>NC_040907.2:44782941-45118254 GCF_004126475.2 Phyllostomus discolor | reverse complement strand
TTAAAACTCAGCACAACCTGACTAAAATGAACAACCTGACTAAAAAATGAGCCAAAGACCTGAGTAGACCCCTCAGCACAGCGAGCGTACAAAAAGATGCTCCATATCATATGCTATAAGGGAAATGCAAATTAAAACAACGAGGTACCACTACACACCTATTAGAATGGCCAAAATCCAAACCACTCACAAAACCAGTTACTGGTGAGGATGTGGAGCAACAGGAACCCTCACTGCTGGTGGGAATGAAAAAAGGGGAGAGCCACTTTGCAAGACAGTTTGGCAGTTTCTTGCAAAACTAATCATATTCTTACACTACAACCCAGCAATCACACACCTTGGTATTCACCCAAAGGAGCTGAAAACATACCCACCAAAACCAAAAAACCTCACACAATAATGCTTATAGCAGCTTTATTCATAATTGCCTAAACTTGGAAGCAACCAAAATATCCTTCAGTAGAGGAATGGATAAATATACTGTATTACAGCCAAAGAAATACTATTCAGCACTAAAAAGACATGCAGTATTCAGCCTTGAAAGAACATGGAGGACCCTAAGGGGAAAAAAACCTATCTGAAAAGACTACATACTGTATGGTTTCAACTATATGACATTCTGGAAAAAATAAAACTATGGAGTCACTGCTCTTTTCACAAAGATGGTGCCATAAGCAAAGAAGGCAACCCCTGCCCCTCCCATAGATGAAGGCAAAGCAAAGGCTTTGAAGACAAAGAAGGTGGTGCTGAAAGGTGTCCACAGACACACACAAAAGAAGATCCACACATCACCCACCTTACAGTGGCCAAAGACACTGTGGCTCCCAAGGCAGCCTAAATACCCTGGGAAGAATGCCCGAGAAACAAGCCTGACCACTGTGGCATCATCGTGTTCCAGTGACTCCCGAGTCAACCATGAAGAAGATAGAAACAATACTTGTGTTCACTGTGGGTGTCAAAGCCAACAAGCCCCAGACAAACAGGTGCGAAGAAGCTCTTATGGGGGGTCTCACCTGAGGCCCGTGGGCCACATGTGGCCCAGGATGGATGTGAATGTGGCCCAACACAAAATGGTAAATTTACTTAAAACAGTATGAGATTTTTTTTGTGATTATGTGTCACAATGTATTTAATGTGTGCCCAAGACAACTCTTCTTCTTCCAGTGTGGCCCAGAGACACCAAAAACTCAGACACCCTTGCGAGTCTAGGACATTGTTGTGGTGGCCAAGGTCAACACCCTGAGCAGGCTGATGGAAAGAAGGTATTCTGTTCACCTGGCTCCAGGCTATGATGCTTTGGATGTTGCCAACAAAATTGGCGTCATCTAAATGGCGTTCAGCTGGCCAATTCTAAATATAAAAATTTTAAGCTGTAAAGAAATAAAAGAAAAACAAACTATGGAGACATTAAAAAGGCCAGTTGTTCACAGGGATAGGTAGGGAGTGATAAACAGAACACAGAACATTTTTAGGGGAGAGAACTTATTCTGTGTGATGCAACGGTAATACATGCATGTCACATGTTAGTCAAAACTCATAGAAGACACAACACCAAGAGTAAACTCTAATGTAAATTAGGGACTTGGGTGATAACGAAGTACCAGTGGAGGGTCATTGATTGTAACAAGTGCGCCACTCTGGTGTGAGATGTTTGCTGCTAAGGGAGTTTGTGTGTACGTGGAGATGGGAGTGTGTGAGAACCCTTGTACTTTCCACGGAACATACTGCGACCCTAAAACTTCTCTTAAAAATTAAGGTTATTAACTTAAAATAATTAGTATGAGATATCTTACCTATAGCACTGAAGCCTAAAAGATACAACTTTGGAGACCACTACAAAAAGACTGAGGAAGAATCATGAGCAGCTAATACATTACCAATGTCAGGGCAAAGGCAAGACATACACTCACAATCAAGTTCAGAAGTTTCTCATTACATAAAAAAACTGAACCAGGGAAAATTAAGGTGGCATAAAATTAAAAGATGGAGATTTCTGTTTGGCCTTTCACTACTAAGGGATAGTTATTTAAATTCTAAAATAATTCACTAATTAAAAAATCCAAAGGAAACTTGAAAATCCTGAGTGTTAATAATTACTTGTGGTACACAGTGAAAGTGCTTTGAGGCCAATTTATAGACTTAAAATATTTAGAAAGTGGAAAGAATGAAAGTGGAGTTAAATTGCTACAGAAAAGATAAAATGGACCCCAAAGTTGAAAACATTAAATCTTTGGTGCATTTGGATAGAGCCACTGAGAAAAAGAACAAATAACACTAGGAACAGAAAAAGCATACAAATACAGATAAAGTATAGTTCAAAAACAGGAGTACTATTAAATCTTCATAATTGAATGTAAAAAATTGAGAAGTAACTTTACTGTAATGTTACCCAGGCTGTTCTACAGATCAGCAAAAAGTAAGTGTTTTAACAGACTCTAGAAGTCCATATTAACTTCATAACAAACCAGAAGGCATTAAGTTTTTCATCAAAATCATAACAATAGATATAAAAATCTGAAGTAGCAAATCAAACCCGATGCTATTTAAAAGGATATACCAAGATTATGTTGGTTTATTCAAGAATGCAAGGAGAGTTGCTACAGAAAGTAATAGGAGGTTCCTCAAATAATTAAACAGAATTATCATATGACCCAGTAGTTCTACTTTCGGGTATCCACCCAAAAGAATGACAAACAAGGACTAGATTATTTGTACACCCACGCTCGCGACAGCATTATACACAGTAGTCCAAAAGGTCAAAGCAACCTAAGTGCCCTTCAAAGGATGAATGAATAAACGTAATGTGGTACATACATACAATGGGTTTTTCTTAAAAAGGAAATTCTGACATTCTCTACAGCATCTATGAATTCTAAAGACATTACAGTAAGTAAAATGAAGACAGTCACAATATACAGTATTGAATGATTTAACTCATGAAGTACCTAAGATAGTCAAAATCACAGAGAAAGAAAATAGAATAGTGTTATGAGTGGTTGGGGGGAGGTTGAATAGGAGATGGTATTTAATGGGTTCAGAGTTTCAGGTTATAAAGATGAAAAAGACCCTAGCTAGTATGGTTCAGTGAATTGAGCACCGGCTTGCAAACCAAAGAGTTGACAGTTCAATTCCCAGTCAGGGCACATGCCTGGGTTGCAGGCCAGGTCCCTAGTAGGGGGTGTGGAAGAGGCAAACACACACTGATGTTTCTCTCCTTTTTCTCCTTCCCTTCCCTTCTAAAAATAAATAAATAAAATCTTTTTTTTTAAAGAAAAATGCTTAAAAATATAAAGAAAGTTGTCAAGGAAAACCACTGAGCTCTCCCAGCTGAAACACACAGACTGCTCTGTATGTCCTACAACAGTTGCTTTTAGCCCTGGCTGGTGTGGTTCAGCTGGTTGGAGCATAGTCTCTATACAAAAAGATTGGGGGTTCGATCCCCAGTCAGGGAGGCAACCGATGGACGTTTGTCTCTTATATCAAAGTATCTCTCTGTCTTTCTTCCTTCCTCTATAAAATCAACCAACATATTTTTTATTTAAAAAAAACATTTTAAAAACATTTTATTTATTTATTTTTAGAGAGAGGGGAAGGGAGGGAAAAAGAAAGGAAGAGAAGCATCAATATGTGAGAAATACACCAATCTGTTGCTTCTTGCACACCCCCAACTGTGGACCTGTCCCACAGCCCAGGCATGTGCCCTGACTGGGAATTGAACCAGAGAGACCTTTTGTTTTACAGGCTGGCACTCAATCCACTGAGCCACACCAGGCATGGCTAAACATATTTTTTTAATGTTAAAAAAATATACTCTTAAAGCAAAATGCCAAAGAAACCCACAAAACCCTGGGAATAGGAGCAAAATTATACAGATACATGTAGACAATAAAAGCACAAAGGTCGAAAGTATGACATAAAGCAAAAAAAAATTTCAGTTATGGTAATCTACATACATAAATATATCTTTGTGCATCGAACAATGTGGCTAAATCAAAATTTTATAAACAAAGATAAAAGCTGAGATAAAAGTAGAAATTTAAGAGAAAAATGTAAAGAATAAAAAGCCAAAGAAAAAAAATTACAATGTGTGAAATTAAACACATGAAAGGACTCAGTACAAGGACTTTAAAACATAGTCTGCAAATGTATGTTAATTAAAAAAAAAAAGCTAGTGGAAATAAATGTTATCCTAGCAAAACCTTTAAATAATCAAATATTGTTCCCCAAAAAACCCCCCACAAAACCCCCATCAGATCAGTATTATAAAGAAAAATCATGCCCTGGCTGGTGTGGTTCAGTGGATTGAGTGCCGGCCTGAAAACCAAAGGGTTGCCAGTTCAGTTCCCAGTCAGGGCACATGCCTGGGTTGCGGGCCAGGACCCCAGTGGGGCATGTGCAAGAAGCAAGCACACATTGATGTTCCCCTCTCTTTTCCCTCTCTAAAAATAAGTAAATAAAAATATCTAAAAATTAAAAAAATTAAAAAGAGAAAAGAAAAAGCAATAAAATGTTCAACATTTGAAAAGGTTCCATGTCTACAAGTTTCCATTTAACTGCATAGAACAGGTAATTTTTGTTATATAACTCAGCATAAAAGCTAAAACAGATTAGTTTACAGAGAAAATATTACAGGGTGCAGCCAAGAGGGGGGTCCCAAATAGGGATTTGGAATGGGGCCCGAACTCAGGGTGTCCAGGAAATACTAGAAAGACATATAAGATGTCTTTACCCCTTCCCCCTTCAGGTGTGTGTTGGGGGAAGGGACAAATGGAGCAGGACCATTGAGAGCCATTTTGCATAGCAACAGCTTTATAGCTAACCTCTGGTGTGGTCATTTAACATATCTATAACCTTTAACTGGTTCCATAGATATGTTAAATAGCTGTGGCCACATTCTGAGCTAGGGGAATGGAAGTAACTTCCCCACCAAGAAGTAACTGGGGGGCAGGTCCCCTGAGTTACAGTGCCTATGTGGAAGCTTGGAGAAGATTGGTTCTATGATATGGGGCCATGCCTGCCCAAACTCACAATGGCAGCCCAGTAAAACTGGAAGGATATGAGAGTGCTGGCAAGTGTAGCTGATTGTGGGAGGAGTCCGAAATGGGGCTGCAGAGGAAGACTGGCGTGGGGATTTAAACCCAGATGCGGCAGCCATTGGAAGGAGGACTACGGCCAGTGCAGACAGAGAACCACTTGGTCTTTAGCAGAGTGGGGACTTCTGCAGCCCTGTGAGAGAGAATCACCATGCGGCTTTAGCAGAGAACCGCCACTCAGCTTTGGCAGAGTGGCAATCCCCCTCCTCGACATTGTGGAGAGAGAAGCATGCAGCTATGGCAATAGAGGGAGAACCACGCGGCTTTGCTGGAGTGGGGACTCCCGCAGCCATTGTGCAGAGGACCACTCGGCTGTGGCATTGCAGAGAACCATGTGGCTTTGGCAATAGAAAGGAGAGCCACAAAGCTTTGTCAGAGTGGGAAGCCCCGCAGCTTTAGAAGGGGGAACTACCACTGGGCTTTAGCAGAGATCCCGGTGCCACAGCTGATGGTGCCAGGAACTGAGGGAGGCCTACCAACCCAGATGGATTAGTGGGAAGAACTGGGGACTGCCTGAGCCATGAACTTCTATTTCTTTTCCTGAGATACGGTACCCCAGACTGGGCAAAGGGGAGAAGGAAGGACTGTGTGTTTGTGGGTGTTTTAAGGGGCTTTGGGATTTTGATGAAGACATTAGGTCACTACTTTAAGTCTGGACAGCATTAAATAAACATTTCCTTTCCTTTTCATGAATCTCTGGCATTGAGAGATGTCTTTCCTATAAGGTGGCAGACATAACAAACCTGGGGCATTCCTTTTGGTAATAGAATATCACCTTTGGCCCCCTTTTGTTCTGTAACAAAAATATATTTTAATTCTGCAACAACCATCACAAAAACCTTTAGTTTTTCTTCTATTTTATTGATTATGCTATTACAGTTCCCATTTCCCCCCTTACTCCCCTCCACCCTGTACACCCTCTCCCACCCACTTCCCCCACTTTAGTTCATGTCCATGTGTCATACTTGTAAGTTCTTTAGCTTCTACATTTCTCATACTATTCTTACCCTCCCCTTGTCTATTTGCTACCTACAATCTATGCTACTTATTCTCTGTACCTTTCCCCCCCTCTTCTCCTCCCACTCTCCTGTTGCTAACCCTCCATGTGATCTCCATTTCTGTGGTCCATTTCCTGTTCTAGTTGTTTGCTTCGTTTCGCTTTAGGTGTGGTTGTTAATAATTGTGAGTTTGCTGTCCTTTTACTATACATTTTTTAAATCTTCTTTTCTTAGATAAGTCCCTTTAACATTTCATAAAATAAGGGCTTGGTGATGATGAACTCCTTTAACTTGACCTTATCTGGGAAGCACTTTATTTGCCCTTCCATTCTAAATGAAAGCTTTGCTGGATAGAGCAATTTGGGATATAGGTCCTTGTCTTTCATGACTTGGAATACTTCTTTCCAGCCCCTTCTTGCCTATAAGGTCTCTTTGGAGAAATCAGCAGACAGTCTGATGGGAACTCCTTTGTAAGTGACTGTCCCCTTATCTCTTGCTGCTTGTAGGATTCTCTCCTTCATCTTTACCTTGGCTAATGTAATTATGATGTGCCTTGGTGTGTTTCTTCTTGGGTCCAACTTCTTTGGGACTCTCTGAGCTTCCTGGAAATCTATTTCCTTTGCCAGAGTGGGGAAGTTCTCCTTTATTATTTGTTCAAACACATTTTCAATCTGTTGCTCTACCTCTTCCCCTTCTGGTACCCCTATAATTCGAATGCTGGGACGTTTTAAGATGTCCTGGAGGTTCCCATGCTTCTCGTTTTTTTGAATTCTTATTTCTCCATTCTTTCCTGTTTGGTTGTTTCTTTCTTCCTTCTGGTCCACTCTACTGTTTTGAGTCCCAGTTTTCTTCCCATCACTATTGGTTCCCTGTGCATTTTCCTTCATTTCTTTTATGGTAACCTGAATTTTTTCATCTAATTTGCGACGAAAATCATCCAATTCTGTGAGCTTCCTGATCATCAGTGTTTTGAACTGTGCATCTGATAGGTTAGCTATCTCTTGGTCACTCAAATGGATGAGTTCTGGGGCACTGATTTGTTCTTCTCTTTGAGCCATCTCTTTTTTGGTCTGGTCCTGTTCCGGTGAGGGGCCGGAGCCTTAGGTGTTCACCAGGGCGGGGCACCCCAGTCACTAGATTTTGATGTTGTATATGGGAGCAGGGTTGAGAGGGAACAATGGCAGTAGCTCCGTTCTCTGTGGGACCTCAGTCCCTTCTCTGGGATCCTGGGTTGCACGCTCTGCCCTGCTCCACAATCGCCACCTCACTGGGTCTGCCAGCTGCCACTTGAGTACTCAGGGTCCACCCGCTGTGATCTTGCAGGCCCCAGATGCCTTGCTTACCCCCGGATGCCTTTTGCGCCCAACTCTCTCTGCTCTCCTTGCTGAGACCCGCGCCTGGCTGCTCGTCTCTGCCCCTCCCAATGGTCAGGATGAACGGGTCTATTTCAACTTCTTGGCTGTCCAACTTCCATTCAGATAAATTTTCTGTCGGTTCTGGATGTTCTAAATTGTTGTCGTTCCAATCTTGGTTGTGCGTGGAGGTATGGTGCGTCCACCTATGCCTCCATCTTGGCCAGAAGCAAATCCTTAGTTTCTTATAGAAAGAGTTTATATAAATTGATGAGCTAAAAACAAGAGAAAAAGAGAGAAAGCAAAGCAATATCAAACATTAAAAGTGGGCCAACCCCAGGAGTTGGGGATATAATAGGGAAAAAATGCACTTTTTAACTGCTGGAGTGGGAAAACCCTATTAAAATCTGCTCTTGAGAAGCTATACCAGAATAAAACTGTCGGTGCTGAAGATACACGAACAAAAAGTTCACTACTGAGTCTGTTACAAGACCCCAGGAAACCATGCCCTTTAATAACCAGTGAAGGTCCATGCACACTGCGTGGTCATACTCGGTGATTAGAGTGTGTTAGACACTGCACATTGGTTAGGGGTGTCCTTGGGATAGGAAAGGAAAAAGCAAGTTACAGAAAAATATATATAGTTTAATCCTACTTTTGTAAGCATGCACACAAAAATCACAAAAACGAGAATGACAGTAAGCCTAAAAATATGCTCAATTTTTATTAGTTATAGGAATGCAAACCAAAACAGATTTCACTGTTTGAAAAAGTTCATCACAGACAGTGCTGGAGCAAATTTGATGCACGCTTCTACCTTGAAAAAGGCACACTGGTAATGTTATAACCTTTTGGAAAATTAAAATGTGAAAAGAATGTCATTAAAAATAAAAGGAAGTTAAAGTTAGTAGTTTTCTTTATTCGCCCCAAAGCCAGAAAACACCCAGGCACGTGTACGCAGTGGAGAGATGCTACTCAAACCCTGAGGGGCAGGGCACAGAGAATGGGGTGGGGGTGTTAACCGTTCTTTCTCTGGCTGAATCCACAGTATAGTCAGCAGATTCAGGATAACACACTAAGACTGGGCTGCCAACTTAATTCCCCCCCCCCCCTCAGGCTGCTTATTTTAAAGTTAATTCACTACACAGGAAATTCAAGAAGATAATAAACATATGAAAAGACAGCCTGGGTCACACTCCAAGGAAATGCAAATTAAAGCCAGCTTTTTTCCATACAGGAGATTGAGGGGAAATTTACTCCCACCCTCCAATGGCTTGGGTGTTTAAATTCCTAAATGTTTCTCAGCCTTCCTAACAGATCCCCATCTGCAAAGTTCGCCCTCCCACTGTATTTTTTTAGAGCAATTTCCTTACAACAGAAATCAGAACTTATCACTGCACTGATTAAGGCCTCTTAAGTTTTCTTTTTCTAAACCATATTCAATGGTCTAAGCCTGAACCAAAACTCGCAAACCTTGCTCCAGCCTAGGTGTTTAAATTTTGTTTTCTACCTTGATTAGGGATTCTCAACCCAACGTGGATACAACTTCAGGGCAGTGAGGATCTTGAGCGAGAACCAGACCACATATTTATCTCTGACTGGAATTTACCATTTAAATTTAGTTGTTAAAATAAGTTTGATATAGAACATGTGAGCTTCTTAACCTATTATTTAAAAAGATTGAGTGGCGGGTCTAAACTACTTTAGTTTGAGAGTATAAAACAGTTTCAAAGCCCTGGCTGGCGTAGTTCAGTGGATTGAGCGTGGGCTGTGAACTAAAGTGTCGCAGGTTCAATTCCCAGTCAGGGTACATGCCTGGGTGGCAGGCCATGACCCCCAGTAACCGCACATTGATGTTTCTCTCTCTCTCCCTCCCTTCCCTCTCTAAAAATAAAAAATAAAATCTTTTTAGAAAAAAAGAATAAGAATGTCAACAAATTAAAAAAAAAAGTTTCGGCCCTGGCTGGCGTAGCTCAGTGGATTGAGCGCGGGCTGGGAACCAAAGTGTCCCAGGTTCAATTCCCAGCCAGGGTACATTCCTGGGTTGCAGGCCATAACCCCCAGCAACCCCACATTGATGCCTCTCTGCCTCTCTCTCTCCCCCCCCTTCCCTCCCTCTCTAAAAATAAATAAAATCTTTAAAAAAAAAGAGAAAGTTTCAAGATACCTGGCAACTGTAATGTGGAATGAAAATGTAATCAGAAAACACACTAGTGTTCAGGCTGCCTGTCACTACCAAATCCAATAAGCCATGACAGACACTGAATCTTTTATCAGCCCTTTATTCAGATGGCCGGCAATGCGATAAGATGGGGGGTTCATACCCTAACAAACCATCTTTCCTTCTCTTTCCTGGCCAGATATTTTATAAGAGGGTGAGTAGGCTTTGAGATTCAGAAGCTGCAACATTCCTGTCCTTGGCAGTTAGCTGTTCCCAAGGGTGGGGGTTCCACACAAAAGGCCTGATGCCTCTAACTTGTCCCCAGGCAGTAATCTCTAGCCAGTGCCCCAGAAGGTTGGCTGTTTTTCCTAGGAGCCAGGATAGGCCTTATCTGTGATTTCTGAAACAAAAGCTTAACACATACATCACTTGCTAGACTTGTAACTTTCTACCTTAAAGCTAAAATTTTCCAAGTCTTGAGTCCCCTATCAAAAATACCCATGGTCCCTAGTGGTGATAAAAGTCGTGCATTCTGCTGATAACACCCAACTGCCTGACTACCAAAGTGCAAAGTTAAGGACCCCCACTCCTACATATCCACGGCAGACTCATTCCTGATCAGTGCAAAGGTCAATCCCCTGACTTGCTCTAAAACATCCATGCCTACCTAGCCTTCTCTGGTGTGGCTCAGTGGGCTGGGCACTGGCCTGTAAACTGAAAGGTCACCATTTCTCAGGGCCTTGCTGTCACAGGTGGGCACAGGTAACCAGGTTCTTAGTGATCGGGACAAAGAATTGAATCGAATACCCAGAGTTCATAGAAGAGAATATGGGAGCAGGCCAACTCCAAGCAGAGATTGACCTCATGGGCTGCAGGGACTCTATTCTTATAGGGAGGACCCTTTCTGGCTAGTTTTGGTGGGCTTTTACTGAGTATATACAAGCAGTTGCACTACTTTAAAGCTACTGCGCATGTGGTTTCCCATGATCCTCCCCGATTGGCCACCAGGGAAGAGGGTCCCACAATGCTATGGAATGAATCCCCATTTCTCCTGGGGTCCCCCTGTACTAGGTTCACCTTTCCCTAAGCCAGAGAATTATAGCTCTCCATGCTAGAGATTGGTGAAAAAGAAAAGTTATTTATTCAAGTTATACAGACTAAAAGTAATGACTTAATGTCTTTGTCAAAATCCCAAAGTCCCTCAAAACACCCACAAACACACAGTCCTTCCTTCTCCCCTTTGCCCAGTCTGGGGTACTGTATCTCAGGGAAAGAAATAGAAGTCTGTGGCTTAGGCAGCTCCTGGTACTTCCTAGTAATTTGTGCTTAGCTGGCAGGGCTTCCTTAGTTCCCAGCACCATTGGTTGTGTTGCCAGGATCTCCAGCTAAAGCCTCGTGGTGATTCCTCTCATGGCTGCCGGGGGGTGATCCCCCTTTTTGGGAGAGCGACAGCAGCAGCGCCCAGAGGGCTAGCTTGGAACTTATCATGTCCTGGTTTTAGGTCCAGAGCAGGTGGCTGTGAGGTTGGCCTGAGGCTCCGAGAGCCCGAGAGGTGAGAGCGTGGGTGCAGCGCGCCGAGGCCTGGTGACCCGGTGTTCCCGAGTCACTTACTGGTGGCCCCTTCTCCCGGCCACGGCTGCAGAGTCGGCTGGGGCTCAGAGCCAGGCGGTAAAGGAGCCCCAGGTGGCTGCATTGCTGGCGGTGTCTACGGGTCTACGGCCAGGCAGGCGGCTGCAGAGACTCCTGTCCTGTCTGCGCCGGCCCCTGCCCCCTCCTCACAAGACTGCAGGAGTTTCCAGTTAGCCAAATCCACATGGATCTCTCCTCAATGGCTGCTGCGCCTGAGTTTAAACCCCAGCGCCAATCAGCCTCTGCAGCCCCATTTCCGACTCCTCCCACACTCGGCCTTACATGCCAGAACTCATATCCTTCCAGCTTTACTGGACTGCCATCATGAGTCTGGGCAGGTGAGGTCCCAAGTCATGGAGCCAGTCCTCTCCAAGCTCCCACGCAGGTGCTGGAACTGGGCGCTGCAACTTGGGGGACCTGCCCCCCCCAGTTACCTCGTGGTGGGGAAGTTACTTTTTCCCCTGGCTTAGAACTGGCCACAGCTATTTAACATATCTAAGCGACCAGCCAAAGGCTATAGATATGTTAAATGACCATGCCAGAGGGTAGCTGCAAGGCTGTTGCCATGGGAAACAGCTCTCAATGGCCCTGCTCCATTTGTCCCTTCCCCTGGGGTGGAGGGTGAGGACATTCTATATATTTTTCTAATATTTCCTGGACACCTTGAGTTTGGGGCCCCATTCCAAATCCCTATTTGGGGCCCCCTCTGGTTGCACCCTCCTACACTGCCACATCCCATTGGGGGTATGAGAGGCAATGGAATGATGTAGATCAACGTACTTCTCACACATCCCCCGTTTCCCTTCCACTCTTTCTTCCTCCCTTCCCGTCTCTAAAAACAAATGAAGTCTTGTAAAAAAAATAATGCCTAAACAGGTCCACTCACTCTCCACTTTTTTCCAGCAAGGTACATTATTACCACAGCAAAATGTTATATATCTCATATTTGAGTGATGATGTAGTTAATAGTAAAATTAAAATCATGAAAACAAAACCCAAGAAATGCGAATTTAACACAGAAAATATTGTGATCTTTAAAATTTCAAGTAACAATATGTGAAAATAAAAGTAGCTACATTAAAGTGGTGGGGATTTCCATTGTATGGCACTAATTATCAGCCTTCTTAAGCAATAATAAGTATGGAACACAAGATTGATGGAAACTTACACGTAATTTTCATAATCACTAACCACGTTTTCTCCCCTTCAATTACTTCATTTTTTAAAATAGTTGTTTAAAAATTTGAGGTAATCACAAAATTTGAAAAGTACTGCACATACAATACAAAACACTTTAAGTTTCTTGAGGCATTTGGGAATAAATTGCTGATCTGGTCTGTCTTCATTTAGAATACCTATCACTTAGCATGCATTTCCTACAAAAGAGGACATTCTCTTTCACAACCAGGATAAAGTAGTCAAAATCAGGAAATTGACAGATACATTATTTCCCTCTGATCACCCTCCACTTCTCCAGCTAGAAGCCCCTCAGCTACCAAACTTCAGCTGCTTACCCAGGGGGTCCCTGGCCTGGAAGATGAGTCTCTGCAGAGCAGGACTTGGTCTCCTCTTCACACCGCTGTGTCTCAGTTCCTAAAATTCAAGCAAAGGTCGTGATACACAATTCAAAGTTTACTTAGGAAGTGGAGGAGGTAGGATGAAAACCCAGGTCTTCCTGACTCCAAAGCTCTTCGTTATTCCATTGTTACCAAAAGACACTACGATATTTTTCAGGTCCCCACCTTTTATTTTTAAAAAGCTAGTGCAAGTACTTCCTTGTTTCCCTGACTTCATTTTCTCCTCCTGGCACGCTATTTTAATATCCCCATTTTCTGGGGATGGGAAGGTTTAGGGAGGTGCCTTTCTCACTTACTAATGAGGAACAAAGCAAGTTGTAAAGCTGCGGGAGTGGGGGGCCCCCCCAGCCCCCACTTCGTCCAGCCTTACCTAGAGAAGAAGGAACCCGACCTGAGCATGCAGACGTTGTAAGAAGGAATGAGAATTAAGTCACAGCCTTTGGCTGGCTCCTCCCCTCCTCTGGTGCTGGTGGAAAGCCCCTAGGCCCAACCCCCTCCCATCCCACACTCCCTTTTCCGCTCCTCAGGAACTCTCCTCCAGCCCTGGGGCCCTGGCGGACTGGCACTAGAGAGCCAACACATGAGCTCTGATTCCACCTTGCCTGGGGCTGAACCTGCCCTACACCACTGCGCACGGTCACGACTCCAGGCCGGCTTCTCAGTACTGGAACCACCTCTACTCAGGCCACAACCCCAGGGCTTACCCTTGATTCCTCTTTTCCGAAATTCCCACATTTAATCATTCCCGAGCCCTCCAATTTATCCCCTGATCTGCTTCTCTGTGGCTCCAGCCTAGTTTAAGCCCTATGGTGTCTCACCTAAATCCCTGAAATAGCCAACTATTCTCCTAACCTCTCCTCTGGCCTCTCTGAAATCCTTTCCTCCATGTAATACCTCTCAATGGCTTCCATTTTGATTAAAAATTTTAACTCCTCATTCTGTTCTGATGCCTCCTTTTCAACCCTGTAAGTAGTACTCCCTGTAATAGAAACAGTCTCCTTTCTGCTCCTTAGAAATGCTGAGATTCCTACCTCAGGGCCTTTGCACTGGCTGTTTCCTTAGAAAACTATTTTCCCAGGTTTTTCATGGCTAACTGCTTTTCATTCTCAGGTGTCAAGTGAAATGTTAACTCCTCTAAGAAGCCTTCCAGGCCACCCTTTCTAAAGGAGCTGCACACACCCCATCCCATTACTGAGTACATTTGAAGAACCAATTGGCTTTATTAAGTGATTCATGAATCAGCATCCCACTTAGCACTTTGAAGGGGGATCTGGCAAGCTGTACAAAACAGAAAGTTTTTATAAGCAAAAAGAGACTAGTAGTAAGAAATTAAGAGTGAATTCTTTCAGGCCAGGAATCCTAGCCTTAGGGGAAGGTAGGGAATTTTATCAAGAAAATTACCTGACTAGTGTTGATCAGGAAATTCCAGACTGTTTGGTTTAAACTTTCATTCCTTGGAGAAGCTGAAACTGAAATTGGGTTAGTAAATTTTGGTTTGGCAATTTGGCTTAGCAAAAGTGACTTTATTGGGGCTCTTTCTTTCTCTTTCTTTTCAACACTTTAGCACCCTCTTTATTTGGTTCCCAGTTATCAGAATCTGTACTTATCCATTCAATTCTGTGTGTCCTTATTGTGTCTCTCTTCCACTTCTTCACCAGAATATGGACTATAACCCCATAAGGATGAGAATTTTATCTTTCTTGTTCACTGATGTATCCCCTGTGCCTGAAATTATGACTAGTATATAATAGGACCTCATGTTGAATAACAGAATGAATAAGTGAGCAAAATTCTCTTGTCAAATCAGACCTGGTGGTAATCATAAATGTTTATTGAACTGTCTCCAGAATAAGAAGGGTGGGCCAGGCAGCTCAGCAGGCTGTCCTGAGATGGGGCTCTGGGGTTCCGGTTGTTTGGGCTCCCAGGCCCAACTTGCAAGGGTTAAATGAAGTAGACTTGATCACGGTTATACAGTTAATGAGCAGTGAAGCCTTGATATCAGGTAAGTGTTTAATCAGGGTACGTAGAATCAACAAAGAATATGTAGTCTTTTTTTTTAATCCCTTTTACCTCTCAGGCATTATTAATAAAATCATGTAAATGAAATTAATTCAAGTTAAGTGGCAGAATCAAGTAGCAGGAAAAAATCAAACTTGGTGTGAGTATCAGGTTAGGGAGATACTGAGCTGGAGCAACATGCTAACAGACATGGTTGGGATGCAGGACACCCAGCGTGATGGAAACCACACAGGACCAGTAGCCTTGTTTTTTGTTTTTTAAATTTTATCTATTGAATTAGATATCAACAGAGAAACATCAATGTATTGTTCCACTTATTTATGCATTCATTGGTTGATTCTTGTATGTGCCATGACCAGAGATTGAACCCACAACCTTGGAGTGTGAGAACAATGCTCTAACCAAATGAGCTACCAGTCCAGGGTCCTTGTTTCTTTAACAAATAAAAATCAATAGGGAAAGGAGGAGGGGCAAATTTCAATCTTCTAATCAGTAAAAGAGACCTAAGCCCTGACTGGGTGGTTCCGTGCGTTAGGTGTCCTGCAAACCAAAAGGTCACCAGTTTGATGCCCAGATTCCTAGTCAGGACACAGGACTGGGTCAAGGGCTCGGTCCCCAGTTGGGGGCTGTTCGAGTGGCAACCAATCAATGTTTCTGTCACACATCAGTGTTTCTCTCCCCCCTTCTCCCTCCTTCCCCCTCCTGCTATATAATAAATAAATAAATAAAATCATTTAAAAGAAAGACTTAAGTAACACCAATTATATGAATCAAGTGCAGTGTGTGTGGAGCTTGTTTGGATCTTGACTCAAACACAAAAACACACACAAACAGGGAGACAAAAAAGGAAAATCTGAACACAGACTGGATATTTGATGCTGCTAACAGATCATCTTCCTTGTCCTGGCAGGTGTGGGTCAGTGGATTGAGTGCTGACCTGCAAACTGGAAGGCCAATGGCTGGATTCCCAGTCAGGGCACAGGCCTGGGTTGCGGGCCAGGTCCCCAGTTGGCGGTGTGCGAGAGGCAACTGCTCACTGTGTCTCTCACAGATTGATGTTTCTCTCTCTCTCTTTCTCAGTTTCTAACCCTCTGTCTAAAGGTAAATAAGATCTTTAGAAAAAATAAATAAAAATTTTAAAAAGATCATCTTTCTTTGGTTTTAAGTGTAATTAAGAGTACTGTGATTTTTATCAGTTGGAGCATTGTTCTGCAACCAAAACGTTGCTGGTTTGATTCCTGGTCAGGGCACAGACCTAGAATTGGAGTTCAATCCCTGGTCAGAGTGTGTATGGGAGATAAGCAATCGATGCTTCTTCCTCTTCCTTCCTCCCTCTCTAGAAGCAATGAAAGAATGACCTTGGCTATTGTTTCAGGAACTGAAGGTGTGACCCGCCCTGACTTCGGGAGACCACGAGCAGTTCCACCTTTGTGCTCAGGAGGACTGCTAGCAATCAAGATGGTATCTGAGCCCTTGTGCTCCAGGGTGAGATGTGCACCACCCAGGACACAGATAAAGCATCACTGGTCAACAGATGAAAGAAGGCTACAGTTTCTTATCTGATTAACCTTTTCCCTGAATTCCATACCCCATAGCCACTCTTTTCTTCTCTTTATAAAAAGGATCGTTTTGGAATGAAACGCAAGACAGTTTATTAGGGTACATAACCCACCATCTTCTCAGGTTGCTGGCCATCTGCATAAAGAGCCCCTAAAGATTGAATTCCTTTCTCTTCCTATTGGTTCTGATAGGTGACAGGCAGTACAAATGCCAGATTTATGGTTTCAGAAGGACTCTTTAAAAGAAGATATTGTGGATAAAAACCATGTACTATAAAATTCACCCTCCCAACAGTTTCCAGGTGCACGGTAAAATGCTGTCAACCGCGCACACTGTCGAGCAGCTGTGCCCCAGGGCCTCCCACTGTGAACGGCCACACGCTCCATGCAGGGACAGCTAACTTCCTGCCTCCCATTCCCTCTAAAGAAAAAAAGGGTCCTGTGATTCTGTGCTTAAAAGGGTGAGCTTTCCCAGCACTCTGCATTACCAGGTATTTGGGTGAAAAGATTTAAGCCCTTGGGCTCTGAATTTAATGGGTGATTCAAAGCCTGTTTATTGTGAGAAGTGAAGTTGGCTGGCAGCTGCCCTGCCCCGGGGGTGCCCAGCGCTAGCCTGCTGCCTCCAGGGCACTCGGAGACCTTTGGGGGGATAGGGGGCTCAAATTAGTAGGGTTTTAAAAATGATAATGTAATAATATTTTATTTATTCTGTCCATTAATAACTAATATTTGAGAACATTTATAGTATTAATGGAACTCAATCTAAGAGAAGGTTAATTTACACTTGGTTATTTATATCAGCAAAAGAGACAGTCAAAATACTCATGGTCACAGTTAAAATGTCCAGAACTTATGAATGCTTAGTGATAGTACGGCTACATCCAGTTTTTGTTGAAAGTTCCCTGGCTGTAAGGAAAAACATTTGCTTCACTCCACTAATAGGAGTATCTCGATGCTGGGATGGCTCCTTCTTGGTCTTCTGTGGTTGTACCAGTGGAGTTGAGTGGAGAGGCACTCAGCGTCATCTTAGTTCCAACAAAAAGACTACATAGCCGATTACTAGAGTTATCAGGAAGTAGACAGGTAACGAAACTGCCCGATATTTTTGAGGCCAATAGGTTATGCCTAAGGAGGTTGGCTAAGATTTGGGAACAAAGGCCTACAGGAGAATTTGTATGGCTCCAAAACAGACAGAGCATGTATGAATCCTTCTTTCTGTCAATGGCCACCGTGAATTTTCCTTTTCTCCTGTGGCTTGGACGGCCTTGTTGCTGAGTCCTTGGCACAGGCACTCCTAGGGAGCTGCCAGAGGGTGAGAGAGAAGAAACTGCAAGAAAGGCCACGGCATTACAGCCTCCCAACCCCTACTCCACTCCACGGTGACTGTGGAGCTTTGAGGGACTCAGACTCAGTCTCCAGGGGCTCAGCTTCAGTGTGTATCTGCTCTAATACCCAAGGTGCCTGAGGTACAAGGATTCTATTTTCTTACTTTTCCCTGACTCTTAATCTTTATTTTCCCAGTTTACACAATGATCTATCTGGTATGAAAATCTGGTTGAACGTACCTACTTCTAGGTAAAAATCCCTAGTATGTCCATGCCCAGCCTGTAAGCTGCCATGAGAAATGATGAAAGGAGAAGTATTTCATCTCTTCCAGGAAACGAGCTTCTCCATCCCCATCCATGCATCTACCTACTCATTCATCCATCTCCATCCATCCATCCACCCACCCATCCACCCATCCATCCACCCATCTAACCACGCACCCTTCACTCTCTTTGTCTCCCCTGTCATTCTCCCTCCCTGTCTCTGTTGGATTGAGAATTCAAGTCCCCAGGATGTACCTTAACACCAGCATTTAAACTGAAATATAAAGTCCAACTTTTTCTGAAAGAAAGTATAATTTGTCTGATAAGATTGGTTTTGCCAATCTACATTAGATTCAATGGAGAATACTTTCCATTAAGTGGAGGAACTAAATCTGTTTTTGACCAAAAAAACAAAACAAAACAAAAAAACCCAAAAAGCCCACACAAAGCACAAGGTGTGTTCAAACTATTTTTAAAAACACTAGAAAATATATCTTTTGAAACTATTTTAGTTTATGACTTAGATATCAACCTAAAAATGTGTTTTGTGAAAAAATATGAGCAAAAGTATTTGGAAACCACTGTCCCCTCTGCATGGTCCAGAATGACCTTAGAAATAGAGGGCAGGCCATCCAGGAGGGCTGGAGAACAGTGAGCACCTTGCTGGCTTCTGGCCTGTCATCAGTTCATCTTTGAGTCTGTGTGGCTCGTCACACGTCTGGCTCGTCAGGATAGAAAACTTGGCCTGGTTCCAGTTTGACTGTCGAGTTGACACCCCTGACACCTACCAGGACACCACACGCCTGAAAGGGAGAGGCATTTGTCATCTTTTAGTAGCTGAAGAAAACCAGCTTGGAGCCCTGGCTGAGACACACCCTTTACACGTATTCTGCTTGGGATGCCCTTCCTCACCCAAATTCTACCCTCTTTGCTGGGTCAATCAACTCATTTGTCAATGTTTGTTATATACTTAACAATGTGCCAAGTACCGTTCTTTCCGAGTTCTGCTTTGATGACACCTGCTCTGAGAAGAAGCCTCGTTTGATCTCCAGCCTGCAAGGGGAGCTCCACTGAGTCCCAGCATCGAAACACCTCTGCTGTCACGGGACTCTGCTCGGTGCCGTCATTGTTTTCTTGGAATGCAGTGATGCCCACTCGAAAGACAGCTGGTTTCAGATTTGGTGGTTGAGTTGAGACCACTCTTTTACCAACGGTGTGACCTTGAGTAAGTTAGTTAACCTCTTTGTCCTTCCATTTTTAAAATGTATAAAGTAGGCAAAATAGTATCTACTTCATGGTGCAGGAGAACCTGAGATCATTAATGTGCGTTCCTCAGAGGTTAGAGTTCAGTAATGCATGCACATGGCAACAAGTGTGCTAACAGCAAGAAACTATAGAGAAGCAAATATTACACCCAGCATTTTGATGCATATTCTTTCAGGATATTTTTCTTTTCCTTCACATTTTTTCTATGTACACATGCACTTAAATAAAATATGAATTTCTTATGTCAGTGAACTTTCCTTCCTTGGGAATTTTGATGAGATTTGAGTTATACATAAAAAAGCAGTTGTGACCTGGCTGGTGTGGCTCAGTGGATTGAGCATGGGCCTGCTAACCAAAGGGTTGCCGGTTCGATTCCCAGTCGGGGCACATGCCTGGGTTGCAGGCCAGGTCCCCAGTTGGGGGCACATGAGGGGCAACCACACACTAATGTTTCTCTCTCTTTCTCCTTCCCTTCCTTTCTCTCTAAAAAATAAATAAAATCTTTAATTAAAAAAATACAAAAAAAGTTGGGGCCCTGGCTGGTAGGGTTGTGCAAAAGGCAGCCAGTGGATGTTTCTCTCCCACATCAATGTATTTCTTCCTCCCTATCTCTAAAAATAAACCTGTAAAATATATTTAAAAAAATAAAAAGCAATTGGGGAAGAATTAAAATTATTCAAGCTTTCCAGCAATGAAGATGAAATCTCATCAAGCCAGTTACTTAACCTCTTGCTACCTCTGTTTTCTACAAAATGGGAAATTCTAGGGCACCTACTTCACAGATCGTTAAATGAAGTAAAACATGCAAAGTGCTCAGAGTTGTGTCCGGGGCATAGTAGGCCTCCCATACATGTTTGCTATTAATGTTGTTAATACCATTTGTTTAAATGTTTATTAATACTATTCCTGGGTAATAATTATTTTAATTGTTATTGTGCATATCCTTCCCTCCAGTTTATCCTTAATGTATAGGAAAGAAGTAGCTGATACCCTACGAAAGTAGCTCACAGCTCAGCATCTCTTAGGCAAGACAGTTCTTGTAAACAGATCCTGTTTTAATACAGTTTAATTGAAAGATAAAGGTAAACACTGGGTTCTAGGAATGGCAGAGAAGGCAGTTAGCCAAACTTGCAGAGCGGGTCTGGAAAGGTTTCTTGGAGGCTGTAATAGGGGCTGAGTCTTGAAGGACACGGCATTTTGTGCATTTTGTGGGTGCCGTGCTCCCATAAGCACTCAGCTCTTTCTTGGTGGAGGTACCAACGTGGTGCATTCTGCCTCCGGCTCCCGCTGATGTTAGGACTCATACTGTCACTGGAAAGGGACCAGCCAGGGTTGGTCTGCCTGGACCCGCTGGCAGTGTGTGCGTTCTTGACTCCATGCCAGAAAGACTTCACAACAGAGTCCAGGTGATTTTGAGAGTGCGTTTATTAAAGCTGGGGACAGTGCAACCAAGGAAGGGCTTAGGGTAGAAGCAGCAACAGGAGAGAGCCTAGCCGGTGCCCTGCTTTGTCTCCCTAGAAATGTGACGGGAAAGGAGTGAGCCAAGGTGTGGCTGTTCTTAGCTCACTGAAGTCAGAAGAATGGGGGTCTTGGGGACAGGATTAGGGGGTTAGCCCAAGATGAGTTGTTGCTGTCCATTGCTCCACTGGTTGCAAGCTTGCTGGGAGCACAGAGTTCAGAAGAGAAAAGATGCATGCCTGGGAGGGAGAAAGGCGTGGGTGTGTTCCAGAGAGAGCCTGCCCTGGATCTTTGTCTTGAATATTTTTTTAAATTGAATTCATTAGGGTGAAATCAGCTAATAAAATTGTATGTTTCATCCGTATATTACATTGTGTTCACCACCCCAAGTTTGAGGGTTCTTATCTGTTTTCTTAAAGGTGGGACTTTTAGGGGAGGTCTTAGGGAGGATCTCAATAGAATATTCATCAGCTTTATGCTGATGCTCCCAAATGAGGTTCATTCCCCTGGCTCCACAGCTCCTTGGGTGTGGTGGGCACAAAAGGCACTAATTGGATTTGTTACCTATACAAATGAGGGAGAAGTGTGAACCATTTACTCTTAACAGCCTTGGTTCAGGGAAATTGGATTTACTAGATGGTCATAAGCTGCTTAGCTGTATCATTGCTCTGTGTCTCAGGTTCTCTATTCCACTTGTCTGGGCTTTTACTAGCCCAGGTCAGCAACGGAAGTAAAGGAAGAGAACTGCCTAGGTGGCAGCAACAGGCTAGGGAGCCCTGGGACTTGAGGTCCTCTCCCTGTTTTAAGTTTAATCTTTATTGTATTCTTTTCCATTACTGTCTCCCTTTCCTTTTCACTCCCGTTATTACTAAATTCCAGAGACCTACCCTATGCTCACAGCTGGCCCTGACTTTGCAGCCACCATAAAACAAGGAGTTGGTTAGAGCTTTCCTTTGGATGTAGTACCCTTCTAGCCCAAAGGACATACCCAGATCTAATAATCTTTTCTCCAGAAAAAGGTTTCTTTGGAGACAGGATGCCTAGTCCCATCCATTATTTAATATTCTAGTCACTATTGTAGGGTGGGGATACTTTTCTGGATTTATATGATGAGATGAAGCGATTCATCTTGAACAAAATTTCCTTTTCACCACTCATGAATCAAGTAAGTGGAAAACATGCGCCATCTTCTGGTCACAAGTGTGAGTAGCTTTTTCTTAAGACCCATTTTTCATTAATAGTAAACACAGGTTTTTCTCTTCTTTCCTAGTTGCTAATCTGAGGCTCTGTGAGCTTCAGCGTGTGTTCAGTGAAGGCTCACTGAGAAGCCAGGTTAATATGCGGATTCTGCTTCCAAAGTGCGCGCCTGCTTGCACAGGATTCTGCTGTGAACTGTCAGGAACCACCCCGAGAAGTAGTAAAAATGATAGAAGTCCAAAATGTAAAGCAAATAATTGTTTTTTAAAAATTATTTTATGATTACAAAAGAAAACACTTTTTTCATTAAAGTGTAAAAATTTGGGAAGTAGAGAAACATTAAAGATGGAAATTAAATTCACATACAATCCCAGAGAAAAACACCATTTTATAGTCTGGTTTTTATGTCCTTTGAGTTTTGTGTTCCCAGTACAAAAATTTCTTTGAGAATATGGTTGGCAGTGGCTGCAGCATTTTCCCTGTGTGGCTCTGTGCCTGGTGGAATGTGAATGCTCCCACGGGGGTTACAGGAGGACCCTTAGGCTGTTTTTCTATTATAAATAGTAGATAGTGCAGTGCTGGTGTGACCGTGCACTTATGTTATCTTTGCACCTGATTTTGATTATTGTTTTAGGATATAATGGGAATGACACAGGTACAATTTGGTTCTTGATAACATTGCCAGCTCATTGTGTCTTGTTTTAATACATTAGTCACAATTTTCAAAACATGAAATTGTGTAGATGAAGAGTCAGTTCTCCCACAAACATAATTGTCTCCAATTAGAATAATAAAGGCTGTACTTCCAACTGAGTAATGGAGTGTTGCAACCCGAGTGATTGTCCTCTCCAAGTATACTTTCTTACTGTGTTCTTTGTTTTTTTCTTTCCTTTTCCCCAAGCTTAAAAAAAAAAACATTGGATTTTCATGATTTGCTACTGATTATTAGCTTAACTTTAATGAAGAAGGTAGATGAATAGGAAAGTATGGGGAGAAAAAAATAACCCTAACACACAGTTTTCATAACTGAATGTTGTGTAATATCCCAAGTTGAGTCCTGCTTACTGCACGTTGACTTGGCCGGGCACTGGGTCTGCCCTGCAGGTATGAAGTCAGCGAGGATCTGATTTGTGACCTAAAGGGTGGCACAGCTGTGCAAACAATTACAAAAAGAAGTGATCCATGCAGTAGTGAACCAGTGCACAAGGAACAGATATAGTAATAATAGCTAAGTTCACTGTGGATCAAGCACTGCTCTGTTGCATATATATTAATTAATTTAATCATCCTATGTTACGTTATCCTGTGATGCAGATATTACTCTGGCCATCATCATCTCCGTTTTTACAGATGAGGACACAAGAGTAACTTGCTTAAAGTCCCGAGAGCCAGGATTTGAACCCGGGCATCGCTCTTCCAGAGTCCCTGCATTTAACCACTAAATAAGAAAGTCTCTGTGTGATACCAAGGTGAGAAAAATTGGAACTCTGGAGGATCGAGAAGGCTTTTTAAATATCAGTGTTTTACCTAATGCTGATTGAATGATGAAAGTGAAATACAGCCATGGTCCCTGCCTTTATTCTGCTTATGATCTGGTGAGGGAGCCACACAATCAACAAATAAAAACCCAAGGGAATACATAATCACATGCTGTTGTAAGTGTTCTAAAGGCCAAGAACTGAATACCAATATAAAAACAGTAATAATGGGATGAGGAGGGGTATTAGATTTTGGTGGCGTCGTGGAGAGTGACGTTCCAGTTGGAGCTACAGGATGACGAGGGTAGACAGGCACAGAAGTGGGAAGAAGAACCTGAGAGCGGGTCCTGGGGCAGGAGCTCGGGGCCGGAACTGAAAGACAGGTTGTGATAGCTTGATAAGCAAGGGGGATGGATAAGACAGACTGGGCCAGGTTACAGAGACCAGGTATGTTTATTCCAAGGTCAATGAAGGGTGTGAGGCAGGCGTAGGGAGGAAGTTACAAGGACTTGTTAACATTTCAAGAAGATCATTTGGATTTCCAGTCAAGATAGCGGCATAGGCAGACAAGACTCACTTCTTCACACAACCACATCAAAATTACAACTAAAATATAGAACAACCATCACTCAGAAATTGAGTTTAAATGGAAGTCTGACAACTACAGAATTAAAGAAACCACATCCATCTAGACAGGTAAGAGGGGCATAGACATGGAACAGGATGGTCTCTCACCCACACGGGGTGGATAAAAACTCGGGAGGGATATCTCAGGAGCAAGGAGCCCCAGACCCACACTAGGCCCCCCGACCCAGGGTTCTAGTGCCAGGGAGATAAGTCCCCACAACTTCTGGCTGCAAAAATCGGCAGGGATTGAGTCGGTGGAAGGAACTGCTGGAGCTCCAAGCAGTTCCTTTTAAAGAACCCACACATGGACTCACCTACACAGTCTCATTCCCTCTGAGCTCCAGCACTGGGGTAGCAGCTTGAAAGGCACTAGTGGCATACAGGGAGAAACAGTGCCTGGCATCAAGGTAGCAGAGGCCATTGTCCCTTTTCTAAATCCTCCCCCCACAGAGCTGGCAAGCTGGTGCCATGTCTGAGACTCTGTCAACTTGGCTAACACTGTTTGACCCACTGTGAAGATCAGCAGAGACTCCACTCCACCCAACTTATGGGCCACTCAAATTGCTGCTCATCTGAATGGTTATTCTTGGCTCACAATTCACAACTTCCTAAATTCTCTCAAACAAGCAATAGCTGGCCTCAGTGTGGCCCCAGGCCTGGAACTAGCAGCAGCAAGCCTAGATTCACAGCTTCACTTTGCCTAGAAATTTCCAAGTCCAACACAAGTAGCGGCCATCTCAGATTGCTTTATAGTTCAGGCATGGTGGTCCCAGGAAGAACACAGGTTGGGGCTGACCTTGGCCTGCACCACCGAGGAAACCCCAGAGCCAGCATACCCAATGGATAGCTACAGACCACATCGGAGCACCACCACCCTGCTCCTGCACAGCTGATCCTCCACAGAGGATGGAGGATGGTGGTCAATGGACCCAGCTAGTGCTTGCAGCTGACTGACCTGGCTAAATCCCTCCCACTGACTTGCTAACAGCAACCAAGGCTCAACTACAAGAGGAGGGTGTACTCAGCCCACACAATGGGCACACCTTGAGTACCCAGCTCGAGTAATAGGGTAGGCTGTGCCACTGGCCCCTACAGGACACCTGTGATATTAGGCCACACTACCAAGACACAGACTAAAAGCAGCTCTACCTATTACATAGGAACAAACAAAGAAGCTGCCAACATGAGGAAACAAAGAAACATGGCCCAAATGAAAGAACAGATCAAAACTCCAGAGAAAGAACTAAACAAAATGGAGATAAGCAATCTATCAGATGCAGAGTTCAAAACACTGGTTATAAGGATGTTCAAGGAGCTTAGTGAGGATCTTACCAGCATAAAAAAGATCCAGTCAGAAACAAATTATACACTCATTGAAATAAAGAACAATTTATAGGGAAACAACAGTAAAGTGGTTGAAGCCAAGAATCAAATCAATGACTTGGAACCTAAGGAAGCAAAAAACAACCAATCAGAACAAAAAGAAGAAAAAACAATCCAAATAAAAATGAGAATAGTATAATTGGCCTCTGAGACAATTTCAAGATGTCTAACATTCACATCTTAGGGGTGACAGAAGAAGAGAAAGAGCAAGAAATTGGAAATCTATTTGAAAAAATAATGAAAGAAAACTTCCCTAATTTGGTGAAGGAAATAGACTTGCAAGTTCAGGAAGCACAGAGAGTCCCAAACAAGATGGACGTGAAGAGGCCCACTCCAGGGCACATCATAATTCACATGCCAAAGATTAAAGACAAAGACAGAATCTTAAAAGCAGCAAGAGAAAAGCAGAGAGTTACCTACAAAGGAGTTCCCATAAGACTCTCAGCTGATTTCTCAAAAGGAACTTTGCAGGTTAGAAGGGATTGGCAAGAAATATTCAAAATCATGAAAGGCAGGGACCTACAGCCAAGATTGGTTTACCCAACAAAATTATCATTTAAAATCAAAGGGCAGATAAAGAGCTTCCCAGACTAGAAACAACTAAAGGAGTTCATCATCACCAAACTATTATTATATGAAATGTTAAGGGGACTTATTTTAGAAAGAGAAGAAGATCAAAACTATGAACAATATAATGGCAAAAATACATATATATCAACAATTGAATCTAAAAAACAAACTAAGCAAACAAGAAGAATAGAGACAGAATCATGGATACAGAAAGCATTTTTATGGTTGCCAGATGGGAGGGAGTTTGAGGGGAATGGATGAAGAGGTGAGGGGATTAAGGAGTACAGATAGGTAGTCACAGAATAGCCATGGGGATGTAAAGTACAGTTCAGGAAACGGAGTAGCCAGAGAACTTATACGCATGACCACAGACAGGAACAGTGGTGTAGGGATTGCCTGAGGGAGTGGGGGGTGCTGGGTAGAGGGGAACAAAGGAGGAAAAATCAGGACAACTATAGTAGCATAATCAATAAAATATAATTTTAAAAAAGATCACTCTATTCTATGAAGTACAAATGAGGTTGAGAGAGTGAAAACTGGGAGAGCAGTTAGAACTATTTCCAGGCATGAAATGATGGTTGTCTGGACCAGGCTGGTAGCTCTGGAGGTGGAGAAAAGTGGATATCCTATCAACATGCATTAGGAATAGAACCAGCGTTTCTGGTGGCTGGCTTAGATGGGAGGGGTGACTTCTGAGGCTTTGATTTGGTTAGCGAGGTGGATGTGAAGCTGTTTATTGAGAAGGTGAAGCCTGGGGGTGAACAGATTGAGAGGCTCGCAGAAGATCTCTCAGAAATGAGATTCCACCAGAGTTCAACCAGCTCTAATCCCATTCCTTTTTCAGCTTAATTCACACTCCCCTCCCAACTCATTCCCTCTTCTAGTTGACCACTGTACCAAGCAATGCAGCAGGTTGTTTCGAGAAGTGGGAGGGGTGAGATCTGACAGCAGGCTCCTTGGGTTTCCCTGTTCTTTCCTTCCTTGGCAGGTGCCTGTGCTGTAACTGGGGAATATGAACTCTGAGAGGTCATGGATGTTATCTGGCTTGTTCGCCCATGTGTCCTTTTCTGAGGGACCTCTATGTTTTCTTTCCCTCTTTCTCTCTTAATGTTTTCAGTCTTGTTCCCTGGTGAACTCCCAGCCAGCCAACCCCACTCACAGTGAGTATGTTTGTCACCTCCTCTGCCCCCATTTTGTTTGCAAACTGATCTCAAAGGGGAGTGTGGGAATCATTTGAACACTGGTGCAGGTATGTAAGATTTTACAGCTCCTCCCACCTTCACTCTGGTTCTTAATCCATTATTAGAATGATGTCTTTAAAAGCAAAATCTGATCACAAAATGCCCCCAGAGTAAGTGATCTCCGTGACTCCGGAATGCTGAAAGGATCCATTCCAGGCTCTCCCCCGTGGCCTAGAAGGTAAGGTCTTTCTTGACTCGGACCTTGCCTATCTGGCCAGTCACAGCTCTTCCCATCTCTCACGTCATCTGTCCCAGCCACACGCGACTGTTGGTGGTTTGCTGAACTCACCACTCTCACTTTGAAAATGGCACTGTCTTCCCTGGACACCATGTCATTCCACTCTATGTCACCCCTTCACCTCACCATCTGGCTACCTCTTTTTGATCTTGTAGCCTTTGCAGGCCATTCCCTGATCCTCAACCCCATGCTTGTGTTCTACAACACCGTATACTCCCTGCCATTATGGCATCGCCTCTCTCAGTTGCATGGATGTTCCTTATCTGCCTCCCCCTTTAGACTAATGAAGTCAAAGTCAGGGAATATGTCTTATTCACTTCTTTATAAAAAACATTTTATTTATTTATTTCTGAAGAGGGGAAAGGAGGAAGAACGGGAACAATACATCAATGTGTGCTTGCCTCTCGTGTGTCCCCAGCCCGGGACCTGGCCCACATGTGCCCTGACTGGGAATCCAAGTAGCAACCCCTTGGTTCATAGGCTGGCACTCAACCCACTGAGCCACACCAGCTAGGGCCTCATTCCTATATCTCCCGAACCTATGTCAGCTCTTTATAAATGTTACACGAGTAACCGAAAGTCCTATTGCACCTCATGTTTCTTTACAAAATCAGTTTGAATGACTGCTAAATCTCCTGGCCCTTTCTAAGTGTATCTTACAATAGCAGTTTTGTTTAAAATACACAATAAAATGATAAATTCCAGCCACGAGACTCCGGAGTGCAGGCCCAGAAAGGGGGAAGGATGCGGAGGGTGGGGAGCATTTAGGTACTGAAATCCATGTCGAATCCCTGCAATCTTCACACCTCAATATTAAGGGCCAAACTGATACAATTTGGTTGATGGAAAAGCAGAGATTAGAAGGCAACAGAACCTAGTCATAGCACCAAACCAACAGCTATGAGGATGAGGTTCACTTTCTTGTACTGTTAACAACTTGGACAGCGCCAAATTCTGAGGTTTTGCCCTCATTGGAGGTCATACAAGCCTTCCCTCCTGTCGGGCCTCCTCTGCCATCCCTCACCTGCCCCTCTAGTTCTGAGAACTCAGCTAAAGTGAACAGTTTTTCCCCCTGCTGCGCAGCCATCCATTGTAGACTCCAGGAACTCGCAGCATCTCTCGTGCGCCCCCGCGCGGCTGTCTGCGGCCTCGCAGGCTGCGGATGGATGTGGCTGGCTGCGGAGTCGCCTATCGCAAAGGAAGCAAGTTTGGCTGCACGTGACCCAGAGGCCAGATTTCATTTCTAGCCTCTGCAGGTGAGAGAGGTCAACCCGCCGCGGAAGCATGTTCCGTGTCCTCACCAGTACTCTGCAAATCGGATGCGTGGCAAAACGTTCCTGGTTAGAATCCCCACACATGGCTAGAAAGCCAGGGATCGAGGAATGGTTTGAAAGAGGGAGTAATAGTAGTGCAATTGCAGATGTAAAATCGGAAGCTGTGGGAGGGAAGTCACGGTGGGTTTTGAACCAGTCCTTGATTTCTCCCACCCACCCCGCTCTGATGCTTAGCCGCATTTAATTGATGCACCTTTGTCTTGTCAAGCAACCAACCACATATAATGGCTTCATGAAGCCTGTGCTGTGGCTGCCAGAGCTTTCCGGAGTTGGGACGCTTCTGGAAGAGAAGAGAGGAGAGGTGCTTCTCTAGTCCTCTGAAGAGACAGCTATGTCCTGCTGGGGAGCCCCCATGCTCAATCTGCTGCAGCGGTCCTTCCCGCTCTTATTTGGGATTGGCAGGGAGCTGGGCTGGCTGGCCGCGGGGTCTGTATTCCAGCTGATGCATGGGAAGGTGGCTTCACAGAGTCACGTGAATTCTGCTTGTGCCGGTGTGAGATACTGAGCAGGTTTCTCACTTACCCGATTTTTTATTTCCCCTTCGGTAAATGGGGACAATCATAAACCTATCCTGAAGGATTGTTACAAAGAGTCACTGAGTTCCCCCTGCCCGCCAGGTATTTTATTATGCAAAATTTCAAACATAGAGCAAAGTTGAAAGTTTGAGAGAACCTCCACCACCAAGATTGTCATTAACATTTTACTAGACTTGTTTTATCTCACATCTGTCCATGCTCATATCCTTCTATCCACCCATAACTACATCCTTTAAAAAATACATTTCAAAGTCAATTGCAGAGAGAGATTTAAAAAAATAATTGCATCTGGCACACTGGCTAGATAGATACTTCAGTTCAGCAAACACTCGCACATTTATGTTGTGCCAGGCACTATGGTAGGTGCTGGGGATACAATAATGAGAAAGACACTGTTTCCATCCTTAAGGTATTCAGAATTTGGCACAAAAAAGAGACAAGTGATCAGATACCACCAACTCTCCCACCATCTAGCTGACATGATTGGGGAAGCCTCATCCGGATCTGTGGGGTCAGGGAAGCCTTTCCTGAGGACGGGACATTTACGGGAGGGCTTTGTGCCCTGACTGGTGTGGCTCAGTTGGTTGGGCATCGTCCACAAAACAAAAAGTTGATGGTTCAATTCCTGGCCAGAGCACATGCCTGGATTATGTATGGGTTGGTTCCCTGGTCTGGGCACAAACCAGGGGCAACCAACTAATGTCTTTCTTTCTTTCTTTCTTTCTTCCTTCCTTCCTTCCTTCCTTCCTTCCTTCCTTCCTTCCTTCCTTCCTTCCTTCCTTCTCTTTCTCTCTTTCTTTCTTTCTTTCTTTCTTTCTTTCTTTCTTTCTTTCTTTCTTTCTTTCTTTCTTTCTTTCTCCCTCCTTTCCCCTCTCTCTAAAAATAAATAAAGTCTTAAAAAAAAGGAAGACTTTATCATAATCTCTATAAATACTGTAACACATAGTGCGATGTGCATGTAAACTAGCTTTATATACACCCCGGGGGGCGAGTTAATACTAGAGGTGTACCCCAATCAGGAATCTGTCTATAGATGGATCATTTGAAATTGAAATCACCCCAATAAATTCAATAAAAAAGAAAGGAAGGAAGAAGGAAGGAAACTGAAAGACCATATACTTTTGGGATGACTTCGAACATCATCTAAAGCTACACTAAAGGTTGCATTAATTAAGGGTACAATACTTTTGAAATTAGCGAACTCTAGCCCTGGCTGGTGGCTCAGTTGGTTGGAGTGCCTCTGGAAATGGAAAGGTTGCGGGTTCAACCCCTAGTCAGGGCACGTACTTAGGCTGTGGGTTCGATCACTGGTCCGGGTGTCAAGAGGAGGCAACCCATCAATATTTCTCTCCCATATAATGTATCTCTCTCTCTCTCTTGTTCTCCCTCTCAAAGCAATGAAAAAAAAAATCACTGGGTGAGGATAAAAATAAATAAAATTAGTGGTCCCTAGTTGGCAGAAACAAAACAAGGTACCCTTGCTTAATTAAACAGGAGAGACTTCTAGGTTGGGAACTCTCAGGTTTGGATTCTCCTCCCTCCCACCTCCACCTGCCCGCTCAGGAGATGTTTGTTATCTGATGGGAAGGAAAGTCTGTGTGTTGTTGCAGTTGCTCGGAACTGCCACTTTTCAAACCAGGTGTTTGTGGGAGGACCTAAAACTATTGTTCTTAACTCTGGCTGCACATTAGCATCCCCTGGGGAATGTAGAAAAACAAAAACAAAAAGCCCCCAAACTTGGATCTTACCCTTTCTTCCCCAGTTCCCTTTTAATTGGCTTGGGGTATACCCCAGGGACTGGGCACTAAAAATAGCTCCAGGTGATGGTAATGTAGATCCAGGGTTAAGAACACTGGCTTAACAAGACGGAATTGGCAGCTCGCTGAGATTTCTGGACAGGTGGCGGCTGTGTGTTGTGCTGCCTGCAGAGAAATGTTTACACAGGTGGCAGACTCACTGAGACTGGCTCTCAATGTCTCTCAATGTAACATACCTCAGAGAGCAAGCAAGGCCACAAAGGAGGAGGCCTGTATTCCTGGCTGCCTCTAACTGTGAGAGGCTGCTGGTATTTACCAGAAAGAACCTGGCAGTTGTAAGTGACCACAGAGAGGAAGGAAAAAGGAGGATTCTCTAGCTTAGTGGTTCTCTAACTTTTGTATCAGAATCAAGCAGAGGGCCTGTTAAAGCACAGATTGCTGGGCCCCACCCTATAGATTCAGGGCCCCACTCCAGAGATTCAGGGCAGAGCATACATGGGCATTTCTCCCAGGTGATGCTGTGGAAGTTGGTCTGTGCTTTTTATACCTTGGACAGCGTGGCTCTCATGGCTCATGAACAGTGTGTTCTAAAGCCTAAGGGCTCTAGAGAGCTTGGCTTGTCCTTGGAAGTATTTGGTGACCCTAGTGTTAACACGACTGCCAGAGATTTAGACGGAAGCTAAATTATGACGTGCCTCAAAATCATGCTGAGTTTGAACTTCACCCTGGATGCAGTGAGAAGCCACCTAATAATGCAGCATGGGCAAGATCTCAGCTGTCTGCGGCTGGGCAACCTGGGGAGGTGGTAGGGGAGGGCGACTGTACCACCGTTCTGGACACTAAAGCGGGCAGGAGGCTGGACAAGGGTTGAGAACAAGGATGACCCTAAGTCAAGGTCATCCCTAGAGGAGTCTTGGTTCAAGGTCCCGTGATGTCTGTGACAGTTAATGTCATGGGTCAACACTGAGGGTGTCTTTGGATGAGACTAACAGATCAGTAGACTTTGAGTTAGCAGACTGCCCTGTGTGTGAGGCTGGGCCTCACCCAGTCAGTCGAAGGCCTGAATAGAACGAGAAGACTGGCCTCCCTGAGCAAGAGGATTCTCTAGCTGACAGTTTTGGACTTTCTCTACCCCGACTCCGCTGGGCTGTGCATCTGCCAGCCCATGCTGTGGGTGGGGGACCTGCCAGCTTCTGCAATTGCACGAGTTAGTTCTTCATAATGAATCTCTTTATGTATATACACACAGACTCTATTGCTTCAGTTTCTATGCAGAGGCCTAATACAATGGCAGGCAGGAAATTTCTGCTCCCAATGTTTAAAAATAGATACATCTTATCCTTCAGGATATGAGGGCCATTGGAGCCTGTTTTCTAACAGCCATTTTGAGGTTCTCGGAAAAAATTACAAAATGTGGCTGGTGGAGGGGAGTTGAATGGCTGGTACCCTTCATTCCACCACCATTTTTTTTCGTTCTCCCAGGGGAGAAAAGCTGGGCACATGCCCAGCCAGCACATTAGGCCAGAGTGGCTGCTGACCCTTCACCGGCCATGAGCTTGGCGCCTTGAGAAGAAGAATGCTGAAGCCAGGAGGGAACCAGGGTGCTCAGCCTTGGGAATTCCTCCTAGAATGTTGAGAGGTATGGCGAGTTGGTAGTCCAAGGCTTCTTTATCAACATCCAAAAAAATAGGTCTATTTTTTATTGTTTCCTAGCCTTTAAAAATGTTTTGTCTCGTAAGTGCCTTGTGTCGTGGAACTAAGTTAGGGAGAACTGAAATAAACCTTGGAAATTCAGGCTAATTTAGAAGCCATGCATGGCTACTCTACCACATTCTGCTAAATCGGTGAATTTCCACAGGTTTATGGACGACTCTTCTGCCTGCAAATTAGCTGGGTGGCTGGGCGAGCCCTGTGCTCCCTCAGGCGTGTTTCTCCCTGGGGGAGATGGGAGCACTGGTGGGCAGGCACCATTTCAAAATTTTTTTTCAAACATTATTTTTAGAGAGAGAAGGGAGGGGGAGAGAAAAACATGGATTTCAGCTTTGCGCAGTGGCAGTATCGTAGCCAATGAGGTTTATCCGAGGCACGATTATTGCTAATTGAAAAACATCGATTTGTTGTTCCATTTATTTATGCAGTCATTGGTTACTTCTTGTATGTGCCCTGGCTGGGGATCAAACTTACAACCTTGGTGTGCTGGGACAATGCTCTAACCAACTGACCTATGCAGCCAGGGCTCTAAAACCTGACTCTATAGAGGGAATCAGAGAAATCTTTGCTCCTGTGCATCTTCGCCCAGCAAGGGTCCTGATACTTGACAGTAGTACCTCAGGGGCACAAGGCCAGAGAGGCTGGCCTACCTGTTCCTTAGTGACTGGAAATGAAGGAGATGTTCTGAGGGGGTGGAGGCTACAGTCTTATAGAGTCCCACAAGCAGACACATTTTAGTTTATCTTGGTATCGTGCAGTGAAACGTTTCTTTTTCCATCTTTACTTAAATATAGAGAATCTGAAGACTGAGAGTCAAGCTGTCAAAACCTTAACATTTGCACTAGGCAGACATCAAACTGGAACTGTGGCCTGAATTTAAAATTTTGTGTTCAAAAAAGTCTCACTATTTTGACTGACTTTACTATAAAAAATCTAAGTATAAATAAAATATAAAATGGGGGAGATTGGGGGAAACAAGTTTCAGTTGCTTATAAAGCATGAAAACCAACAGTATGACAAGGCAGCGCTGCTTGTTCTCCCGAGATGGTGGTGGTTCCAATCCCGACGAAGTGTGTTACCGAGAAGGACGTCCTCCAGGTCGCCCCACAGGTGTGGCTGTGGGCGAGGGCTGGGGGAGGGCTCCAAGGACAGAGGCAAATTAACGGTCAATTCCAGCAGCAGGGACAAACCAAAGGCCTTACTGGTTTAGTGCTTTTTTAAGTGAAAGATGCTTACAGAAAATTGAATCATATTGTGAGAAATTGATTCCCATTAGCATCTTAAATCCTTTTGACTAGGACTTTTGCTTTGGTTCATAAAGGATTAAGTGCTATGGGAATTGCCCTTCTTCTGTAGTGAACAATTAGAAAAATGGACATAATATGAAAACAGCAGTTTTCAGACAAAACAGGCACCTCGTTATTTTGACCCACAAAAGAAGGGAAACAAGGTGAGTCTACAATTGCCCCCACTTACTGTCAGGAGGCAGTGTCCAGGCCAGCACTCCGGAAGAGGGGCCAACCAGACTCCGTCAGTAGAGAGAGGCCAAAGCCCAGGGAGGGGTTCGCGTCCTTCTTGGTTGGAATGTTAATCCGCACATGCATGAGAGGTAACTCCTTCAGGGCAGTAAAGAACCACCTGGAGTTCAGACAGGGCTGTGAATAGTCTCTACCTGTCACAGTAGGAAGACCTCATGATATATAGGCATTGGGGAGAATTCTCAAAATAATACCTTAATAGTGGAAAAAATTAGCTCTAAACTAAAGGCTGCATTAGACCCCCCTGTTACTTGCTACTGGTTTGGTCTTTTCAAGCAAGATTATTTTTGATCAAGATCCTTTCAAGTCTTGCTTGAAAGGGTCAAACTAATTACAAGTAACTTAACTACATGCAAAAATAGTCTACTGCTATTTAAAGGAATACAACATCCCTGGCCAGGTAGCTCAGTTGGTTTGAGACTTGTCTCCATATGCCAGGATTGTGGGTTTGATCTCCAGTCAGGGAGTGTGCAAGAATCAACTGGTGAATGCATGAATAAGTGTAACAATGTATTGATGTTTCTCTTTTATGCAAAAAAAAAAAAAAAAGAGAGCGTACAAGAGAATCCACCACCCAACAATGTAAACTTTACAGTGCCTGGCAGCTAATAAAAAATGATCAAACATGCAAAGAAGCAGAAAAATAAGACATATCCATAATTAGAAAAGATAAATCAATAGAAGCAGCCCCATCAATATTAAAGATGGGATACTAGAGCAGATATTAAACTACCATGAACCTTAGTATATAAACCAGGGGCAGGGTACACCCTGTGGGCCAAATTTGGCCCCTGCCTGTGTTTGTAAAGTTTTATTGGAACACAGCCAAGCTCATGCATTTATGTATCGCCTCTGGCTGCTCCCATGCTCCAGCGGCAAAGCTGAATAGTTGTGACAAAGATTGCAAAGGGCTGCAAAGCCTAAAATGTTTATCTGGTTCTTCACGCCAAGTTTGCTGACTCCAGCTATGAAGGGAAACAGGAACATGGAAGGAGCTGGAATATGTATAAAAAAAAGACTCAAGTAAAAATTCTAAAGATGGGATATACAGCATTTGAAAACTTTACTGGATGGAATTAACATAAAGATGAATATGACCTAATGTCTGTTTTCAAAAAAGCTTTGTCTGGTGGGAGGAGGCTGGCCTCTCTGACAACAAAGGGTGTGAAAAAGGGGAATGTGGCAGGAATTAGAAAGAAAAAAAAAAGCACTCAGCAGTTTGCAATTCCAAATTCCTGGAATTAAGGTGCATACTAGGTTAAAGTTCCAGAGGGTTGATACTATTGGGTTGGCCAAAGAGTTCATATAGTTTTTTCCATAAAATAAAACACATTTTTCATTTTCACCAATAACTTTATTGATTTGGATATTTTCAGTATGTCGGCCATCTCCCGTGTGATAGAACATTGATGGTTCTTGATTAATGTCTCAATTTGACTGCTATCAACCTCCACTGGTCTACCCCACCATGGAGCAAAGTCCAGTGAGAAATCTCCAGCATGAAACTTTGCAAAACACTTTTGACATGTTTGATCATTTACAGAACCTTCTCCATACTCTGTACAAATCTTTTTTTCCACTTCAGTTGCGTTTTTATATCTCTTGAAATGATAAAGAATAATATGCTAAAAATGTTGCATACTTTCTTCATCCTCAATATTAAAATGGCTACACAAAAATTCGCTAATTTTTTAAGTGCATGCTAATATGACAGCTGCTACATACAGTCTAACAGAATTGTTTTGAATGAAGTTAAAGACAACTAAGCGCCTTGCATCTTATGCAAAAAACAAAAAATCCAAATGAACTTTTTAGCCAACTCAATGAAGTGCCTTGCCTGATCCTGAAGATGGGAGGCAGGCCTATGGAGCTGGAGTTACCCCCTGCCTCCCACTGGCATGGCTGACCAGGGAGGCGCCACTTTCAGTTCCGCTGTGACTTTCCCTAGCACGAGCTATACTTCCTCAACCCCACACCATTACAGTCAGGTAACATGTTCTGCTTTCCGATTTGGGGGCAACAGTTCAGAGCTAAGCCACCTGCAAAAAAAATATTTTAAAGGTCATTACTGATTGAAACCACAAATTGTCAGCATAAATGTCTAATTTCAGGCCACCTCCATTAATGGGATAAAAAGTTTATTGTTAGTGTTTATTTATGTAGTACTTACTATGAGCCAAGCACTGTACTAAAGGGTTCTACTTGGATTTTGCTCATTATAGTGCTTAGAACAGCCCCCTTCCCTGTCCCAATCCTTTCTAAGTGAGAAACTAAAGCAATGGGTACTTAAAGCACTTGAATAGGGTCACATGGCCAGTCAGTTAGGATTCAGACTTAGTCAGTGTGATGCCAAGACTCACCCTCTGATCTCCTGTACTGGCTCCTTTGTAAAGCATCTGTTCTGATGCCTGACATCATACCTGGCAATTAATAAATGGGACAGCTAGTAATGGACCTCCGATTTAATAGGACACTGAAAACTCTGTGAAAAACTTGGATTTCTTTTCCTATTACGGAACAAAGTGGCTGAAGAAAAAACCAAAATCAGATACGGAAATTAAACTTTTTTCATATATAATAAGACTCCATTCGCTCCTTAGGCAACTACATTTATTTAAAATATTAACATTTTGTACATACAAACATTCAGCAGTTTCATTTTTCCTGATTTACTTTCCTCTCATGCTAACTCCAAATAGTGATGTTATTACTGTATATAAATGGCCTGAATGACGAAGCCAAAACAGTATCTGTGGCTGCGAGAACACTTCTTTTATAAGTTCCCATCTTCATATCCTCTTAGCTTGACATACGTTCTGATGCAAAAAGTGTTTTTGGCAAGGCAACTATTTTATTAGTCATGCAAGCAGAGATAGGACCAGTTGTGAGAAGCACCAGTTCTGTCAATTTACTGCCGCGAGGAGTATAAAGCATCACAATTCCTTTATCAACAGGTGGTGGATAACATGACCTAGAAGGACAATGTGTAAAGACACACAACAACAATGTATTATTTCAAAATGTGTGTTTAATGGCCAGTCCATCAAAATCAAGCAGAATCACATTTCAAAGGTGTGCATGTGTATATATATATAATTTTAAGGTGCATTTTCAAGTTTTATTTGGGTTTCATTTTTCTTGGATGCCTGAGGTGTTCTTGCAGATACAATGAACAGATTGTTCAGAGGGTGACAGCTTCTCATGCACTGAAAGACAGGGTCCTAACAATACCGCATATCTTGGATATCTTAGAAATCTCAAAAGCCGTGTGTGATTTAATATCAGTCACGAAGACATTTTCAACATAAAATTTAGGCACTCTATACTTTGGAATAGCCACAAAATATTCCAACAAGAGTTAATGCACTTTGTGATTATATCTACCCAAAGGTAATTCTCAATTAAAATCTATACTTATTAAATAACATTTTAAATTAGAGTCCATTACATTTTAGTAATTACTGTGAACGATTTGCAGCATTGTGTTTTCATTAAATAATGCCAACTATTTCCAGTAATGATCCTGATACTCATCCTCATGGTGTATTTTTTTTAACAGAAGAAGCTTAAAACAGCTGCTGATAAGCACCTCCCCCTTTTTTCCTTCTAATACCTGAATAAGAATGACCCTAAGCACCCTTAAAGGTATTCTTGCATTTTTGGCTGTAGTTGCTTTCTTAGCACGCATGACTACAGCAGTGGGAGGCTCCCTGGAGATCAGGAAACATTAGTTAAGAACTCATCATTGATTCCTAGATTCAGTTTATTTGTTCAGTTACTTTGTGGCTAAATGCATTGTTCCATCCAGGTCCCTACAGTCTAGGAACATAGATGTGTGGCTAGGCTGACCAGTATGGGGCCAAGGCGAAGGCTACTCAAATTTGTCATTCCATGTTCCACAAGGCCAAGGCCACCTAGACTGCGTCTGACTTGAGGCAAAACTTGCTGATCTCTGCAGTGTGGTTTTGGGAGTTCCATCTCCTGGTCTGAAAACTAAGGGGTGGGCATGATACCTGCTTACTGAGATGCCCTTAACTCCAGATGAACTTCCCAGACTCGAACATAATTTAGCATTTTTAGAATTCAGAACATGCATACTAATTGTTCCTGTTGAGAATAAGGTGCTTTTGCTAGGTGGTGTGCATTTATGTAGCTAAGAAAATAACTGGAAAGTCTTTTGGAATTTTTAGATTATAGTCTGCAAATTGACTCATCGTAATCACCAATGATTAACTTATAAAGATCTATTTAGAGAATGAATTTGAGACTTATTTGACTGTAAGTCATACAGAAGACAGCACAGTAATTTCCCGTAGGAGATTTTGGTATTTCATCATGGGGATCACTGGTAAATTAATTATACTGTTAATGTTTTCTGGTGTATTTGAAGAGACAATTAGCATAAGTAAATCGTGAGTGAGATGACAGTTGCTTAACATTTGTTTCTGTTCATCAGACGAGATCTGAGGTTCTGTTAAGCCTCCGTTTGAGTAGGGATGAGGAGAAAAGGGCATAAGGAATGAGTGGTTGTTAACTTCAGTTTCAGCAAGTATAATCAGAACCAGTTACTACTAGTTGGTAAACATTGATGTTAAATGCAAAGCGGATAAGACTCATTCGACCTCACCCAGAGGTGACAGACGCTGGGAAACATTAGGGAGCTGACTGTTGATGTGGGAAATTCATGTGGAACCTCAGCCGTCTCTTCTGGGCAGAGAGGAAGAGAGAGTAAGAGTGAAGGTGGATTTTAGCTGAGGTTGCTTTTCCTCCTCTCTCAGAGCTGCATCTTCCTATGGACATTCTACAACATCTATCTCGTGATCAGGATCCGAGGCTCATGACAGCACAGTAAAGACTACAGTCCCTCTCTGGCGTTTCAGAATGGCCACAGCTTGCTCATGAGTAACACCTTCTAGAGACTCGTCATTAACAGCTAAAATTTGATCACCGCGCTTCAGTCGGCCATCATCTGCAGCTGCTCCCTACAAACGAGAAACAGTCCAGTTCAATCCAGGGTAAGGCAACTAACATTCCACAATATTAATAGTATGGTGTGCATATATAAAGAGTAACTTTAAAATCTACCAATTAAAGTTATGTTTAGGTAATGCTTTTAGATAAAGAAAATTAAGAAAAATGTAAAATGTTATTGGAACAGTCATTGAATAGTAACTAAAACTATGCGTTGTTTAAATAACTTACTAGTAGAAATGTAATGACATTAGTATTTCTTTTATTACAACTAGGACCTTATTTCAATATTCAGCGCTAAATGGAATTTCAATGTCATATCATGTCATGTTCATGACTATGTAATACACAAATGAAGGCAGAACTGAATCTGGTGTTAGCCTTATTGCTAATACCATCATCATATGTATAGGGTTCCCACTGCATTATTAACTTATCAACATCGTGGTGCTCTGTCAAAAGTAAGTGTAGCCTCTAAATGGGTGAGTTATATGGCATGGGATTACCTCTCAATAAAGCTGTTCTATATAGAAAGAAACAAAAGTGTGGCATCTCTAAAATGTTGTAATATCATATTCAAAATCTTCAACTTTATGTATCTTGGATCATCTAAATAGGTCTCTAGACAACTACTTTCATTATATACCCAGTCATGCACGGCTCCTCAAAATGGCACAGAGCAAGTGCAACTTGGGCTTTTTTTCATCCCAAAACTGAGTGTCTAAAAATGCTGTGATATTTCGGGTGGGTAAGGAAAGAACAGACCTGGAAAATGTCTTACAGGAGGAGGCTTTCCCTGTCTGTTGGGATAACTGTGAAAATCCCTGGAAAGGTAGTGCCATAAGGTTCCTCTGAATGATGCTGAACTACTGGGGAAGCTGGCGAGGGCCCGCAGGCACCCAGCACCTGAGGGACTCAGGCAGAGGCTGAGCTAAGAGGCGTTAATGGTGCAGAGATCTGTGTCTACTAGTAGTGTGGAGGTCCTGAGGTGGTGGGTGAATTATCTAGAATTTCAAAACTGTGAAAAGGGTAGAATTTCTGAATAAAGCTATAATAAAGAATACTCAAAGCCAGGCTTGTACTGGGGGGCGGGGGTGGAGCAAAAATTAAACAACTTGCAACTTCAGTCAAATCTTTTTTTTGTTCTTTTAAGAAAGTGTGTTAACTGCACTAAAGACAGGATTAAACAAGTTAGTGAATAAAATCAGAGTTACTGGGCTCACTCGACTTTATTAAATTTTACATGCTGAGATTTAAAGGCTTCAGCAAACCTCAGATATTTGCATAATTCCTTTTTTAAAAGGCATGTTAAGCTCTTCAAATTTTCATTTTCAGTAATGTGAAAAAGGATGATTTTTCAACTTTCTAGGACTTGTACACTATTTCAGGTATTGCTGGGCTGACTAGATAATTACCACTGACTTGTACCTCCTCTCCTACCTTACCAGTGTGGCAGCTGTGGATTGATCAGGGAAGAAAGAGAGCAGAGGCTCACAGAGAGCCCTCCATCTGGTCCGGAAATGTGGCTTTCCCCCACTTGCTGTGCCCCAGCTTGCTCACTTAGCCTGCCCTGAGCTGTAAAACAGGCATCTACTCTCTACCTCTCACCTGTTCTAAAGATTGGATATATGGCACATGGTATTTGCTACATAAGGGTGGTAGTTTAATAAAATGAAACTCCAGTGATGATCAAACTCATGCTTTCCTATTGCACAGGCTCTGAAAAACTGCTCCCTAAATCTTCAGGGCTGTTGGAGTCTTTGGGTCCATGTCTTTTTGCTTATGGCAAGGTCTGGCTGCTGAAGGGACTAAGACCTAGGGCTGGCTTTTATTTGGAGGTTTCCAGCCAAACACCTGAAAGAAAATGGAAGGTCCTGAAGGCTCTTGACCAGAGTGACCAAGTCTTGCAAACCCTGTATATCTGGTGCCTGTGATGCTTCACAGTTCTAGAGGGGAGAAAGATCCTGCTGGGCCAGATCAATTTCTTAGTTGAGTAAGAGAATTACTAAATGAGGCTTAGGACACCAAAAAAGTCACGCTATGTGGACATCTAAGATCCTAAAGAGACAAACATTTTTAAGAATACATGTTCAGTATTATAAAACTCCTTTGCCTATTTTTTGTTTATGATTCTTTTCAGAAAACTTTAAATTTGGATATATTGGTTCACTCTAACAAATAAAAAAAAGAAAAAGTCATCAAATGAAATCTTATAGAAAACTCTATGGAACTATTTTAATAATAATAATAATTACTTGCATTGGAATATTCTTTTTTTGAGATGAAATGAACTAAGTAGGCCATTACCTAGGGCTTTAGAATTTTGTCTTTTTTTAAAATTCAGAGCTTTTCATTTTCAGGTGTGCCTCACTTTACAAAAAAGGTCCACTCCTTAAAAAATAAAGCATACCAAGGATATTCAATATTTACCACTATGCTATAACCTACATAAGTGCTTCCTAAATGAGCACTTTCAATGTGGACCTTTGGAAAGAGCATTTTGTTTGAGCTTCATTCATTATTCATTATTCCCACTACTCTTGTCCCACTCTGATTTGATGGCTATTTCTTTTCAAAATCCCACCAGCAATGCATGGCCATTTCACTCTCAGCTGTAGGCTCTGGTGACCTGACAAAAGCTGCCTGGCTCTGGCCCCGGCCCCACCAGTCCATGGGCACGTGTAGGCAGGTGCAGCAGGTGCAGCCTGCTGAACTCTGGGCGGGGTCAAAAAACCTTAGAAGCCAACCAGTCCTCTCTCTGGACCGCAGCTGATCTACTTACAGTTATGAAGTGAGCTGGTGATTATAACATTCTGGAGGAGCTTTTCAGAGGCAAAGGCTCAACTTGCTAAAAGTTGAGGGCTGATCTTGCAGCCTTTCCACTATCCTCATCTACATAGCTGGCACTCTTAATAGCAAAGTACAATGATGCCTCAAAAGAGGCATTATCATCACTACTACTTCTGGTGGTGTCTCAGGAAAGGAGAGCCTGCAGGTGGCTTATCCTCCTTGGGAATGATCAGACTGGGACAGCACTGTTGTCTAGAATGTTTCTAATTTGCCTGTCACTAAGTCAATGGTGTTTAGGAACCACATGATTTCTTAATAGGCACCTTAGCAAGACGGAAACACGTGAGAACATCTGCAGGTGCCTAGTGGGTCCTAAAGCAAATGTCAAATGACTTAAGGATTAGGTCAGGTCATGGTTAGGCCCAATTTACAGGTGATGAGATATGCACAGGTAAAAGTGAACTTATCTTTAGTGTATAGTATAGCTTTCTAGAAAGATAAATCACCTATCTTCTTTTGAAGATCTTTATTTCTTTAGGAAAATAATGCTAAAGAAAGCAATCAGATTAATCAATCAATAAATGTGATAAAACCAATGAAGAGTAAAATTGTAATGTCAATACTAAGTGCTTTTCAGAGATTTTAAAAATTTATAGTAAAATTAAATTCCAACTTAAAAAATCCCAAAGAAGTTCAAAGTAACTTATCTACGAGCCATCTGGAAGCATGCACACCATGACCTGTGTGCTCAGCAGGACACACTGGAATATTTAATTCCTGAGAAGGAGTATTACCTCGTCTTACTCTAACTTTTTGGGTGGATCCTGCAAGTACTTGGCAGAGTACTGAGAGAGAGAAACCACCTTAGGCTCAAGTGTCCTGAGGATTTTGGTGATAGGCAGCTGTTAACGCTGTGCTGGTCCGAGGCTTGTACAGAGCTTCGTGCTGTGTGGCCCTCTCGTGTCTGCTACCTTTTCTTAAAGGAGAAAGCCAAATCTTTGTTCTAGCCCACAGCAATACTTCCAAGACCACCTTCCAAAGAGTGTGGCACTGCTCCTGATATTGTGTTGCTGAAATAGGACACTTTCTAAAATCTACTGGCATCTACTTTTGTAATAGGGTCCACAGAAAATTGACTCCACTATTATAAAAGAACTTTTCTTTCACTCATCTGGTATGGGAATTTCCTATAAGATTCAAATAAAATAAGCATACATGTACATATCCAGGTATAGCCCAAAATAAACCAAAGCACTTAAAAAAAGTCTCACCTAGGTTCGATTAAAAAAAAGTAAAAAAGTACAGTAAAAAAGGAAAAAATACCTTTGCAAATATAGTCTTGACATAAATTGGCAGGTCTCCATGGGGACTTCCATAACCCCCTACAATACTAAACCCCAATCCTTCAGAGCCTTTCTCCAAAGTAATAATCTTAGGTGGAGGTGTTCTGAAAACACAATGCATGCTGTTTAATTCCAGAATAGATATCGAGAAGGAATTTCATTTTCATGGAAGCACACAGATTTGAGAGAGACTTTCATACTGCGAAGCTATTAAGGTCAAATCAAACTATCAGAGAGCAATCTAGAAACATTTAAATATTTCCCATGTTATGCTGGAGTAATCACCAATGGTCTTGATGTTTAAGGGTTTCTCTTTTATAAAACCCAGTTTTTTATTTAAAAATAAAGTCATGATGCTGAAATTGTCAAAAAAAAAACCCCTATATGCTTAGTCTTAAACTCTTAAGTGGACTATTTAAATCTGAATGGAACTGTCTTTACATCTAGAAAGAATACCCTCGGCACTAGGGAGGTGGGGCGTTTGCTTAGCTTAGTGCTGACCGCCAGCCTGCGGCGGACCTGTGCCCTGAACAGGAGACAGTGGCTTGGTGGCTCAGTAAACCTGTTCTTCTTCTGCTTGAACACCCTCCCACTCCTGCTCCACCACTCCCACCTCAGGCAGAGACTCATGCTTCCAAAGCTGCCTCCACTGCGATGCCTCCACGACTCCCCTGGGAGAGTTAGCCACATCTTCTCGGTGCTTCCTTTGCACCAGGTCCCGACGCCCATTATGGCCTCGTTATAGCGTATTGTGGTTACTTCAGCATCTTTCTCCTCTACTGGACCTTGAACTCCTTAAGCCTTAATCATCTGAGTACTCCTAGTGCTAGCTAGGCTCAGTGCCCGTCACAAACTCAGGATCATGACTATGTAAATGAGAACTGAAATCCGGGAGAGAAGAGAGAACCCAAAGTAAAGCAAAATGGATAAAGACAATTTGTTTCAAATGTGCCATTTAGATTTTCAAAGCTTCACTCAGTGTGGAAGTCATCTCTCTCAGAAACAACATGGGTAAACATCAAATTACTTATGCAGGCTCAAGTAGGTAAATCTAAGCTTAACTAATACCAGCTTCTTATTCCAAAATGTGGTTGTCCCAGGGATAGAGACCTGCAGGGACCCAGGTCTCCCAGACTTTGCTGCTGCACTTGCAGCAGGAGGCTCATGCTGTGTGCCGGCAGCATGCAGGTCTGAGTTGACATGCATGTGATGTCAACTCAGCCATTCACAGATTTAGACAAGTTTGCAAAACTGGGACATAAGTAACTTTTGAATATGCTGTTCTGTCTGGCTAGAATATTCTTCCCTCTCCTCCTTCTCAATTTTTCCTGGCTCATTTTAGGCTTGATCTTCAGCTGGTTCACACCGGCTGGTGTACTTACTGGTTGCTTAGAGCTGGCATCCATGGTAATTGTTCAATGTCTCTAACGTATGAATTGTTGACTGTTTTGAATGCCACTCCTGCTTTTCCCAATTACTTTAAAACTCAGCCACAGTGTTATTGCCTCCAACCACACTCCCTGACTGAGTTATGCCCCTCCTCCAGGGTCCCCAGGACCCTGGGCTTACTTATCTCTCTCATTGAACTTAGCTCTCCTGGAACTATCTACTCCTTTACGAGCATAGATTTGGGTTTGTTTTTCCTGTTCTCTGGCAGTTCTGTAAGGACTGGGGCAAGCCTTCACCTATGTTTCTAGGTTTGACTCCTTGGGACCCCGCACTTGTGCAGTGTGTAGTCTTAGCAAGGCACTCAATAAGTATCTGTTGAAATAATGATGAATTATCTCTATGGCCGAATGGTAATGATGTCACAAATAAGGCTCTACCTTTCATCACTTTGTGACCTTACAAGTACTCTCAGTAATAACCCACTGGCTAGATGTGAACTTGATTTATGTTTCCTCCTTCAAAGGCCCCCATTCGCAAGGATACTGAAAGTCCCCTAGATGTCCAAAGCCACTGTTGTAGAAATAGCCCCTGGGACCACCAAATCATTAGAGACCTTCATAATTGTGCCTATTCACAATTAGAGACCTCTTTCAGGGGCAGGGGCAGGGTGGGGGAGGTAGGGGGTGGCAGTGGGGGAGGAACAGAGCCCCACTCCTCAGTGGGAAGCATCGGGTGGAGTCTGTTTCCATTTATTTCACATTTCCAATTAGTTTTAATTTTTGTGTAGAAGAGAGTAAAAAAAAATCCCCAAAAGTAAACGGTTGGATTGTAAGTGATTTAAATTATTTTAAATTAATGGTTTTCAGCTTCTCAGGAGCTGTACAGTTGTGGAATCATTTAAAAAAGTGGACACATCAAAAAAATGCTAAATGTATACTACTCTTCCTATAAGAATCCTAATTTTTTTTGAAGGAAAGGGTCATTTTAATTTGGTAATGTTATACATTCATGTATTTGTCATATTTTAAAAGCATGCATTTATTATTTTCATAATAAGAAGATAGTAAAATAAGCTTAGTTTAATATGTTTCCCTCAAGAAAAATCCAGGAGCATCTAAGATCTTATTTCCAGGAATGTCATCAGTTTGGCTCAAATAAACTTTTATAAAAATTCAAAAAAAAAAAAAAAGCAAAGATGTCATTTAAGTTGATGACATTCCAGGAAAAAGTTGAGAATGGCTGTGATCACCAGATCCTTCTAATAAACCATTCAGATCAGTCAACAAACATTTACTGAGCACCTACTAGGGACCAGGCACTGGTGGTGCTGAGAGGAACAGCTTTAGGCAGAATTTCTCAAAGTATGGGTCCTCTGCCAGTAGGGAGCAAATGCTCCCTGGAGAACCCACTGTAGACCACCTACTCAGAATCTCTGAGACCAGGCCAAGGAAATTAGCATTTTAAAATATGCTCTTTAGATTATTTTTATGTACATTCTAGTTTGAAAAACAGTGCTTTAATGAGCAACTTTCACTGCAATGACTGGTTTTAATGAGGAACGCCAGCAAGTATTACAAGATTTTGCTTAGAAAACTGAGGAAAAACCTGGCTCCTTGCACACAAAAGCAGGGTGCACCTGGGCTGTAAAGCTGTGGTTTTGGAGGGGAGAAGGCACAGGCGCCGTGGCAAGGCAACCACCGCAGGGTCTGTTAGTCCTGCAATTGACAGTCAGTTCCAAACTTACACAGTGGAACAAAGCTTTGTGAAAAATAGGGAAACCCTGGTGCTTTCTCGGAGCTTTTCTATGAATTAGAGAAGTAATGTGCACTTTTCCCTCTTTTTTAGAGTATGCTCTGGAGTCTGGAAAAGGTCTCACTGAGCTTTGTCCACCCCCTCCCCCCACCTTCCATGCACTCGGCATCTAGGACTACTCACTCTGTGTCTTCTGGATGGTGTTCAGCAGTGGGTGAACCAAGGTGGTAGCCTGTAGACAAATTTCCAAGCTGAGTTGCTATGGCGCTTATATTGGTATCTGCTACAACCTGGGGGAAGAGTTAGAAGACAACCCATTATAAGTCAGGGGAGAGTTAGAGAAACCATAGTATACCCAGTGGTCAGTTCTCAGTCCTTGTCGCATTCAACCTGTCTGCAGCATTTGACACAATGGATTACCCTCTTCCTCTCAAACTGTTTTCTTCATTTGGTTTCCACGGCACGGCCCTCGTCAGGTTTCCTTTCTATCTTTGCTCATTCCTTCAAAGACCTCTAACTGTCAGAGTGCTGAAGGGCTCAGTCCTTGAGCTTCTTATCTTTTCCATCTAAACACATCTCCTTCGTCATCTCATCAGTTTAAATGCCATCTGTGAATGGTACTTCCTGAGTCTGCATCTCCAGTACCACCACCTGTAATTAACTGCATGTCTATACATCTCCACCAACTTGACGTTCTTAATGCGATGTTCAGCAGGTATCTCAAACCTAAACTGTCCCACACTGAGCCCCTACCTCCTCCACTTGTTCCCATGGCCTTCCTCATCTCAGGTAGCTGCAACCTCATTCTTTCAGTTTTAGCAAACACCTTGGTGTCATCCTTGATCGCTCTTTCTTTCAAAACCTACATGCAATCCTCATAACATTCTATTGGTCCTCCTACAAAATTTCTATTGCCTGGAGTTTTACAATAGCTTTCTCACTGGTCTCCAAGTGTATAGCAGATAGAATGGTCCTGTTAAAATACAGCAGATTGCCCTGCTGGTGTGGCTTAGGGGATTAAGCGCAGGCCTGTGAACCAAAAGGTCACCAGTTTGATTCTTGGTCAGGGCACATGCCTGGGTTGTGGGCCAGGTCCCCAGCTGGGGGTGTGCAAGAGGCAACCCACTAATGTTTCTCTCACAGATCACTCGCTGAAGTTCTTCTGCCCAGTTACATCTCTGCCCTCATCTCCTAACATTCTCCCCTGAGTTCCCTCTGGTCCAGCCACATTGGCCTCCTTTCTTGATTGCTGTTTCTCTAATATGCCAGGGTCATTTCCATCTCAGTGCTTTGCAACCACTGTGCCTTCTGCCTGGAGTGCTCTGCATCCAGGGTCGGTGTGGCCAGCTCCACTTACTTCAGGTCTTTCCTCCAAAGTCACCTTCCCTGACCACTTGAACTAAAACCTCCACACCAACTTCCTGGCCCAACATTTCCTATCTTCCTTCCCTGCTTCACTTCCTTACCTCCATTACTATCTAATGCACTGTGAGTATATTTTACCTTCTCTATCATCTATTGCTTCATATTAGAATGTGTGCGCAGGAATTTTGTCTGTTTTGTTTACTACTGTATCACCATTATGAAAAACAGTGTCCAGCATACATTGTATTAAGTGAATGAAAGAAATCTCTATGATTTGCCTTTTAGATGGTGCTAAAAGTATAGTAGGATAACATTTAAACATTCACTTTGTATTTCTATCCTGAAAACACCATTGCAAAGCATTCAGAAGGAATATGGGAGAGCTCTGACAGCCCACACATAGCAGGACACAGAAAGGAGCTCTGGTGTTCAGTTTCTCCCACTTAAACGATGCCGATGCAGAGTTTCAGCTTCCTCATCTGTCGAAGGGAATCATAAAAGCCTGTGTTGTCTTCTCAGCCTGGCATTGTTTTCAACCTCAAGGAGTTGTTGGAGCATCTTTCTCAAGATCTCTTGGGCTACTCCTGCTTCTGATCAATGGTTCTTTTTCTAGGTTACAATTCTCAGTGCACAGGTATGGAGTTGAAGGGACAGCCTGACAGCAGTGCAAAGGAGCTTGATTTGATTGCAGTTCCAGAATAAACCAACAGAGGGCACGGCTGCCTCAATCTGTAAGCTTATTTGAATCTGTTAATATTTAGAAGGAAAGCAGGTGACAGGGCAACCCTGGCCCCGGCTGGATCTGACGACATTCTTGGGGAAGCATCCTACTCTGGGGGAGAACTTGGCTAAGCACGAGTTACAGGATCTTCTGGAGACATCATCATATAAAGACTGACTAAAAGAATTGTGGGAATATTTAGAATAAGAAACACAGAGGAAATGACAGATTCTTCGTGATCACAAGAGCTCCTCCACTTGTTCCACAGCAAGTGTTTTGGAGTTGTCTTTGCATGCAACCTCTGTAATCTTATCTCCTCTTTTAAAAAATAAAGATTTTATTTATTTATGTTTTAGAGAGAGGGGAAGGGAGGAAGAAAGAGAGGGAGAGAAACATCAGTGTGCAAGAGGAACACCTATCGGTTGCCTTGTGCATGCCCCCAACTGGGGACCTGGTCCGCAACCCAGGTATGTGTCTTGACTGGGAACCGAACCAGCAATGTTTTGGTTACAGGGACATGACGCCCAACCAACTGAGCTACACTGGTCAGGGCAATCTAACTTACTCTTAAGCTACACCATCTTCATAAACCCACTCCATTCCAGCTTCCAGTCCCATCACCTGGCCTAGCCATCGCTGTCCCACATTTTGGCTTTGCCCAGTTTTCCAGTCTTTGCTGCTTTTCCTGCCCCTTGTGGCTCTGTCCCAGGCCCCCTTCCCACTTGCAGACTCAGAGTCTAGGTGACAGCATCCATGCTCCCAGAGCTTTAAATGCCAACAACGTGCTGACAATTACCAGGCTGATCATTATATCCAATTGCCAACTTAACATCTGCATTTTTAGTATCTCAAGGGCTTATTAAAATTAACACAACTAAATCCAAACTCCATCCAACAATCGAATCCCTTCAGTTCATTTTTTTTTCTCTAGTTTCCCACATTTTAGTGGATGGAACCTCTGGCTGACTAATTAGAAACCCACTAGTTATAATATTGAAAATACTTGACTGCTGGCTGGAGACTGTCTGACAGGAAAGGCAGCTAGGATGCTAACCGTACAGGTGCTATTCTCTGAGCATCTCTCACCTGATGTGTGATCTGCCATCAAGTCCTCTGCAATCGCCCTCCAAAATACTTCTCACATACGTTTCCTTTCCATCTCTAATTCAGGATGCGGTGACCATCCAAACTCAATTCATCATTATCAGCTGCCTTTTAACTGGAATGCCCACTCATTCTCTTCCCATCTTTCTTCCTTACAAGAGCCATTTATCTTTTTAAGTATAAAGTAGATAATGTCATTCCCCTGCTTAAAACCTTTCAGTGGTCTCTCTTAGTACTTGGAACAAAATTCACCCCCTAATTATATACACAAAGATCCTCCCCTGGCCTATCTGTCTAATCCCATCTAACTGCTTCCCGTCCACCCAGTTGGTTCTGTCTGCCTGGAATCCACCCCCCAGCCCACTCCTTGTCCCCAACCAGCTGGCCTGGCCTCAGCTTGAAAGTCACTCCCCTTATACGACAAGCCTTCTTTGGCTACACATGTTGAAACCAGTTTCTCCTGTTTTTCTCTCCATAGCACTCTGGAAGTATTTCTCACAAATTGTGATGCATACTCGTGTGACTCTCTTTCCCACCTGATCACAGGATTCATGAAGGGCTGCTTCTCAATGTTAATGTGCCCAGCACACACTTACCTAGAGCATCTGTGGAGTGCATGAATGAATCTAAAACTTTCCTAAGGAACAGGGATTATGACATTCATTTTTCTGAATTTCCACAGAACAGAGTGAGACTGATAGAGGTTACAAGGAGACTGGTTTTGGGTCCTTTTAAGAAGGAAAAAAAAATCTAACAATGAAGGCAGTTACAGAATGGAATGCCACATTAGCACCTCGCCAAAGCAAGCACTCAAATAAAGTTAAAAAATCTATCAATCTGGGATGTGGCAAAGGGGATTCCCAGACTTGGTGGGAATTTGGACGTGCGCTCTCAGCTGACCAAGAAACACACCATCTAGTATGGGGTTGAGGAAGGAAGCAAGATACTGTTTCTTTCTAAAGTACCTTCAAAAGCCAAGGTCTGCTGGCAACGTGCTCATTTCTTGTTTATTCAGTATGTAACAGTACCACTACTAAGCTGAACACCTTAGGCTACGCATCCTTTACAGCGCCTCGAGAGGTAGGTACCATCATTCCCATATTACAGACACAAGACCCTGGAGCAGAGAGGTTAAGTAACTTTCCAACATCAGTTAAGGAGTGAAGGCTGACCCATGCCATTTCACTCTGGAATCCTGCGCTCTTAATCACAGCAGTGTGAGGCAGGTGGCCTGGTGGGCGGGCACAGAGTTCAGGGTCTGGACGTGGAACGGGGGAGGAAGCGTGGCAGAGAGGTAGTCGGACAGCAGACGCAAACAGAGCAGGAGACCAGCATGGCGTGCGACCAGCAGCAGGCAGACCTCATCCCCACTCCCCGACACTGCAGGGAGAGGACTTGGGTGTGGCAGACACACCCCCCACAGAGGCTCCAGGAGGAGAGCCCTTTAACTTTTAGAAAGAGAATATAATTTCATGAGTCCATGAATTCAGCCATATAACTTATGAAACCAAAGTCACAGTTCTATTTGGGTAAAAGTTGTTTTATCTTTAAAATCTAGCTAGAAAATATAAAAACACTTCAACATCATCTTGCAGAAAAACTCACATCCCTCCAAAACATAAAGGCCTCTTGCTTAGTCCAGAACCCTGAAATAAAAAAGGCCTCCCAGCCATTGGTAATATTAAATCCTAGAGATCCAACTAGGATCCTAGGAGCTACCCAGGTCCATGCTGTCTTGTAGGAGTAGAACCCAGGGGGCCGAGTGGGCACCGTGAGGGATTTTCACTGACAGCCAGGCTTTTGCAAGAAGATAAGGAGAGCACACACCTATCACCCCCAGATGACTTTCCAGCCTTAGGGCTGGGCTGACTTGTGAGAGGGGATAAACTGATCTGGAAGGGTGTGCAAGTTCAAGGAGATGTGGTCTATTAACATTGACTCAGCCCTGTGTCTGAAGGACTTGCTCTTGCCCCACCAATGCCTGGGACTGAACAACATGAAGGTAAGGCTTGGAGAGGTCTGTTCTTGAGTTCTGAAGTAAGGGAAGGCAAACAGGCTGATGAAAATTTTACTCATTTTTGGGGGGAAAAAAGAAGAAATCTTGAATCCCTAGATACAAACTTCTGTGGCAGGTTCTGAGGACAGAGATGGGAGCAGAGGAAACCAAGGGAAAGCCAACGTGCCCCCTGCACTCCACAACAGCAGGCCTGCAGCTGATGTCAGCCAGTGTGGGGGGCGGATGCGAACACACGCCGTTCACAGTGGAGGGAGGACAGGGGACGGACGGCATTCCTGCATGAGGCAGGGAGGCTCTGGGTCCTGAGACGATGGGCAGTTGGTCTGTGCAGCATGAGTGTGTGGTTCAAGAGCCATAGTGTCTGGTGTCCTTGGACCCAGCTAGGGCCAGCTTCAACTCTTAAGATTGGTGGCCTATGGTCTGGCGTTTTACAGATCAGCAACCTGCTTTCCTTTCATCCTCCTTCCTGGGGACCTGGAGGGGTGGCAGTATCCTCCCTGCTTGCTAGTCACTCTGCAAAACCATCTAGCTCACAATCTGTGGGTCTTTATGTTCCTCCTATTGTTGCAGTTAGTGCTGCTATAGACATCTTGGAAGTGGTTCCTAAAGGTAGATCACCAGATAGGGAACTGCCGGGTGGTGGGTGTGCTCATTCTGAACTGGCTAGATCTTCCTAAGTTGCCAAGTGGTTGGTCCAATTCAAACTTTCACCAGGCATTTAATGAAAGTGATGGGGGACGCGAAAGTTGGACAATTTTAATTTAAGTAATAGCTAATAAGCTTAGTAATCAAAGCATGTAAAAGCTATTATTCCAGGAACTGAAGGTGCCACCCACCCTGACTCCAGGAGACCATAAGCACTTCCACCTTTGTGCCCGGGAGGACTGCAAGCAATCAAGGTGGTATCTGAGCTACTGTGCTCCAGGGTGAGGTGCCCGCTGCCCAGGACACAGCTAACGACCACCGCCCAGGGTGAGAATACTGAAGTTTTTCAATCCAATGAACTTCTCCCTGAATTCCAAACCCCTTACCTACACTTTGTTCTCCTTATAAGAAGGGCCATTTAAAAATGGAATTTAAGATGGTCTATTAGGGTATAAACCCATCACCAACCATCTGAATAAAGCACCCGTAAAGATTCAATATCTATCTCTGCTTCTTGGGTCTGGTAGGTGACAAGCAGCACAAACACCAGCTTTTCCAGTTTCAAAAGTACCTTCTGCCCTGGCTGGTGTGGCTCGGTGGATCGAGCTCGGGCCTGCGAACCAAAGGGTTGCTGGCGAGTTTCGTGGTTGGGGCACGTGTCCAGGTTATGGACTGGGTCCCCAGTAGGGGGCGTGTGAGGGCCAGCCGCACACTGATGCTTCTCTCCTTCTCTTCTTTCCTCCCTTCCCCTCTCTAAAAATAAATAAGTAAAATCTTTTAAAAAAGTACTTTCTTTCCTTACATCCTCCCCAAACTTATGATCAAACATTTAAGGGCCTGCCTAAGGAGAGGGAGGTGACAGACCTGAAGAAGAGGAGGAGGCAATCCCCGTACCTGAGGAGGGGGTGACTTGTGAAATGAAAGATGGGGAAGAAGCCTTTTCCTCTGAGCCTAAGGAACATGCAGAGACCTTTGAATTCGTGAAAGAGAAAGAAGCATTAAGCATGTAATTCCTCCTCACTCTGCATTTCCCCTCCAACTGCACCTGCCCCTCTCTCTCTGTTTCCCCCTCCAACTGCACCTGCCCCTCTCTCTACGTTTCCCCCCTCCAAGAAGGGTTTCTCTTCAATATTCATTTCCTTCTTAAATTTTGTCTCCTCCTCAAACTGCTTTACTGGTAGGAAGGTATTTATTCTGATAATGACTCTCTCTGGTGCCTTGGCTCCTTGCAGCACTTAATAATTTAGGCTACAAGCAAAGCTAAAAACTCAATCAGGACTGCATGTTCTATATTAAAACAATGTACATTTGATAGAACTTCTAACGGAGTAACACAGCACAGGTCTTTATTGCACAAGCCACAAGATGGCTACCTTTCCTTAGAAACAGGTTTGGGGGATTATGTTTTGGAGAATTGAGAAGTCAAAATATTTTCCAGGTAACTACAATACTATAATGCACAAAAGCTCAACCTCTTTACTTTGAACTTTCCACAGCTGCTGAGCGTGTAAAGCAGGGGTGTCAAACTCATTTTCACCGGGGGCCATAGCCTCACAGTTGCCTTCAAAGGGCCGAAATAATTTTACGACTGTATAAATGTAACTACTCCTTAACTGTTAAGGAGTTGAAATTACATTCAGCCCTCTGAAGGCAACTGCGAGGCTGATCTGGCCCCCGGTGCAACTGAGCTTGACGTCCCTGCGATCAAGGAATATGGTCAGCCTTTACATTTGTTGGGACTTAAATCTGCCAGTATAAAAATACACACAGCACTCACACCCAGCCTGGATCCAGAGTACAGACATGCTGAAAAAAGACAGGAAGGCTGTCCAGTTAAGTGATTCCTGAGAAAGGAGAAATCTCAAGATGGGCACATTACAGAAGAACAATCAAGAAAAGCTTCCCTAGCCCTTGCTGGTGTGGCTCAGTGGATTGAGCACCAGCCTGTGAACCCAAAAGTCCCCAGTTTGATTCTCAGTTAGGGGACATGCCTGGGTTGTGAGCCAGGTCCCCAGTTGGGGGCATGTGGGAGGCATCTGATTGATATATCTCTCCACACATTGATGTTTCTCTCCTTTTTTTTTCTCCCTTTCTTCCCCTCTCTCTAAAACTAAATACATACAAATCTTATTAAAAAAAAAAAGAAAAAAAAAGCTTGCCTTGTCCCATGCCTGGCATTTGGTGTAATTTAATGAGCTAGAAGCACATTTGCTTAAAGTTTTTATTTAGAATCTAGTCACACTGATTCTAGTGACATCAGAATATATTGATTTTAATGTGTCTGTTTTAAAAATATACTTGTCCCACCCTGGCTGGTGTGGTTCAGTGGTTGGAGCATCATTCTGTAGTATGAAGGGTCATGGGTTCGATTCCCAGTCAGGGCACATGCCCAGGGTGCAGGTTTGGTCCCCAGTCTGGGAAAGTACAAGAGGTAACTGATCGATATTTCTCCCTCACATTGATATTTCTCTTCCTCTCCCTCTCTTCCCCTCTCTCTAGAATCAATAAGCATGTCCTTGGGTGAGGATTAACAAAAATGAATTAATAAAAATAAAAATATACTTGTTTGGCCCTGGCTGGGTAGCTCAGTTGGTTAGAGCATCATACCCATGCAGCAAGGTTGCAGGTTCCATCCCCAGTCAGGGCACGTAGAATAAACAACCAGTGAGTGCATCAGTGAGTGGAACAACAAATCAATGTTTCTCTCTCTTTCCCTCCCTCCCTCTCTCCCTGAAAAGATCAATAAAAAAATCAATAAAAAGATTGCATAGTGGTCTGAAACGCCAAATGTGTTGTCAAAATAAAATGGGGCAAATCGCCATCTAGTGGCACTTCTAGGGGTGGGACCTAGCAAGGTCGTGATTAACAAGCCACCAAGGTGATTCCAGAGCATGGTAAGGTCTGAGAAGCACTTCTCTCAAATACCACAATCAGTTGTCACCTGGAAAACCACTCCACTTCCAGGACTTTAGAAGGGGCTTTAGCATCCCCTGACTTCAGATCTGTGTGATTATAGAGCAAGTAATAAAATACCCCTTAGTTAATGCTTACCACTTGCAGTCCACTCTTTGTATTAAACATTCCATCTCACTTGATCCTCACAGGAGCTATGACCCCTCCTTAGAGGACATCAGGCACAACTTCTAACCCTAATGCCTGCCTGCCCTGCAGAACTTCCATTAGGCCTTCATTTCAACTTTCAAATCCTTAGCTCTTTGTGCCCTTCCTGGAGCTGATCACTCCCCTTCCTGGCATCACTTAGCTTTTTATCCATCATGAACCCCATAAATCTTACCCCTGGCTACCTATTAGAATCACCTGGGAAGTTTTAAAATATCCTGATGTCCCTGCCATATCCCAGACCAATTAAATCACTGTGGCGAGACCCAGGAGCCAATGATGGAATCAATGATTTTGTTGTGTAACCAAGGTTAAGAACTACTCACAAACCACTCCTTTAATGATGCTCACATGTGCCTTTATGTGCTCTTCCTACACACAGTACCACACACCTTTACAATTCCCAGCCCAATCAATCCATCCTTCTTCTCTACTGGAATTTGTCTGCACCTAATTGATATCTGTGCTGATTTGTTCTCTATAAGTTCACATCCTTCAACTTGATCAGCACAGCCCAGCAACCTACTCAATGCAACCAATATGTACCAGGCAACTGCTCTGGGTGCGGCCCTCTGCTGGAGGCAGACACTGTCCCCACTTTACATGAATTCATGGCCTTCAGGGGCACTCACACCCAGACTCTCCCTGTTTTTAGATGAAGAGTTTCTGAACAAAAGATTTCCCAAGATTTAAAAAGATGGGATGAGAGCCCTGACCGCTGTGGTTCAGTGGGTTGGGCATGGTCCCACAAATTCAAAGGGTCACTGCTTCGATTCCTGGTCAAGGTACATGCCTGGGTTGCAGGCCAGGTCCCTGGTTGGAAGGCATGAGAGGCAAATGATTGATGTTTCTCTCCCTCTCTTTCTCCTTCCCTTCCCCCTCTCTAAAAATAAGTAAAATCTTAAAAAAGATGGGATGAGAAAAAAAAAAGGGATGAGGGTGTGGTGAAATGGGTATTCCAGGCATAGAGAAAAATATGTGCAAATCTTTGCTCATCCTAAAGAATGCACTACTCTAGTGGGCCTCAGGCTGGTCTCCAAACCAGCAGCATCAGCAACACCCGGGAGCTTATTATTCTTGGATCCCACCCCACTCCTATGGAATCAGAACCTCTGGGGGTGGGACCTAGCAACTGTGACTGATAAGCCACCAAGGTGATTCCAGAGCATGGTAAAATCTGAGAAGCACTTCTCTCAAATACCACAATCTTTTCTTTACTCACTCTTAGAAAATGACGTCCTAAAAGAGAAGCCATCAGACTCAAACTCCCCCGTAAGATTTCCTTTCCAGGGGTAACATCATCCCTACCTTTTCTTCTATTTCCTTTGTTCCCAATTACTCCTTTGCTCTCTACTGACTTGCCACCAACTCTAAAAGAAAGAAACTCAATTATTTTAAAGATTGCCAGTGATGTATCTGCCAGTTGGAGTGACTTTTCTGAGGTTTTATTTACATTTGCCTCATTGGTAAGTGTGCTATTCTTGAAATTCTTTTCTCCCTTAGTGTCTAGGAACTGTGTTTTTGACTCCTGGTTCTTTTTCTATTTTATTTTTCCAGGTTATTTCTTTTTGTATGTGCATGATAAAAAATTTAACAGGGCATGATAAAAAATTCAATACTCTTACTCCCTAGAGACACACTGAACTTCCTTTTTTAACCCTAGAGGTGTAATCTAAATAATATGCTGACAAGCCAATTTTGAAATGTATCATCTTGATGGTATCGATTGGCTCCCTATTCCAGGAGATGAGAATTTAGCTTGCCAAACTTGCATTAACTTTTATATTATTTTTAAGGTCTACTTGTTTTCTTTGTTTCTTTAGATATACTAAAATCACTATAATTCTGACAATTTCCAGCAATGTATTCTTTTTTATTTCAACTTAAACAATCAAATCTATTCATGTATAATTTAAAAAACAGCTCTGACTGGTGTGGCTTTGTGGGTTGGGTGCTGTCCCGCAAACAGGAAGTTTGCTGGTTTGACTCCCCGTCAGGGAACATGCCTGGGTCGCAAGCTAGGTACCCAGCTGGGGTGTGTGAGAGGCAACCGATTGGTGTTTCTCTCTCACATCAATGTTTCTCTCCCTCTGCCTTTGTCTCCCTTCCCCTCTCTCCAAAAAGAAATAATAATAAATAAAAATAGAAATGATCATACAGTATTTAATGAAGTCCTCTTCTTCCCTCTTCCCTAATTACTAATTGTCACTCCCTACAAATAATTATTTTCAACCCTTTTAGCTGTTTCTTCTGGTAGCTGCTTCCATATTTCTAAAAAAATCATGTTTTTACTTCTATTTCTTGATTTTTCAGCTTTAAACAGTATCTGATCATATCCTATTATAGAAGATAAAGATTTACCTCTTATATGTTCCTTTCCTACTACTAATATTTCACGCATCATGATGCTTGGTTACATTGGTTTTATTCCATGAGTTGGAATGTTTACATAAACATTATACAGAGCCAACTACTCAACTGTGATTACAGTTCTTTTTTTCATACCAGTTTATTTTCCTCAAGGTTAATACTTATCTAATTTTGTTTAATTTTGAATATACTTATCACTAATTCCGCCCCAAACTTTCCAATGGGTCCCAAACTTCCAACTCAGTTTAACGTGAGGTAATCTGCTCCTCTGCTTCCCTCTTTAACCGAGAGGCATCTCCTCTGGAGCCCTCTTCTCCTCCTGCTCCCGCTTGGACAAGCTGTTCTCTCTGCCGGCTACAGAGCTGTCTGGACTTCAATGTTCTTTAGCGTTGGATTCACTGGCTTTCCTCTTTCTTACTTTGCTCTTTTGTTGGAGAATATCCTAAACGAATGTCTCAGAGACACACTGCTGAAAAAAGCCAGGCGCTGTTTGAATCTCTTGTTCTTTTGTAAGTAGCATATACTTTTCTCCTGGAAAATTTTGGAATGTTTACAGGTATCATTCTTGTTTTATTTATCCTGTTCACTGATTAAAAGACCTTCAGTTGAATGACTTTTCTTTGTTATTTTTCTGTTTTTCTTTTTGTAACTCCTATTTGTTGGATATTGGACCTCCTGAATTAATCCTGTGTTTTATTTTCTCCTCTTTCATTTTCAATCTAGGGCTCACGAGAGAAGTCCTTGTTTTCTGAATATTGTCCTAATAAGTAGGACATGTCTCTCTCTTCCAACCAGTAGCCCGGCCCTCTTACAGCAGCGTTTCTGTGCTTGTTTTTTGTGCTCTGGAGGATGCTCTCAAAGGGCCTCCCAAACTACTTTGTAGCCAGGCCTTTAGTCCATGTCCCTGATCTAAGACTCTCTTCTGCTCTCCCTACTCACTGCTGATTCCTGGCCTTTGTCCTCTGTCTTTGTCTCTGCTCCTTTCATTCACTGAACCAGTATCTAGGAAGTATAATGTGGCAGCCAGTGGGGATGCTGACATTAAAAAGCTGCAGACGGCTAAATTTACCCTCTCTGTTTCTAGCACCGAAGACCTCGACCACCGGCAGCACATTTCCCGTGCCTGCTGGTCATCTCTCCACCTGGATGTCCCAGGCAATAATGTTCTCTTCTCTCCCAGCATACTCCTCCTAAATTTCCTGGATTAGAAAATACTATTTCAATCTGCCCATCCTCCTATGCTCTAAAATGTTTGGAAAAACTCTTAGGATTTTTTTTTAATTTATTGATTTTAGAGAGAGGAAGGGTGAGAGAAACAGAAACATCAGTTTGTTGTTCCATTTATTTATACATTCATTGGTTGATTCTTGTATGTGCCCTGACTGGGGATTGAACCTGCAAACTTGTATCAAGATGATGCTCTAACCAACTGAGCCAGTTGGCCAGGGCTGGAAAAACACTTATTGGACCCAGAACAAGCCTCACAATTTCCTTTAGCAAAAAAAAAACTCCCTTATATGCTTCTTTATTCTCTATGTTCTCAAAAAAAAATTTTTTTTAGCAGAGAGCCAGAGTTACCTGATTTTATAAAAAAGAAAAGATTTTATAATAACTCCATAGACAAAATAACTAAACTAACAAACGATCAAACTACGGAAGCAAATATAACTGGAAACATGTAAAATACTCCTCATAGCCAAATCAGTCTCTGCCTAGCAATCCATAACTGGGAATAAGAAACATCTGACTTTAAGGGCAAGAATATCTACCTCCTTATCACACCTAGAGACAGCAGTTTAACCATGGGGAGGGGCTTCCAGAAGTGCCGGTTGTCTCTTCCACCCTCCTCCCCTTCTGCGCCCGGCAGTCTGTTGACCCAGACCTTGATCTTCCCTGTCGGATCAGTAGTTGCTGACTTCTCTACAAAGCCACTGACAGTAAGTCTTTTTCACATTGTCAGACATGATGATCTGACCTTCCCGACTCTTCTGTCAATGGGCTGGCTCACTTGATAATAAAAAATCACCTAGTGACACGTCCACTGTGATCACTGGATTGCTGGTACTACCCCTGCACACTGCTTTAATTGAAGCAAATACGGTCTGCAACTGAAAGGTGTCTGATGCAGGACGTGAGACTTTCCTGGGCCTCGTGTCTACAGCCGTTGGCAGCACATACGCTACACACCCACAACTGTGTATGTTACAACTGTCAACATCCCAAAGGCGTCCCTTAAGCTTTTAATAACACATGTTAAAAAATAACACCAACTAATGTGTTTAACACGAGATCATTTGAAACCAAATGTCATTTTCTTCTTAAAATACAGAAATAAGGAAAACAAGGAACTCATTCAAAAGTATGTTCCTAGCAGCAGTTTGGCTGAATGAAGTGTTAACTCTGCATGGGAGAGCATGAGTTCCTTTTCATTTAAGGTACTTTTTATAGCCCACGTTACACTTTTACATTGTGTCTTCCCGTCCCTTTGTGAAGAAGGTGGAGCTGAACAAATTATATCAGTGTATGCAAATAGCAACTATACCAGGTTTTGCTGAGGGAAACACCTTTTTGTCTTGACATAGTTATCATGAAATGACTCCTTAAAATTGTGTAGCTAAGGGTCCTCAACTACGAGGTTGGAGAGTTGCATGGGTAGGGCCTCTAGGGGTCAGTCTAACTCGAAGGGAATGCAAGCAGAGCAAATGAAAAAGGAAGATTTGCAGGCTGTGACAACGGCAGAGGGAGGAACAGCAGGCAACCTGGTAAGATCCCACTGAAGGTGCAGACAAGGAGGAGTGGGGAGCCGACCCTACAGCCAGTGCACATACTCGGGGACCCAAACCACTGAATAAGGAGGTTGCTGATCACATGAATTCCCCTGAAATACTGACGGTATTTTTATTATACTCTTCTTCCGTGCTGAAAGCCATATACTTTTTTAAATGTCTGTGTTGGCATTTTGGTCTTAGGCCATTCAGGTGTGACAGTTAAGCACCACAAACTGGTTCTCCCAGAAGTAATGGTTTTTCAATTCAAACTTATTACTTTAGGGCTAGAATGGTCTGAGGAGCTGGCTAGCACCCGCTCTAAGGTACAAAATTGTGGGTTTTATTCTTTTTACCTATAAACCATTTAATACTAATTCTGCAGAGTATGTATGGTGATTACAATCCTACATTTGGGGAAACTCTTTAAGGAAACTCACTGCCAGTATGCTGCCTCTCATTCACCACATGGCATCAATCTCTCAGATACGTGAAGTGCTGAGAATGTAAGAAGAGGTGATTAACAGCACGCCTCGTTTCTACTTCCTGGTATATTTCCCTGTGCCTCTCTGGACAATACCCTTGGAGACCACAGCTGATAAATACTTGTCTGCCTTAGTTGATGGCTACTATGCAGTGAGAATTTAACAGTGTTGGCAATCACTTATGGTACAGGAAAAAGAGCATTGTATTTCTCCCTTCTTTTAATGTGAGCGGACCAAACAGCACTTGGGCAGTTCAGTAACAGTTTTTGGGCAGAAGAAAAGAAATCATTTCCTATTCCTTGCAAAGTCTGATTTACAAAAGAATGCTAGAAGCTAAAAGCCTTGTTGATTTATCACGTGAAGCAAAGAGTAATTTTTCTCCCCTTGTTAGGCTTTCACATAATCATGCTCACTGCCTGTATGGGTGGCATTAAAGAATTTCTGAATAAAAATAATAATTTCTTGCTTTCAACCTTCATAATTCACATCAGCGAGCACCCTGCTGGGCGGTGATGCCTACTGCCAGTGAAGCTCAATCTTTTCTGCACGCCACTTATCTGCCGCGCGCAGCTGCGAGCTCCACTGATGCGGTACCTGCAGGATAATGCGCCCGTAGGCGTTCTTCAGCAGATTAACCACGTCCGTGTGAGACAGCCCATCCAAAGGTTGCCCATTGATGCTGACAATCCGATCTCCAACCTGGAAGCACAAAAGTGGTAGAAAATCACTATCATTAAGAAAAATTAAATTTGAGAAGAATGCTTAAAATTCTTTGGAAGTCATATTTCCCATTTGTGGGTATTGTGAAGATTCTGTGTTTCTACTGTGCATGCATGTTCCAGAAGCATGAGGAATTTTTATGGCTTTCCCCAAATACAGGCCAATCAGAGACACAAGAAGGGGGTCAGATTTGATTATTAAAAGGCACGGCAGGCCACTTTTGTATTTTGGTAATGGTGGTGTTTCATGCATCCATTCGCCAGTAATGGTGGGGTGTACAAATTAACTATTCAATAGAGCTCTAGTGAGAACACCAAATATTTTCTGATTTATTTTGCTACCTAAGTTAAAATTAATGGGCAATGGACAAATTATAAGAATGTTGATTCTTTTGGATGAAGAAAGATTCTGAGGTCAAATCACTCTCAGGTGAAAATCGACTTTGGGCGGAAGCAGGTGCTGAAAGACGGTATGGGAGGCTTTGTAAGTGAGCTGCAAGTTCTTTCATCGAGAAGCTTTGAGACAAACAATAGTATTTTTATACGCCCATGGACCTGATGAATTTCAGGTATACACTTTCCCTAGTGCATTTTGTCCTCAGCATAGGTCTCTGATGGCTGTTGGAATTCCAACTTTAAACAAAGTGCCCACGGCGGCAACTTCCTCTCCCACCCCACCACGTGCTGCTAGCACTTCCCCAGGCCCCATCGGCTTACTTTAAGCTTCTGTGTGCGCGCAGCCACTCCGTTGGCCTGAATCATGGCAATGAACACTGGGATATCTCCTAAGGGGCTTCCTCTTCCTCCAGCAATACTGATTCCAAGGGCATCACTGAGCTCCTAAAAAAGAAGCAAAACACAGCATATATTTAATAAAGAGCCACAACCTGACTGTCCTTGGTAGCTGCTGAACAAAACACTCCATGATGCAGGAGGTCAGGGTAACACAGGAGTTAAGTGCAGGTCTTTTGGTGTCAGAGGAACCTGTGTTTGTTTGTTTGTTTGTTTGTTTCTTTCGAAAAGATTTTATTTATTTATTCTTAGAGGAGGAATGAGGGAGGAGAGAAACATTGATATAAGGGAGAAAAACATCAATCAGTTGCCTCTCATACACAACCCAGGCATGTGCCCTGACTGGGAATCGAACCTGCGACTCTTTGCTTTGCAGGATGATGGCCAACCAACCAAGTCACATGGGTCAGGGCAGAAAAACCTGTGTTTCAGCACTAGCACTTAATTGTTGGGGAGTCTTCAGGAAGTTTCTTAACCTTTTAGAGTGTCCATTTCTAGGCATAAAATGGGAAGAATCCCACCTACTTCCCAGTGTTAGTTTGAGGGTTAAATGAGATGATATAGTGCAGTCCTGGCCTACAAAAAAGGCTCAATAAAAAGGCAATAGTGGGAGTGAAAAACAAAACAAAACCCTATGCTACTGCTCACTTTGGTGGCCAATTTTGATGCAGACTTGGCAAGTATGTTCTCATATGGTGTTTATAATCAAACTGCCACACATATCATGCTCTCGGGGGTGTGAACAAACATACTTGGCTCTGAAAGAGCTACGTGACTGCTTAAAACAAAGGATGTTAGAGGACACTCATTATAACGACAACATAGTTTGGAGAGAGAAGTAAAATGTGATAGGAAATGTTCCCTAAGATTATTAGGTGAGGCAACGTGGTTCCCTCAGACCCTGGTGAAGAGATCCTGGCTTTAGTCCAGGTTCTTCCCATATTCTATCAGAGGGTTAGCATTTTAAAAATCTCTAACAGAACAAACGACAAGTTCCAGATTTAGCATAGTGGCATATGCACACTATAGTATATCTCTCCTGCTGATGAAAATAAAGGATGTGTCAAAATACAAAAAACAACTACCTGAGGCTTCTGAAAAGTAAAGAAACTCAAAATGCAGTGGAAAGCCACAACTTGGAGAAATGACAGCAGGGATGACCATCCTGGTTGTGTACCTGGCGGCGCTGTCCTGAGGGCGAGACGCAGGCCAGGATCTGGGAACCGGTGCACAGGAACCTGGGAACTGGCTACCGCCTGGAGACACTCCCCTCTTCCTGGTCGGAGGGACCAGAAAAAGGAATGCCCGGCGGCAGGAGAATAAACAAAGAAAACTAGAGCAAAGGGAGCTGGGGAAGGGATCCTCTAGCTCGGAGTGAACCCACATAATTCTCAGGCTCAGCTCTAACCTATGCACGCATGGAACAGACCCCAACCAGAGAACTGAACCACCGCTCACAAAAGGGGAGACGCAGCGCGTAGTCTCAGCCTAACCGGGTGCCCGCATCCTGTCTACTCGTGGGGTCCAGCATAAAATCCCACGTTACTCGACATACAAAAACCCAGGACAGGGGGATCATTTTTTCCTTTAGTTCTTGAAAATACGTAGCGCAGTTGAAAGCAAACATCATAACATTACTTGGTGGGTTCTCAGATTACGTGAATGTTAGTAGGTGACAACCAGGGCAGAAATGCTAGCGGAGTGGGTGTGGTAAAGGGACCTGTGTGGTCACAGGGCTTCCACAGCTTTAATTAATCACTTAACAGCCTGCACAGCTTACTGTGCTTCGATTTGACCTCAGTAAAGTTGGAAAAAGGAAGAAGAGCAAAAAAACCAAAAACCACATATGCAAGAACTTTAAAATCTCACGTCCCGTGTGAGGCATGACTCTTTACTGTTAACAACAGGACTCGTGCTGCCATGCCGTGCCTATGTGACGGAGAAAAGCCAGCGCTGACCTCTTCAGCCACTGGCAGCCTATGGCTTGCTTTCCAGAGCATTTGTGTCTAGCTTACAGTTTCTGAGTGCATTGACAGTAACGCCCTGGGTGCCAAAGAGCAAAAATGAGTGTCACAATGAAGTTTCTTCCTGGACCATGTATGGGAAAATAGAGCTGGTAGGACTAGGTCTTTTTATAAAAGCTTCTAAAAACAAGTGGCTCTAATGACTGAGAAAACATAAAATGACATTTTATAAATCTTGGAATTGGAATAAGGAGAAATTTAGGAAATAATTTGCTCTTGCACAAACCCACCGATGTTTCCTGAATTTATCCATAATGATGCACATTTTCGCACATTGAACTTCCCCATTTTAGGAACAGCTGAGTTGCCACTTGGGTGGAAGGACACTGGGATTGCATATACAGATATGGTAAAGGTTTAACCAATAGTAAGGACACCACTTCCTGGACATTCATGATGCACTAGGTACTACGAAAAACATCCTATAATGCATTACTTCATTTAATCCATACAACAATATTCACCTTGTGAGGTAAACAGTGCTTTCACCCCCATTCTACAGATGAGAAACATTAAGTAACTTGCCAAAGATAATAGAGCTAATAAATAGTAGACTGCCTTCAAACACAGCTACGATTGACTCCAGAGAACTAAGTGATGCTGGATATAACTTTACTGCAGTTAAATGATAATTACAAGGTCACACTTTTTTTACACTTCTTGAACCCCAAATTTAAGGATCGAAGTGATCAAAATAGAAGTCCACTTTCTAATACTCCAGATTTCATGCTGGAGTATTAGAAAGTATTGAAATTCAGGATTTGACAGATGCATGAACGAAAATGCATCTTATGCAGTCTTCTCAGGAAGGCCATTTAGCAATATGTATAAAAACCTTCAATGACAAGTGTGGCTTTTGACTCAACAATTTCATTTCTAGGAGTTAATCCTGAGAAAATCACCCACGACATAGGCAACTCCCCAAGCCCCCAAAGATACTTTGCTATAAAAGGTAACGAAAGTTTAGAAATGTGCAAATTGTTTTAAAAGAGGATGTTGGTTAAGCCCTGGCTGGCGTGGCTCAGTTGGTTGGCACATCATCCTGTGACCTGAAAGGTCATGGGTTCAAATCTTGATTAGGGCACATGCCGGGTTGTAGGTTTGGACCCTGGTTGGGGTGTGTGCAAGAGGCAACCAATTGATACTCCTCGCTCACATGGATATTTCTCTCCTTCTCCCTCTTGACCTTTCCTCTCTCATTCTCTAAAAATAATGGGGGGAGGGGGAAGGTGGTTAAGCAAATCACAGCAAATTGACATGATGGAATATTATGTAACCAATAAAAATCATGCTATGTACTAGCTATTTTCAACCTTTTCCATTTCATGGCATATATAAACTAATTAATAAAATTTTGCAGCACACCAAAAAATATATTATTTGCAGATCTGACCAAAAAAAAAAGAACTTCCGGTTAAGATGCCAGCTTAGGCAGACATGGCTCACCTCTTTGCACAACCACATCAAAATTACAACTAAAATATAGAACAATCATCACTCAGAACCACCAGAAATTAAGTTGAATGGAAGTCTGACAACTATGGATATAAAAAACCACATCCATCCAGACAGGAAGGAGGGGTGCAGATGTGAAACGGGCTGGTCCCTCACCCATGTGTAGTGGAGAAAAATTCAGAAGGGATATCTTGGGAGTGAGGAATCCCAGCTCCATGCCAGGACCCCAGCCCAGGGTTCCAGTGCCAGGATATAAATCCCCAAAACTTTTGGTTGCAAAACCCAGCAGGGATTGAGTTGGTGGAAGGAACTTCTGGAGCCCCAAGCAGTTCCTCATAAAGAACCCACACACAGACTTACCTACTCATATTCACTCTCTCTGAGCTCCAGCACCAAGGTAGCAGTTTGAAAGGTACCACTGGCATAATGGGAGAAACTAAAATGTCTGGCTTGAAAGCAAGCAGAGGCCATTTTCCCTTCTCTAAACACTCCCCCAAGAGCCACAGAGCCACAAAGTGAGCAAGCTGGTGCCATATCTGAGACTCCATCAACCTGGCTAACACTATTTTACCTGCCTTGGAGATCCCCAGAGACTCTGCCCCACCTGACTAATGGGCCAACGTCCACCCAAGCTGCTTCTCCATGTGAATGGCTGGTCTTGGCTCATGCTGCACAACTTTCTAAATTCTCTTGAATCAGCAACAGCTGACCTCAGTGAGCCTGAGGCCTGGCAGTAGCAGAAGCCAGCCTAGATTCATAGGTTGGCTTTGCCTGGGAATCTCCAAACCTAGCACAGGTAGCAGCCATCTCAGGTTGCTTTATAGCTCAGGCGTGGTGGCCCCAGGCAAAACACAGGTAGGGCCTGACCCTAGCCTGCACCACCTGGGAAACCCCAGATCCTGCTCACCCAGTGGACAGCTATAGACCATGTTAGAGTACCACTGCTCTGCCCCTGCACAGCTGATCCTCCATGGAGGGTGGAGGTTTGTGGTTAGTGATCATAGCCAATCCTTGCAGCAGCTGACTGGCCTGGGTAAATCCCTCCCATTGACCTGCCAACAGCAACCAAAGCTCAACTACAAGAGGAGGGTGTATTCAGCCCACACAATGGGCACACGTTGAGTACCCAGCTTGGGTGATAGGAAAGGCTGTGCCACTGGACCCTATAGGACACCTACTACATTAGGCCACACAAGCAAGACATGGAGTCAAAGCAGCTCTACCTAATACATAGAAACAAACACAGGGAGGCTGCCAAAATGTGGAGACAAAGAAACATGGCCCAAATGAAAGAACACATCAAAACTCCAGAAAAAAAGCTCAACGAAATGGAGATAAGCAATCTATCAGATGTAGAGTTCAAAACACTGGTTATAAGGATGCTCAAGGAACTTAGTGAGGACCTCAATAGCATAAAAAGATCCAGTCAGAAACGAAGGACACATTAACTGAAATAAAGAACAATTTACAGGGAAACAAAAGTAGAGTGGAGGAAGTCAAGAATCAAATCAGTTATATGGAACATGTGGAAGTAAAAAACAACCAATCAGAGCAACAAGAAGAAGAATTCAATAAATAAGGATAGTATAATCAGCCTCTGGGACAATTTCAAGAGGTCCAACATTTGCATCATAGTGGTGCCAGAAGAGAAAGAGCAAGAAACTGGAAAAATATTCAAAAAAATAGTGAAAGAAAACTTCCCTAATTTGGTGAAGGACATAGACATGCAAGTTCAGGAAGCACAGAGAGCCCCAAACAAGATGGATGCAAAGAGGTCCACTTCAAGACACATCATAATTAAAAGGCCAAAGGTTAAAGATAAAGAGAGAACCTTTCCCTGGCTGATGCAGCTCAGTGGATTGAGCGCCAGTCTGTGAACCGAAAGGTTAAGGTTTCAAGTTTGATTCCTGGTCAGGGCACAGGCCTGGGTTGCGGACCTGGTCCCCAGTTGGGGGCATGTGAGAGGCAACTGATGGATGTATCTCTCACACATCGACGTTTCTTTCCTTCTCTTTCTCTCTCCCTTCCTTCTCTAAAAATAAATAAAATCTTTTTTTTAAAAAAGAAACTAGAGTACAACTATATATAAGAAATAAAAACCCAAAACCTTGAGGCCAAGTAGTAAATATGTGAGAGGGTGGGGGGCAGGGGGAGGGAGGGAGAGAGAGAGAGAGAGGGAGAGAGAGAGAGAGAGAGAGAGAGAGAGAGAGAGAGAGAGAGAGAGAGAGAGAGAGAGAGAGAGAGGGAGAGAGGGAGAGAAAGAATCTTAAAAGCAGCTAGTTACCTATAGGTGAGTTCCCATAAGGCTGTCAGCTGATTTCTCAAAAGAAACTTTGCAGGCAAGAAGGGATTGGCAAGAAATATTCAAAGTCATGAAAAGCAGGGACCTACAGCCAAGATTGCTCTACCCAGCAAAGATATCATTTAGAATCAAAGGGCAGATAAAGAGCTTCCCAGACAAGAAACAACTAAAGGAGTTCATCATCACCGAACTATTATTATATGAAATGTTAAAGGAACTTATTTAAGAAAAAGATTAAATCTACTAACAATAAAATGGCAAAAATACATATCTATCAAGATTGAATCTAAAAAACAAACTAAGCAAACAAGAACAAAGATGGAATCTTGGTTTCAAAGAGTGTTTTGATGGTTGCTAGATGGGAGTGAGTGTGGGTGAATGGAAGAAGAGGTGAGGGGATTAAGAAGTACAAACAGGTAGTTACAGAATAGCCATGGGGGTGTAAAGTACAGTATAGGAAATGGAGCAGCCAAATAACTTATATGCATGACCCATGGACAAGGACAATGGTGGAGGGATTACCTGAGGGAATGGGGGGAGCTGGGGGGAGCTGGGGGGAGCTGGGTGGAGAGGGGCAAAGGGGGAAAAGTCAGGACAACTGTAACATCATAATCAATAAAATGTAATTTAAAAAATAGGCATAATTTTGATTCACTCACAATGGATGACTATTGTTGTGTTGGCTGTTGTCATTTTTTTATTTGACAAGAGGTCAGTGTCCCTGACTAAACAGTCAGGTGTTATATATTTTAAAAATTCTTGTAGCACACTGGTTGAAAATTGCTGCTATATGCTGTCAAAAAATAGTTATTGGCATGGTTAAAAGTTCTTAAAGTAAAAAAAGCTACAAGAGTATGTTGAATATGATACCATATTTTGTTTTGTAAAACTTTAAGTACATGCACAAAATATAGTACATGGGACATACCAAGAAACTGATGGTGGCCATCCATGTACTTTACTGTGTTTTTCTAAGTCTGTTTAGGTTACACAAATCACATACATTTTTCAGTAACTTAAAGGATCACACTAATTCCCCAACCAATTGTATTAAGGGAAAAATGTGCATTTTATGCAAATCCTATACAAACTAGAAAATAGCAAAAAACTGACTTACCCTGATTATCTCAACGGTCCTTGGTTCCGTATCTGTGCCTATTGAAAAAGAAGCAACAAAATTAAATTTTAAAATTAAGAGAAAATATATGTATGATATAATATTATCTCCTGAAAGTGGTATCATTTTCTAGGCCTATCAAGAGAGAATACTGAACCAAGTACAGACATTCCACCCTTTCTCAAAATCCACCCCAGCAGCCACTGATCAGCGGACATGCCTTCCAGTTAAAGAAGTCCTCGCTGCTGTCTGGCGCAGATGTGGCCATAACCACTTGGTCAGACAAAAGCTGATGGGCTGCAGCAGTAGCTGCCTGAACTATGGTGATTAAATGGCTTGGAAGGTGAGCCATTTGCACTTTACTGTACATTTTTCTGACTTAATCAAAGATAACCATCTACCCAAGGAAAGACTTAAAAAGACCCTGGCCCTGTCCCACCCCACTGGTCTATGCACTTCTGACCCTCCTTGAGTGACCACTAATTTTTTAATGATTTTACTTTAGGAAACACTTTACATTTCTGCTTTCCTACTTTTGATATGATTTCCTACTTCAGGAAATGCTTTAGATTTCTGCTTTCCTACTTTTTAACGTTGGGGTAAAGTGAAGGGCACATTCCAGAAATGAATCTCTCTGGCTTTACTTCCTTTAGAGCAGGCCTTTCCCAGCACTTGGGGCCCATGTGGCCAAGCGCAAAGATTTAACAATAGTTTAAGTAAAGGTGAAAAGACTGTTTTAAAACAATATTAATGTTTCAAAAAGGGGGTGACAGGAAGGTTTTGCAGGAGGTGTGTTCCAGGAATACCTGAATTTTGGGGGGAAGGATCTGAAGCTCTTTTTGTGCCCACGAGGTTCTGCAGGCTGCTGATGACAGGAGCCAGGGCGGGATGCAAGCCACTGGGGGCACCGTGCTGACTCCGCTGAAAGGGAACCCAGGTCAGCTGTGCTGAAACACTCGCTGGCTAATTAGTGTTTTAATTCCTGACATAACCATAACCACATGATAGAAAATTCTTAAGAGGCTAAACAAGAAAACAAAATATTATCCATACTCACTCTCTTAACACAATCCCATCTAACATTTTCTCCATTGTTTTCTTCATTATATGTGCTTTAATATATGGTTTCAATCATCAAGGAAGAAGATATGCAATAATTTAAACTTTTCTTGCTTAATATGAAATCAAAAACATTTTCCTAAGTTGTTGCACAACATTTATATATGCTCAGTTAATGGCATTGTGGGTCACTGGAGGCTAGGGACAACATTCATTCATTTATCACTCAAATTACACACTCTATTTTGGCAAAAAAAAAAAAAGAAGCATAATAATTGGTTTGATTCCCAGTCAGGGCACATGTCTGGGTTGCAGGCCAGGTTTCCAGTAGGGGGCATGCAAGAGACAACCACACATTGATGTTTCTCTTGCTCTCCCTTTCCCTTCCCCTGTCTCTAAAAATAAACAAATAAAATCTTAAAAAAAAGAATAATAAAACATTTGGCCAAATGGAACTCTCAATTATAGTAGAAAGCAGCAAATATCCTGGTAATACATTGTTTTAGTAACATGTTTTTTTTTCTTACAGATTTCCTAGAGTCAGGAATAACTCAGCTCAATTTGCTATACCTCCATTATTGCCCTTTTATCCATCTAACTAAATATGTGAGTTCTGCAATATATAGTTAAGTATGGTTAGTGGCTATTCAATTAAAATCATATACATAGTGAAGGGCTTTTTCAATGTAGAATACAATGTGACCAATAACAAATAAAGAATTTTTTCTTCCAAATTATCCAGATTATGCCCAATTGCCTCAAAATTTTAAACTAAACCTAAGATCACAGTTATCATCAAGTGAATTATAATTTAAACCACTTCCTTAATTCTATAATGCAAACTGTTTAATATTTTAACATTCTTTAAATATGAAAATTTTCAAATACAAAGAAAAGTTAAAGGTAGACATCTAGACACACAACACCTAGATTCCACAATTAATACTTTGCTATGCCCTTTTCACATATCCATTCATCTCTTCAATTTGTCTTTTCACAAAAATTCTTTTCAAAGTAAGTAATAAACATTATTAGTATACTTCACAATGGATGATTATAAAGAAGTATGTTTTATATTTCCTTAAAAGAATGTGATTTAAATCAATGGTGTTATAATAAATAAATACTCAAGCTGAGTAAGTACAACATATAACTTCTGCCTAAAAACAATCTCAAAACAGTGTGGTTGCCATGGCCTTTATGAGTATGGGCTTTGCCTGACAGTGTTCCCTCAGTTATCCGAGGAAAAGGTTTGTCTTCTCCATTACACATTTTCTTACGCAGAGTAGGAATACTCTTCTGGTTGGTTGGAAAAGACATTTTACACTAACTTTAGTTGAATTCTGATAATCCACTACCATTGGACCAGCCCCAAAAGACATTTTAAAAAAAGAGGCTTGGTGTTTCTGAGGCTAGAAGATCTCTCTTAATGAAGCCACTTTCTCTAGGCCAAGTTAACCGGTTAAAATTCTCCTTGGCCCTCAGAAGCCTCTATCTCCCTAGCTTATAATTGCCCAGAAAGAAATCTGTGTCCCTGAAAGGTCCTGGGTCTACAGATGAATATGCTTGGGGATGGGATTTTCTTTTTCTCCACCTGGGTCACAGGCTGGTCTTCAACTCATGATGAAGGATACTTTCTTTTCTTAGCTAGCGATAAGCCTTCTTCCAATCAGCCAACATCAGTGCAAATTCTCACTTAATCTCAGCCATAATTTTAGGAACAAAGTAAGGATACAATATATTTACCATTTTTCTTAAGACTGAATGAAACTTCTTTGAAATGAAAATTCTGTGCAAGAAGATCAAAATATTTGATACTTTGTGCCAGGTTTCCAAAATTTGACAGTTCATATTTACACACCACATAAATGGTAATGGTGGTTCTGTTGACATTTAATGACAGAGCTTCTAAATGTGTTTGCTCTATTTTTAACCTGAGTGTGAACTTTATCAATCACTAAGACACACATACACATTCCTCAAGGACAGAAATCCAGTTCTACCTGCCACCTCACCTATCAGTCCAAACTTTTGTTAAAACACTATAATTCCTTGTATCCATTTTACCTTTGCATACACTATTCCCTCCGTCTGGGATGCCTTTTCTCTCTGTTCAGCCTGAGAAACTCCTTTTGGAGTAAGATCAGATGGAACCTCTTTGGTATAGCTCTTATGTACACTCCAGAAAGAAACATTTCATCTCCAGTATTGTTCCTTCTGCATCCTGACCTCCTATGTACAATGAGGCTTTAAGGAAATCACTCAACATATGAACCTTCCATTAAGGAAAGCCTGAGGTGACTATTTTGCATCTTAAATTCCCACTGTAACCATTCACTCCTGGAATCCCACTGTAGCATGCTCTCTTATAGTACATGTGATATTTGCTGCCAATTCCCTAAGCCACAAATGGGAGAAAAAAAAGTTCTAAACTTAACATGATGTTACTGAGTTTGGCTGATTTGAGTATTGTTTTAGACAAGCCAGCTGTTCTGGGATACTATCTGGAACAATAGCCATTTTCTTCATCCATTTTCTTTTTCTTTTCTTAAATTATTATTATTATTATTATTTTTAAAAGATTTTTTAAATTTCTTTTTAGAAGGGAAGGGAGGGAGATAGAGAGAGAGAGAGAGAGAGAAACATCAGTGTGCAGTTGCTGAGGGCCGTGGCCTGCAACCCAGGCATGTGCCCTGACTGGGAATTGAACCTGCGATGCTCTGGTTCACAGCCCGCGCTCAATCCACTGAGCTACGCCAGCCAGGGCTCTTCTTCTTTTTTTAAAAAAGATTTTATTTATTTATTTTTAGAAAGAGGAGAAGGGAGAAGGAAAGATAGGGAGAGAAACATCAATTGGTTGTGTTTCGTATGCCCCCAACTGGGGTCCTGGCTGGCAACCCAGGCATATGTCCTGCCTGGGAATTGAACCAGCAACCTTTCAGGTTGCAGGCTGGCACTCAATCTACTGAGCCACACCAGCCATAGCTCTTCATCCATTTTCTAACACCACTGAGGTAAAGGAGACAGTAATAGCATTCCAGAAGCACTTGTGTGCTAACCACAAAATCTGAGAGTCTTCCGGACAAAAGCCTTCGACAGGCTTTAGGTCTAATAAAATCAAGGAGGGGACTAAAAGTCATGCTTTTAATCTCAAAACAAAGGGCCATCTATAACCTGCAAAGGAGACTTGGGAGTAACATGTAATTTCTATAGTTTTATTATATACCAAATGAGACTTAAAGATATAATCTACCATCTTGATGTTTTCAGCCATTACAATGAAAAAAAAGTGAAATATACATTGCTAAAAAAAAAGTGGCACTTACATCAGCCTTGCAAATAAACATAAGATGTTTGCTAACCCACAAAATGTCACCCGTTAAGGCCTCCTTCCCACAGGAGAAACCCTCACATTGCGCTCTCCTAGGGATATACCATTAATTGCCCTCAGCATGTGTAAGTGGCTATTCACAAGTTAACTTTATAGCAATATTTAATTGAATGAATAGAACAATGTTGTGCTAATGAGGGTCAAATTGCCACCAGATGTTGCTTCTTCTTCTCCTTTTTTTAAAAAAAATAAACACAGCTGTGTACATGCGTGCATAGGCAATACAGAACTAATTGTGGGGGAGAAAAGTGGTCCTAAGAAAACATTGGCAGGCAATAATGGAGATAAAAATCTAGGGATTAATGAATTTCCATCCCACCTTTTGTTTTTATTTCAAACACATTAGAAACACTGAACTTGGTACTGTGAATGTGCTGTATATTACACATTACTGTAATACTGTATACTATAGAGTATTTCCCCATTTACGAAATGGGGAACTTTCTCTCAACAGGGACAGGTGAGAGAGTCAGTCTGTGGGGAAGCATGGACAACCTGACTGTTCTGTGATGTCTTCCGTGCGGAGGCCCAGGAACCGGCTCGGAGTCTCCCAATCTCTAGCTGCACAAGCCCCTGTGCACACTTGGGAACACAAGAAAAGAAGAGAAGTGAAAAACAGTAGTATTTATGTTCTAAATTATCATAGCAGAGCCTCCACTCATCTCTACAGCCAAGAATTGTCAATGGGTGATGAAAGCCATAGAGAAAAAGAAATTCCATAAAAAAAAAACAAACACAAAATCACAAAAATCTATCAACTCAATGGTATTTTCATCTCATGACTTCATGGCTTCTTTAAATGTGTTAAAAGGATTATGTTTTAATTCACCTCCTTCCCCCTCCAATAAAGTATTTGTGAGCAATGAAATAACTAAGAAAAAGTGGTGAGAAAGATAACAAAAGGTAGAAGTAATTTACATATATAAATCTTCTGAAGTAATAACTAACAGCTGACTATATTAGGAAATCAAGATTTAAAAATAAACAAAATACCTTTGTCTTTGCAAAAGCTTCCAAAGCTATTTGTAAAACAGAATAAAATACACTTGGTTATAGTTGGATGAAAATTTATAAGAATTTTTGTTAACCAGTTTCTTCCAAAGGAGGTAGGGTGCACATGGAGAGACACTAGAAAGTGAAGTGTGAGCTTCAGCATCTCCACAGTTTCAGGGAGAGACAGCTTGGGTGGTAGGAAAGGCAATCAGGCAGAGTACTGTGATCTTGGGCATGCCGTTCCACTTTTTATTTTTTTAAAGATTTTATTTATTTATTTTTTAGAGAGAGGGGAAGGGAAGGAGAAAGAGAGGAAGGGAAGCATCGATGTGTGGTTGCCCCTCATTCGCCCCCAACTGGGGACCCGGCCCGCAACTCAGGCATGTGCCCTGATGGGGAATTGAACTGGAAACCCTTTGGTTTGCAGGCTGGAGCTCAATCCACTGAGCCATACCAGTAAGGGCCCATTCTACTTTTTAATGTCACTTGTGACATGGGAGAATTGGTCTAGACAGTCTTTAACATTCCTTCAGTGGATGAAAGCTGGATTTGATGAATATGCTCCCTGACATACCCCAAGAGGGAGGAAGATGAGTTCTGTGACTCCAGAAGAGCTCATTGCATCAAATGCATTTAGAAGGCAATTGTGGAGACTTGGAATTCTCACAATTATGAAAATATAGCTTAAAAATCCCAAAGTAGTATTCTCTTCACTCCTGCTAATCAAGATAACAGCTTTCTTTTAAAGTGATTCCTGGTTGCTTAAAATAATCAGAGATTAGATTTCTAGTAAAAAGTAGAGTCAGCCTGTATCATCTAGCCCATTTTATAAGCACAGTAGATTATAGCCACTCCCCTTGGACTTCGGTTGCGCAGGTAGGCGGAAAGTAGCCCAGGGACTCACCTTGAGGATGGCGGCCACTGTCTCCTGTGAGGCATTTCTCACATCCTCCCCATTTACAGACAAGATCTGATCGCCCTGAATCAATCTCCCATCAAGGTCTGCGGCTCCACCTTTCACGATGTCAGAAATAAACACTCCATTTCCATTTCTGTGAATACCATAAAGTAGTAAGTATTGTCACAACTTAATATTTCTTTATTAAAGCTGAGATTACTGACATTCTATATAGACTTGCAAAGTCCTAAAACTTGGAAGAACTACAAAGCCATCTCGTCCAATAATATACACTGACTGCCCAAATGATAAACCTTAGAGCCTTAGAGTGTTCACTCTTTCAATAGTTTATGCCTATTTATGCTGCTTATTGTAATACCCACTTTTATTGACCCAAGGGCCTAATTTCTGTGAGAGGATAATTTTAGTGAAATGAAATGGAAATTCACTTTAAAAAGTGGACTTAAGTACTCTTAAAATGTACAGGTTATTACCTGAGAGATCAGTTCAATTATTAGCATCTGACCTATTTCTAGTCTCTTTTTCACACTCCCCTTTCTGGATGTTATTCCTTCAGGGTTTTAATTATAGTTATTTGATGAATAAATAATTGGATTAATAATCAAAATTCAAGAGGTTAAAAAGGGTGGACCTTGAAGGCTCCTTCTGTTCCCTTGTCCCCAAATTCCTTCTCATAGGTAACCAATATTATTCATTTCTTCGATATCTATCTGCAAGAGACATTCTGTGTATACACAAGCCAATGAATGTGTGTGAATGGATATACACACATATACATTCTTTTTACCCCCAGTTCTATTTTCTTTAACTTTGCTTTTTTCACTTAATATACCTTGGCAATGGGTCTTTATTGGCACTTGGGGCTTCCTCATTGTTTTTTTTTATGGCTGCATACTATTCCATGGATGGTCTTTAAATTCACTTAGCAGTAAACCATGTATCTACACATAAGTTAGTTACATTCTTTAGCTATTGCTAACACAGTGCAATGAATAGCATAACTACAAGCATATACTTAGGATAAATTCCTAGTTGTGGAACTGCTAGTCAAAGAATTGTGAATTTTGAGAGCTTATATATCTGATCCTGTACAATGGAACTTTTTGTGCTAAGGAACCTAAGTGTTCCTTTAAAAACTCAACATGAAATACTGGTGTTGTATGATGACTATTTCATCAATTGACTATGAGACGATAAAGTAAAAGTCATGACTCTTAGTGGAATCTCCCAAGACATGTGTGAGTCACAACAAGGAGGCAAACTTCAATGTGGGCTCCATCAGTTGCTCTGCACTCAGATGTGCACTGATTTTGTTTAAAAATAAGAGTCTCAGCTTTTTTGTTTTGTAATGCATTTTCAGAGTGACCATCTTTTGGTTCTGAAGTAAAAAATGAGGTCATGACAGCACAGTGCCTGGCACAAAGCCAGTTCTCAAAAATATTAATTAATGTTTTTATTTTAATAACAGCTTGGGCTGTTGGAAAAAAGCATGAGGTTAGTCATCAGAAGTCTATGAGGGCATGTGACATAATATGTACAAATCAACTTGTATTCTTCCTAAGAAGATGACTGACACAATTTAGAGGCATACTGGCATGCCACCTGAAAATTCTACAGTCCTACTGGAATAAATACACACTAGCTATCCAGAGTCAGTAAACTTTGGAAGCTAAAACTACAGTTTCAAGATATTACCTCTCTAGTTCATTACAAGAGAAATCTGCAAATATGACCTAGAACAATTACTGTAATTCCCATCCCTGGGGTAAGCAGCATGGACTGCGAAAGAAGGCCCTGGACATAAGGATCCACCCATATTTTTGGTATAAGTTATTACTTTGGAGACATAGTCCTTAATAGAAAACTATTGCTATGGAAAATTTATGTGTCCCTCAACTATGTTTACTCAGCTCGTTTTAGTAACCCACAACTAGTTTTAGTAACACAGTATGACATTAACATGGTACTCCAGGGCACAGCAATTTTCTTAACCTGAGATTACATCTCTCTCTCTCTCTCGATATTAGCTCTTGCTCTAACTAACCCCTGCAAGCCTGAGATCTAAGTGACTCCAAAGTGCAAGGACCTTGCTGACTATTCTTACTCTTGTAGGGGCCGAACAGTCCTGTAAGAGTAAGACCCAGAAGAGTAAGGTCTGAACAGTCTGGGTTGATTGGGTATAGAGTTTCCTCTTGATATGACATTTTTTTTGGGGGGGGGCAGATAAGAGCTTGCTCAGAAATATGACCTATGTCATTTAAATATTCGTAAATATATTAATTTTATAAATTATATTATTACACTAGGCTTTATCTTTCAGTGCTTACAGGCATTAGTCCCTAGAATCTGAAGGGAAAAAGCCAACCATTCTGACTTGCACAGCAATTTTGTTTTTACCGTTTTCCAACGATGCTCAGGCCCAGTCCTCGGCCGACTTTCTTCTGCAGATCTATAGGGAAAATCTCCAAGTTCTCCTCATCCCTGTAGTGTGTCTCATCTCTAAACACCACCAGTCGCACCTTTGCAGGGGTCTGTCTCAGGACGGTGATGGCTTCTTCGTGTCTGGCACTCCTCAGGTCGACCCCATTAACCTGGAACAATAGGCATCCGAGATGGGCTGCTGATAACAGAGGCTTCTCACCTGCTGTCTGGTGTCTCTCGTTCCTTGATCCAACCAGTGAAAACCCTCTAGAAATTCCCAGCCATTCTCAAAGCACACAGACAGTGACCACACACAGTCGTAGCTGCTCAGATACAAAGGAGGTGACCCTCATACTCCCCCACCCAAAATAAGCATAGTGGGTGGGTTAGTACACATGACAGTACAATTTTGCCCAGCTGTGAACTTTACCACGGAGTCAATATGAGAGAGAGAGAGAGCCGGGACTAACTGGCTCATTTAATTGAGGTCAAAAGGGAAATAAACATTAGTGTTTGGTCGGCATTTTTAGACTCATTTCGTTTACTGAATATGACATCTTCATTTTTAATTGCCGACATCACAACTACTTCAGAATAGGCTGGAGGAAATGAGGAACCAGTATTGCCAAGATTGTCACAGATGCCCTGAAGCTCCCTCACTGCAGTCGGGGTCCGACCGAGCACAGAGAGGCCCCTGCGTGAGACAGCAAACTGTCCCGGAAACAGCACTGCGTGCAGCCAGGGCTCAGCGTCTGGCAAGACCTGTGGATCTGGGTGTGTCACAGGGCCTCCATTTCCTTGTCTGTCAGATGGAGATCATAGCCAGCTTACTTATTTTTTATTTAATAAATACTTGCGTAGTGCTTGTGTATTAGTCCTTCGTAAATATTTACTCTTTTTAATCTTTATACTAACTTTCTGAAATAAATATTATCATATTACAAATGAGGAGACTAAGGGCATAAAAAGGCTCAGTGATTTGACCGAGGTTGCAGAACGAGCAGGTGGAGGAGCCAAGATCTGAACCAGACTCTCTCCAGACTATCTTTTTAGTTTCTTTGCCATGCTGCCTCAAAATGTACATTTTAGAATGCATTATTGGAGGCTCTGACACAGAAAAAGCCAAGGACTGATGAGGGTTTAGTGAATCTGACACACAGTAGGAGCTGAGGGGCAGAGAAACCCAGGACTCAAAGGAAGGGAGTCACAGTCATTCCTTCAAGGTCACAGCTAGGAAGAGGGAAACCCAGGGAAGGATGGACCCAGGTCATGTACAGCCAGGTGGATGGCAGAATGGAAGAATTCCCTTATGACGCTGGCTCCAGCCGTGTTCTGGTCCGTCCCTGTGTGTCCTGGGCAGGTCAAGCTGGACCTCCATTCCTTCATTTGTGCAGTGAGGGGCTGGTCTGAGGCTTTTTCTATTCTAACATTTCAAAGACTAAGGACTCTTGTCATAAAAAAAAAAATGGTGCCAAAGAAGAAAGAAAAAAGGAATGAGCCCTTTTTGGAGAAGGTGACTTTTGAGCTGTTATTTAAAGCTGATTTTCACTCTGCCTGATATAGCTCAGTGTGTTGAGCACAAGCTGCAAACCAAAGGGTCTCTGGTTCAATTCCCAGTCAGGGAACATGCCTGGGTTGTGGGCCAGGCCCTCAGTGGGGGCCACATGAGAGGCAACCACACACTGATGTTTCTCTCCCTCTCTTCTCATCTCTCTAATAACAAATAAATATAATCTTTTTTTTAAAAAAAGCTGATTCTTTCAGCCAAGGCAATGCTTAAAAGTCTAATTTTGAAGTTAGTTTTTCTTTTCTGGTATATCTGGTACTCAGATTAAGTACACCCAGAATAACAGTGGTTAAACATGGGTTTTAGATATAGATGGACTTCAGTTTGAGTGCTGATTCCAATTTAGTCTGGGAAACCTTATGCAGATCACTCAAGCTAAGTTTCAATTGTGTCATATGTGAATTGGAGATGATAATGATGACAGTATTTACTTAGCGTCCTGAGGACTAAATGAAACAAACCCTGTAGTGCATTTGCCATAGGGCTTCACACATGTTAAAAGTTCACATTTTACAAGGAACCGAGGTGACTGTAGTCAGGGCTGTTCCCTCTCAGCACCAGAATGCACTGCTACTTTGTGCCCATGATGCATTCTCATTGTTGAGGCAAACTCACAGAACAAAGGGGAAAACAATGTCTCTAGGAAATGTGCGCTGAGCTGATTATTTTCTTGTATTCCAATAGATGGCACACAAGACCACTTCTGTTACTCAGTTGAAAAAAAGTTACTTCTATGGATTGAAGGTGAATTCTCTAAGCCTCTAAATTATCTTTTGAAAGCCCTGACAGTTATACTTTTAATTAAAAGCATTCTCATTAAACTCTAATACTACAAAAGCAATTTATACTAAATTCCAGCATCAAGATGTCTGCTCAAATCAAAGTGATCTGCTCCAAATTCAGTTTTCATTTCCTCCTCTGCTTAACAAGAGACACCACTAAATGCACAATACTCATAAGAAATACACTGCTATGTGGCTAGAATATTGTGGAGTGATGTATTACCTTAAGTGCCTCACATAAGCACTATATGCATTATTTAGAACACTGACTGTAGAGGGGTAGGGGTGATAATAGCAGGGAGCCCTATTTGAGAAGAAGGACCATCGGAAGCCCCAGTTGTCAGTGAGAACATACCACATCCCATGGGTAGGATGGGCACGTTGGGGGAGTGGGTGAACCATTGCTTTAGAAAGAAGGAATAACTGAACTAGGGCGGTGATTTCTCATTATTTTGTTCCACAGGGAAAACCAGGCGTTAGTGCTCTATTCTTTTTGCTTGCACACACAACAATAGAAGGGGATAACAGGGGAAAAGGTAAAGCAAGAAGAGGAACTGACCCTAAAATGAGACCCAGAAAAAAGACAGTCCATGCTAATCACAGAATCATAAAACTTGCCATGCTAAAAAAATTATTTGACTATATCTTTGTAAGCAAAATCTGGCTTCTCCTAAATTTAACATGAGGATAGTACTAAATCCATGGAAGGCCAGCCTGCACAATGCAGAGGACCCTCATGAACAGAAAGGCCACTGTTTGGGAAAAGCACTGATGTACAGGTGCCTTGGTTCATGGGCTCAATATACATGGCAGCAAAGCTGGCCTATCTTCCTCCTGAGGGAACCTGCAGCCCACCGGCTGACAACACATTGTTATGCCTCTGTACACAGCAACCACAATTAGAACTAGTGCAAAAGTGTGGTCTAAAGCTGCGGAGAGAGAGAACATGTTACTTGACCAAACTGGAAGCTATTTTTTTTTTTAACTAAACACATAGTCTGTTCTTGTGGACTAGATCCTGTCTGGGGTAAGAGAAGAGCCAGTCCTGGCCATCTTTAATGAGTGAGAAGTGTAGGCCATCCATCTATATTGGGTACAATAATTCACCTAGATAAACCAGGAAATGGTTTATTTGACATTTTAGACCCTCCGTCGCCTTAAAAAAATTTTGCTTTCTTCATGCTAACCTATCCTGAGAGTCCACTTGTATGTGAATGTATTTTATGAACGAGAGGAGCTGTAGCTGAGGGTCTATTCCATACAACTAGATATAGTTAAAATTTTTTTTTACTGAGGTATAATTGTTATAAAATAAACTATACATATTTAAAATATACAATTTACAGTGTGAATTTATGTGAATTTATACCTGTGCCATCATTGCCACAATTGAGACAGTGAACATATTTAGTTTCAAGTAACCATTCAAGGAACTTACAAATCGTGTAAGCATCAAGGCACATAGGCATCTGTACTCTTTTGGATATTCAGTCTATTCAACTTACACAGACAATTATGATATGACCTGTTAATTAAAAAATCTAGGGAGAAAAAAAACACTCCAAAACTCCTGACCATTAAACAATGGTGTTGTATGCTATAGCAGTCAAGCTAATTCCCAAAGAGGCCTCGCTTATTTTTCTAACCTCACACACTTGTGCCTTAAATGAATGCACTGGGAATCCATCCTAATCCAATGATAAAGCACAGTAAAGGCCTGCAGAGAAATCCTGTAAGTTGCCCTGAATTTAATTTGCAGTCAGCCTGGCCTCTCTTTTAACTCCTTCTTGCCTATATTTTCTGCCCTTAATTATATCTCTGATTTCATCTTGGGAGGCAGACTTGAAGCACCAAAGGGAAAAATAAAGTTCTATGATGTCATTCATAATGTGCCATATTAAACTTGAAAAGCAAAAATGCACATGCCCACCATAAAATGTTAACTATTCAATTAAATTCATCCAATGAAAGAAATAATGTTGCCTAAAGGTTTCACACCATTGAAAAAGCTCTTTAGTTCCACCTACCAGAACGCCTGGCATTGACTCTCCATCCATCCGTTCCCCTTTTCAGACACTGCCTGCCTTGGCACTTTTTAAAAGGCTTTAACGCCTTTGCTAACTGAGAGTCCATTTGAAAGAGGCAAGTTAAGCATTTCAGTTTTTAATAAGTACCATATACCACCTAAAGGGAAAAAATTCTACATTTCCATCAACCAGAAAACAAAATTGGCAAGGCATGGACCTCCATTTGACTTGAAGATTTATTAGGAATAAGAAAATAATACTTAAAGCTACAGTGAAGTCTTTAAAATGTCAGGTGTGCATGTTTACGTGTATGTGCTTTTAGGGGGGAATTTAGTAAAGCATAATAGAGAGGCAAAAAAATCTAATTGTAATACTACACAGTCTCATTTGACATTAAGATTATAGAACCATAAATTGTACTTTTCCCTTGAATTAAAAAAATGTTTTCATAGACAGATTTATTTACTGGCATAAAATAAAATTCATAATCGTATACCTCCAATATCTGGTCACCAGCCCACAGTCTTCCATCTCTGGCGGCTGCTCCTTCCTCATAGACTTCATGTATAACTATAGCATCCTATAAAAAAAATTCTCATTAATTTTCAACAACCACAAATGCTTCCTTAAGCAAACCACCAAATCATAGGCAGCAACCCATAATTTTGCTATTTGCTAATAATGTGATATTTTATTTGACCTAAAGATAAACAAAATATACAGTTAGGACATATTCATAGGTATAATTAATTTTTCCTCAGTTTATTATTTCATTCCTTTAGGCCTGGCTTTGCCTAATATTTCAAGTTAAACTTCCCCCATATGTTTTACTGTAAGCCATGTACATTGCTGCTGTGTATGAACTTGAGGTGAACTATGTGTCATTCTTACTTATATTTTATGGTATATTTTGAAACATGGTTTCAGGTATTTATTGGTATTCAAGGATTTGGCATAGATGTGTGGTCTGATGAAGGGGGTTGGTCAGGCCTCATTACTTGGGCAATTAAAGAAAAGAACTTAGTGGAATGAACTGGCCCCGGACAGAGCATGGAGTAGGGGAAAGAACAGTCACGTCCTACGTGGAAGACAGCTGAAGGCTCGAATCCGGACTCTGCCGTTGTGGAATTGGGCAACTTAACTCCTACACTCAGCATTCTAAGCCATAAAATCAGGATAATATTTAAGGAGGTAAGCTCTGGTTGAGGAAGGTGTTTGATAGTTAATGAATTTAAAAAATAATTTCTATCTCTTCAAATTAATCATCTCCATTGTTTATCATCATAAAAATAACATGTACCACGATTAAAATAAAATTTTAAAAAAGTAAAGGACAGAAAACTGTACTTAAACAATGATTAAAATAAAATTAAAAAAATAAAAATAAAAATAACATGTACCAATGTAAAGGACTCGAGCAACATCACAGGGCATAGTAAACACAGAAAGAGATGGCCTCCCACACCAGGCCCTCAGTGACACTCCCCAGAGACAGCCCCCACAACAGCCTCAGCAGGGCCCCTCCAGGTAATTTACATCCATACACCCAGATATGTATATGTTTGGGGGAGCCTATTACAGTGGATGGAGTTGGTCCACACCAATTTTCTCCTTCATGATAAGGCTGGAAATTTCCTGCCTCAGGGACTTTTGCGGAGCTGAATGCAGAAGCATCCAGGAGTCATGGGTTCTTTCTGTTGCTGATAAAACTGAAAAGATGTTGTTGAATGGATGGATTATCCTAGGTGTGTTGGAGGGCTGCTGGGAGAAGGAAAGAGCTTTTAAGTGGAGACTAGAGACAGAGGTCTGTGGGTTCTGTGAGAGGCAAGAACTGGAGCCCTGCACTGCCCAGCGTCCTCCCAGTTCCTGCTCCTCGCTTCCCCAGTGCACACAGAGGCCATGGTCAAGGGGGGCAGGCTCCAAGTGTAATGATCCACCTTGAAAGAAGTCCCTCCCATGCACTGGGGTCCAGAGCGGCAGGACTTCTGGTCTTGCAGGGAGCATGTAGGCTTGGGCACCTATGGGCTTGATGATTACCGGGGAGGTCTGATGACACGGCCGCAGGGGCCTTTCCAGGTCTGGGAGCTTTGTAAAGAAATGGGAACCCTGAGAGATAATGAGCCACCAAAATGACAGCGGTTGAATTACGCCTTAGTCCAGAAGTGTGGAGCCTCAGAATTAGAATTAAATTAAGTAAACAAATGAAATATTTCTTGCAAAAATATAACAAATAAGAGAAAAAATCCAAACCAAATCTACTCCTTTAAAAAATATAAGGAAGTATTATGGAATTGTATAGCTGAAACCTGTATAACTTTATTAACCAATGTCACACCAATAAATTAAAAAAAAAATTTCTATACAAATTCTGGAATAGAGAAGAAACAAAAGAAAAAAAGAGTTCTATAACCATATGACCCATCTGGATTCCAAATATCTTTACAGTATTAAATACTTTCATTTCATCTCACCATACAGTTCTGAAAGCATTCTTTATTATAGCAATTAAAGAGGCAGCCCCCCAGAGCCAGGGACGTTCCTTGATCCAGACAATTTACATTTCAGATTCCGTACCAGCAACAGATTTAGACCATTCTTTGTTGTAACTGACTTATGAAATTTCCAGACCCAGGGAGCACTTACACTGCCAAGATTTTGTTCCTCTGAACTGTTCCAGGGAAATGGTTTTGAGGAAACTTGCTGGGTCAGTGGCTTGAGGTGATCCCAGCAACACTGCCAAGAAGACACCAAGGGACAGTTTTATGAAGGCAGTGCAGGGAGAGATTAATGCAACTCCCAGTAATACCCCACATTATGCTGGTTTGTTTTCAGTTTGGTGGTCAGAAACTCCGTCCACACTGGACGGGGAGAATCAGACTGAACTTGTACTATACATGGCTTTTACAGAGCTTAATTTTCAGTATAAACTCCTTTGATCTTAGAACGTTACAAAAGCCAAATGGGAAATTTCTCTTCATTCATACTCAAAAGGAAGGAAAAGACCCCATAAAGTTTTTATTCCATAAAAGTAGCCTGAATTCTATATATTGTCTGGGTGCTCAGTAAACTCATACATAAAATAAATATACTGTTAATAGCCTCAAATAAATGCCAAACTCACTGCCAATGATCTGTTTTTAGTCCACAAGTCTATATATGAAAAACTCTCCATTATTTCTTTCCCTTTGCTTGAATATGCTCTAAATTCTCTTCAAGTTATCAGGGAAAATACAAGAGAGCACGAGACACTCTGACCTAATAGAAAAAGGCCATGTTTCTTACCATGTGCCCTTTTGTGGCTCTGGACAATTTCATTAACTGGGGGTGACAGAGGTAAGAGGTGGGGACTAACAGTTAAATTGGAAATGTGGACTGGTGAATTAAAAAGAAAAACGAATTTGATTTATTCTTCAAAAGTTATATATATAGTTCACAGGGTAGGACAGAATAGTAAAAAAGATACTAGATTGGGTTATAGTAAGCATGTATATGACAAGGCTACATTAAAATTTTACTTCTGGCAATATACATAGTTATTACAATATTATTGACTATACTTCCTATGCTATACTTTACATCCCCACAACTCTTCTGTAACTACCAATCTGTACTTTTCAGTCCCTTCACCTTTTTCACCCAGTTCCTCTATGCCCCCAGCTGCCCTCTGGCAACCATCAGTCTGTTCTCTGTGTCTGTGAGTCTGTTTTTGTTTGTTTGTTTATTTTGTTCTTTAGATTCCACATATGAGTGAAATCATATGGCACTTGTCTTTCTCTTTCTGGCTTATTTCACTTAGTATAACACCCTCTAGGTCAATTGAATATAAATGGTAACTGAAATATATTTTAAAAAATTTACTTCCTGCTTTTGAAAAAATGTGATTAGGTAAAATAATGGGTTGTTAATATAAAACTGACTTTCATTGTTTTAAATAAAAAATTTGGAGTTCATGACACACATGATTCTAATCTAGTATCTCATCCTAAATTCTAGTGCTCTGAAGCTATTGACATGAAACTGCTTGCTGGAATGTCTCTGAGTGCCTTCTCCCCCACTGTCCTCCCTTCCGAGCTCTGCATATTTAGTAACATCCCTTCACCCTAGAAAACTTCAGTAACTCTGTCTACCAACACCAATGACTTCTTCTAACACTCACCCATTCTAGAGGCAGTCTATCAGTCATTTGCGTGGGGGTGTGTTGCTGGCTTATGGCTGTAGAAACACATGATTATGAGGTAGTCCCCTGAAGTCAGACTTCTCGGTCTTGCTATGTCTGGCCATGGGCCTTGGGAAGGCTATTAACCTCTCCAGGACTTAGCATCCTCATTTTTATATAGTTTTTAACAATATAATCTATATACAAGGCTTCTATACAGTGCCAGCACAGAGTCAGGAACCAATAACAAGTCATTTATTTAACACCTATGTGCCAAAGATGCTATGCACTTCCCATTTGTGCCATTTAATCCACATAACAACCAAGCAAGTTCAATATTATTAGTCTCATTTTAGTTGGAGAAACAGAGGCTCAGAAGGGTTCAGACTTGACCACATCTTTACAGCTTCCAAGTAGGAGAGACTAAGTTCAACTTGGGACTGTATGATGCCAAAGCCTGCATTTCTACCATCATAAGCAAGACTCTCATCTGTTTTGAATATTGTATTTTGTGCTTGTACAAAAGCTTACTTAGGATTTTCCATATGGCATCAATTCTGTTGAAATACTGTCTCCTCAATTCTATAGCAAAAACCTTGAGGGCATCATGAGTTGATCATTTTACAGAGTGAACAAAAAGACAACTTGTGGAAATGAAAACTGAGGCCTTAATGAGGTGGGGTGACGTGGATCTCACTTGCTTAAGTGTTGGTCCGTGATTAGGGATTCTACACAAAGCACATAGTTAGGCCCTTTCCCCACCCCCACACAGAATCTCTCTCTCAGTTCCACTGTTATTCTTGTTTCCTTCCTTCCTTCCTTCCTTCCTTCCTTCCTTCCTTCCTTCCTTCCTTCCTTCCTTCCTTCCTTCCTTCCTCTTTTCAGTCTACGCACTCCTATTCATTCACTGATTTTTTTCTACAGGAGCGGTTATAAAACATTAGACACAAGTGGTAAATTGATGTTTGAAATAAAAAGTTGTTCAGTCCAAGAAAATAGATTTATCCTGATTTATGGCATATAGACTTGAGAATCCTTCATAGATGACCAAATGCAACCAATACTAATTTCCTCTTGATAGTTGTGTGACTTCCACTGGGACCACAGAAATTTAAGTAACATGGTCTGTTTACTTACTGCCCAAAATAAGACTAACAATTTTGCTCTGGACACTCTAAATTACTTGTTTGACTCGTCAGCTCTAGAGAGAGAAGAATTTGATCAGTGAGTTGGAGAATCACTCACTTATTGGGGTTTCTCTAATTAGAAGGGTCAGTAAGGATTTTAGAGATGTGGGAAAAGTTGTCTGCTTACACACGTCGCCCTCACCAGTTTATGTCTGATATTGATAGACATTTGAGAAAAATTCCCTTGTTCCACAATTAGTGATACCATTAAAAAAATAGATACCCAGGAAGAAGCTGGCTAGTAAATTCATCATATTGTTTAAGGGACCACTGTTTTAATGTATCCATTCCCAAAAGAATAAGTTCTTATTTATTTTTAAATATAGATAATACATGTACATGGTACTATACCCAAAATAGTGTACCAGCCAAATGCTTGAGGGTCAAGCTCTAGTTGATCTGCTTTCCTTTGCTTGAGCCAGCCAAGTAACATCTATTCCACGAAACCTCCTTTGACTCTCTCCCGCCGTGAGGCTGATCGACCCTTTCTGCGGGTCACCACTCATTCTCACAGCATCACAATAGCCTGTTCTTGTCTCTAGGTTCTGTATCACCTCCCACCCTCAGTGGAACCTTTTTGAACAAGGGGTGCTTTCAACTCCTCTTTGTATCCCGCTGCTGAGCCAAGAGCAGATACTCAATGAATGTTTGCTAAATGATTATCAAAAATTTGGATGGAGATTGAAGAAGGTATCAAAATGACCCAGAAAGAGCAGGGTTAGTATGTCATAATCTTAATCTAACCCAACCAAGCTTCTGATGGTAATATACAACCATTCTACCTACCACACATGGATATTAAATCCACCTGAAATTCCAGAGGATTTACTTTAGTTCATAGTGCAATTTAAAGGAGCCAACTATGAGGGCTTTAATTATCACCGAGCCCCACAAAAATCACAAACTCCTCCAGGGGGATTTAAACTCTGAATTGCTACAAAAAAATTTCACAACACGGTAGTAATGTATCCTTAGGCAGGGTCAAAGTCATCAGACACTTCAGCCTATCAATCACCATTTTCTTTACTGTTCAAGCTGCCAACAAGTAGATAAAGTAACTCATAAACACACCAATCATTCAGCAGAAGGCAATTTTATTGTTGTCACAATAGGCCCATAACACTTAAAGAAGCCATGTGTTAGAAAAATTAACTAAGAGTCTCCTGTGGACTGAAGGGTACGAATGAGCACCCTGTGTGGGTGAGCTACTTCCACAGAATGAGGTTTTATGGCTCACACTTCTAGATACCCAGTGAATTGTTTTAACAAGCATCTCAGAAAAAAATTTTGATCAAGAATTATATGGTAGACAGCATTATAAAGGACTGGGTACACACGGCCTAATTTTACTGCTTGTAGGCCAGCTTTACTTACTTTGGATTACTCTGGAATTAAACGCAATCTTTGCCATACTCATAAAAGCCGCTGTTCCCACTCCCCACAAAAATAATCCTAAGGGACATTTTAACTACAGAAAAGTTCCACATCAAATTTCACATTTAGGTGGAAAAGTTATTTACCCATGATTCAAAAAGAGTGTTATATCTTATTTTCCTGTTTTATGGGAAAAAGCTCTCCTAGTAAGAAAGACCTCTGAGGATCAAAAAGTATTAAAATACTGTAAATAAAATGGGTATTTTTTTCCCCTCTGGAAGAAACTACAGCTCACATCTGTGGCCTTAGAGGAGCAGTGCTATTTTTAAACTCATTTAATGCAGTTCCCCTCTCCGGCCACCAGTGTTCTGAGATCATACAAACACGTGTTCTACACAGCAGATGATTCCCTCAGTCCAAGGCCAAACCAATGAAGGGTGATAATACGGTGGGGTAGGAAAATGTCAGTCCAATGCTGTGAAAATCAAAACTATATTCAACTCTATGCTGAAGAAGTCATGTGGCTGTATTAAGTTACTGATTTGTGATGTCTACTGCAGTTAGAGTTAAAAAAAAAGTGTTGGGTTAAAGCTGTCAAAGTATTTCTCACTTTGAGCAAAGTTGCTATGCTCCAAACTGTATTTGTATAAACAAAGGGAGGAGAGTCTTAGAACATGATTCTTTTCTGTCCCAAATCCTCATGACCAAATTCTTTAAAGCCCCAAATTCCCTATTATATTTCATATACAATGTGATTTAAAAAAAAAAAAGGCAGTAAAGCATGGAAGAAGGAGCCCAGGAATGGGGATATAAGGAGTTAAATTTTCTGACAGCTCTTCAGGTAGCCAGTTTTGCAAATGGTTCTTCATGAACCATGTTGCTCATAATGCTTAATATCATCAGTAAAACACAGTTGAATAGCATGACTTCTAAAGCCATTCCAGCTCTAAAATTCTAAACCACTGTGAAATCATATATTGTGCAAACTGAAGTAGAGAAAGCCATTGTGTTACAAGGATGCCCAGGCCCTGCCTAAGAATAAGACTTTCTTCTAAATGGCAAACCAAATTACTGACTTGATTCTTGGCTTCACCACTCTGTTACTGTTTCCCTGTAAATTGCTCTTTACTTCAATTAGTGAATCCTTTGTTTCTGACTGGATCTTTTTTATGCTGCTGAGGTCCTCACTAAGTCCCTTATACATTCATATAACCAGTGTTTTGAACTCTAATCTAATAGATTGCTTATCTTCAATTTGTTTAGCTGTTTTTCTGGAGTTTCAATCTGTTCTGTCATTTGGGCCATGTTTGTCTCCTCATTTTGACAGCCTCCCTGTGTTTGTTTCTATGTATTAGGTAGAACTGCTATAACTCTATGTCCTGGTAGTGTGGCCTAATATAGTAGGTGCCCTGAAGGGTCCAGTGGCATAGCCTCCCCTATCACCCAAGCTGGGGTACTGGAGGCATGCCCTTTGTGTGGGCTGCTTACACTCTTCTCTTTGTAGTTGAGCCTTGGTTGCTGTTGATAGGCCAATGGGAAGGATTTACCCAGGCCAGTCAGCTGCAAGGACTGGCTGTGACCACTGACCACCAATCTCCACCCTCCAAGGAGGATCAACTGTACAAGGGCATGGTGGTGGTGCTCCAATGTGGTCTGTAGCTGTCCCCTGGGTACACAGGCTCTGGGATTTCCCAGGCGGTGCAGGCCAAGGTCCTCCTGCACTTGTGTTCTGCCTAGGACCACCCTGCATGAGCTAAAGAGCAATCTGAGATGGCTGCTAGTTGTGTTGGGCTTGGAGATTCCCAGGCAAAGCCAAGCTGTGAATCTAGTCTGGTTGCTGCTAGTGGGGGCCTGGAGCTCACTGAAGCCAGCTGTTGATTGTTTGATAGTATTTAGGTAGTTGTGCAGCATGAGCCAAGACTAGCCATTCATATGGAAAAGTTATGGTTAACAGCTTTGGTAGGTCTGTAAAGTGGATGGGACAGAGTCTTAAGAGATCTCCAGGGAAGGGCAAACAGTGTTAGCCAGGTCGATGGAGTTTCAAATATGGCACCTGCCTGCTGGCTCTGTGGCTCTGTTGGGGAAGGAATCAGAAAAGGACAATGGCCTCTGTCTGCCTTTCTGCCTGGAAGAAAGCTGTCTCCCTGCTCCTGCCTTGATGCCAGACACTTCAGTTCATCCCTGTATACCACTGGAAGCAAAACAAAAAAACAAAATAAAGCTCAACCAATCAGAACAACAAGAAGAAAAAAGGAATCCAAAGAAACTAGGATAGTGTAAGCAGTCTCTGGGACTACTTCAAGCATTTCCAACAATCACATCATAGGGGTACCAGAAGGAGAAGAGAAAGAGCAAGAAATTGGAAATCTATTTCCCATGCAACAGGATGGATGGACCTGGAGAACACTGTGCTAAGTGAATTAAGCCAGTCAGAAACACACGTACCATATGATTTCACTCATATATAGACTCTAATGAACAAACTGAACTAACATGAAAAACAGAGACAGACTCATAGAAAGCAGGATGACTGCTTGGTTGAGGGGTGGTGGGTGAAGGTTAGAGGGTGGAGGGATTGAGCAGAAGGAAAAAGGATTTGTGGATACAGGCAACAATGTGGTGATTGTGAGCAGAGATAGGTTATAAGGGGACTAAATGGTAATGGAAAAAACCCCACTGAAAACATTTAAAAAAGCTTATTGGCTTAAATAAAAAACTAACCATTTGTTTGTTCCTAATTTTGCAGGTTGGCAATTTGGCCTGGGCTCACCTGGGCAGTTCTGTTCCATGTTGTGCCACTTGTGTTCTCACATGAGTGTGCAACCAGGTTGGCTGGGGCCTTAGGTGGGATGTCTGGGCCCCTCTCCCTCCATGTGCTCTCTCTATATGGTGTGTCATCCTCCAGGAGGCCTGTCCAGACTTGTTTGCAAGGTGGTAGTACTTCCAGAGAACAAGAGCTAAGCTCAAGGTCAAGGTGTGAAAGTCGCACAATTCCACCTTCACTACTTTTGGCTAGCTCAACTTAAATGAATCCAGAGAGAGCATCATAGAATTTGTGGTCAATGTGAATCTACTACAGACTGTATCAAGTCTGTTATATGAATTTTCCAGCCTGTAATCAATGTAAAACAGGAAGAGTCCTGGCTATGGCTACATAAACTTGCGTTTAGATTTTAGCTCTGCCACTTATCATAGCTTTCTGGTACTTCTATTAAGCTATTTAACTTCTCTGAATCAATGTTTCTGTCTCTGTAAAATGGAACTAATTAATCCTACCTTGTAGGGTGTGAGGATGAAATTAAATTATGTATATGCTGTCAAGCAAAGTATTAGCCAAACAGATGTTAAATAATTGCTAATGAGGGGTTCCAGCACAAATATATCTAAGGTTTAAGGGGCATATTTGGTACATAAAGGAATACATATACATCACAGTAGTCACAATTCATGATTCTAAGGATGAAGGATGCCAGCTGTGGTCCATATTTTAATTTCTAATTTTCCTGTTATCATGGTGATCCCAGAATATAAAGATTGCTTCTTTTTAAGAAAGATTATGCTACAAGGATATTTTAGATTATTCTTTTTCAAGTCATGACTGTGCAGGGCTAAGTCCAAGGGACCATTGGAATGCCACAAGATCTGAGCCAGGCTACAGGAGTCCTGCTCCTAGATGTTTTGATTTTTCTGTTTTAGTTAAGTACAATGTTCGTTGTTCGTGGTTTGTGTATTGGTGAATTTGCCTACATTCCCAAATTAATGCTCGTGGTGCTTCTGCTGTCATTTGTAGCCATGTTACAGAGGGGTGAAAATTCTGAGTAGCCAGATTCACTCGTTCCCAGGTGAGGTAGAACAACGTGACACTTGGCTTCCTGTTTCAGCTGTCACACTGTAAGCATCATTTTGTGCTTTCTAGTGTCAGGGATTTTGTGTTTTTGTGCTTTTCTGTTTGTGATTTCACTTTTTAAAATGGCCCCAATGACAGAGCTGAAGTGCTGTCTAATATTCCTAAGCACAAGAAGGCTGTAACACGCCTTACGGAGAAAATTCATATGTTAGCTGATGTTTGGTTATGAGTTACAGTGGTGTTGGCCATGAGTTCAATGGCAGTAATCAACAATACATATTAAGCACTGGCCAGTGTGGCTCAGTTGGTTGGAGCATCATCTCATAGACCAAAAGGTCATGGGTTCAATCCCTGGTTGGGGAGTGTATGAGAAGGCACCCAATCAATGTTTCTCTCTCATATCAATGTTTCTTTCTCTCTCTGTTTTCCTTTTTCTCTCTATAAAAGCAATGAAAAAATGTCTTCAGGTGAGGATATATATATATATATATATATATGAACACACATAAAACAAGAATTATGTATTAATTGGCTGTTGAAAATATGGCCAGAGGCTCAGTGGAATCTAAATCTGTATTTCCCCTAGAAGCAGTTTGTCAGTATTCACTAATGCAGTGCCTGCTGCAACTTTACGGAACACAATTGCCGTGGATTCTGAGAGTGGCAGCACTTCCTACCAGTGCTTTTCACTGGTGATACTTCACTACAACAAAACTCAGAAGCCTAATATGAAAGGAGATGAGGGTAGCAATGCAGACACACGGAGGCTATAACAGAGATGCAGGACTCCAGCTGAAAATGGCAGTTCTCTGCTGTCCTTGCCACAGTGGGGCAGTGGGTGGATTAACACAAGGATGGAGAATTTAATGCATTTTTCTTATGCTACGGCTGATACTGTTAAGCTTACTCAGTGTGTTTTGTGGATCTATATATTTTTTAACCAATTACAAAGGTAAAATAAAAAGATCATTTCAAGTTGCAAAGGTGCTAATCTTCCCGACCTTCAGACCAAAAACATATTCCTTTTTTAATGTGAAAGGTGTCTGGCATCCCCTCACTGATCCACAAGGACCAGTGAGTAAGAGGTCCCTTAATTTCAGTACCTTATAAGAACATGTAGAACCTGAGGGAGAACATTGTCAATACACATACATACTATTTTTCCTTTATCCTAAAATGATTTATTTCTCATTCTATTTGAACAATTTTATAATTTGGGTGAGTCATAACGTGTTGCTTTACAACTATGGATACAATAAAAGATTATTGGTTTAGAAGAAATACAATATTTGCCAAATTGATGTAGGTTTGTTTGCTAACATCATAGGTTAAATAGGTCATTGTTCCTGTTCACAAAACCTGAGGGGGCTGTAGCAAGAGTCAAAAAAACTACTTATCCATTATACTCAACTTTGCTAACCAAGAGACTAGGGTTCACCACACAGAATTCCCATGAATCTCAAAACTCATAAAATTGCTACAAAAGGAGAAAGAGATATCCTATATATCCTAATCTCAATATATCTATCTATTCTATATGCTTGGGAGTATGAGTTATGCAACTACCAAACCTTCAAAGAGAAAGAAAATGGATCACAATGTTTAGTACCTATTACTTTGTAATACTGAAATATTCTCAGATAATAAACTATAGACAACATAAATAAGTATTACATCAGCAATAGATATAGTGGCTTGTTTGACATAAAAATAAGGATTAAATCAGCAGTTGCACAGGAAGCAATAACCCCAGTCTGTGTGTGTATGTGTGTTTTGTTTTAAAGCAATGGACTGTGTAAGCCATCCTAAAACTCAAACGCTGGGATTGTAAACTCTTATACACTATTTACAGATAACTAAAATGTGAAATGAAAATCACAGCAATAAAATAGCTAATATAAGAACTGCTGTGAATATATAAAAAATGTTCCACATTTTACGACTCTGAAAAGCTTTCTTTTGTCAAGCTCAAAAAGAAAAAAAACCCAACCTGTTTTATATTTACTTATAATAGAGTTCCCTTGCCAAGTCTGATTTAACAAGAAGTTGAGACTCATCAATATGAATATAATTTTTCATACTGAAATATAGATTTATTTTAAGGAAATGGAATAATATTTGCCTTATACATTATAAGTCCCTATAGTTCCATCTGGTCCTTATTTATCTAAATTTTACTCAGCTTGCATAATATTTTTGCTTACAGTCATATTCTTTAAGATCAGAAATGTCCAAATCTGGAAATTCAGAGGTACTATTCGTTAACATTCTTTCAGTGTGATTCATAGACTTTTCGCAAACTCCACTTTGATTTTAAAATAAAACTAAGGTAATAAGATGTTTTGTGTAAAAATATATGACTTAAGCAATAATGATAAAAGGAGCCTGGCTTTGGGGGAATTACAAGCCAAAGCAAACCGCACTCCTTATGAAATAGACTGTGCAAAGTTCATTTGAAGGGGAATGGCAAAATAAAACACTTAATCAAATGTAAAATAGCTTTCTATTCTGCTTACTTTAAAAACTATCTCATGGTTTAAATTGCTGCAGTTCTACATTTAAGTGGTCACAAGCAGTAATAACTGAATAATAGCATCCCATGTAGTGAAGGGTTAAATGAAAACCTGGCGTATGGTTATAGCTGGAGGACAGATACTCTTCACTTCAATTTCTAGGTGGATGAACTCTGCCACATAGTACCCAGATGGGAGAGTCTAGCTACCTTGATGCTTCCTGCCATGGTATCTGCCCTACAGAAGTTCTGTTTAATAAGAATGAATTAAATTGGCACTTGATTCAGGGGACAAAATATATACAGGTTTGAAACTTGAAGAGAAATAACAACAGTCTGCATCTGACATTCCCAGGCCCTTTTGATATTAAGAACATCTAAATTTTAAAATCTATCCTGGGAATCATAAAAGCACATTTACAAAGGGATGGTACCAAGACTGTTAGACAAATGTCCTAGTCTAATTGTTTGCCTCTTGCAAAGAGACAAGCTTATCTCTAGACCCATAAGAACAATAAAAGCATAGCAGTGAGGGCTTCTATTTTTAAACTCACCTTTCCAAGCATCCAGAAAACAATACAAAAACAATGATTAGGCCCTATTCTTTAATTAAAAAAACACAAGATTTTGCAGTTGAAAGGAATTTTTGACAGCCCTGACTGGTGTGGCTCAGTGGCTTGGGCATTGTCTCCCAGACCAAAAGGTCTCCAGTTTGATTCCCAGACAGGGCACATGTCTGGGTTGTGGGCCAGGTCCCAGCTCAGGGCATGTGAGAAGCAACTGATCAATGTTTCTCTTCCACTTCAATGTTTCTCACATGCTCTCTTTTTCCCTTCCTTCCCTTTTCTCTAAAAATAAAAAATAAAGATTTATGAAATGGGAATATAAAAATAAGATTACAAATTTTCCTATATTATTATTTTGAAGAAGTTATAAATGTAAAGGTTCCTCCCTAATTAAAAAACAAAGCCTAATAATTAATAATATCCTTGCAAAGTGGCTGCCTGTCTTTGTCAAAGTATTCCCCAAGAGGGTGCACTCTTGTCCCCACACAGTTCATTCCAGCTTTGGAGAGCTGATGTTCAGAAAGGTCTTCCTTATAATCATGTAAAACCACCTTGGGAGTACCTGAAGTGATCTTTTCCTACATTCGCAAGAAGAGATAACTTCCCATGTGTGCAGAAGTCATCCCTGTCTTTTTGGCCTTCCTTTTTCCAGTCTGTTCTATTCTCTCTCCAATGATGTGGTTTCAACTACTTCTTTTTAACCACATACTCATGTCCAGAAATGAATAGGATACTCTAGCTATAGTTAAAACTGATCAGAGTAGCACCCCACAGAGATCTAACCGCACGTGCAAAAGCCTTGCATTAGGTCGGGGCAAGACTCATTAAAGAACTGAAGAAGGCCAGCATGGCTGGAATCCAGAGAGGCTGGACAGAGAGTCATACTTTTGAGTGTGTAAGGCACTGTGTGGGGGCACTGAAGATACAGAATAAAATAAAGCAGGTCTGTTCTCAAGGAGCTCAGGGTCCAGTGGGTGAGGTGCGTAATTACAGAGGAAGGCTGATGACACACAGTGGTAGCATTAGAAAAGGGGCACAAATTATGTGGCTTTGGAGTCAGACTGTCTGATCAAATCCCATCTGGACCAAATCCTAGCACTATGTCCTTGGAGAAGCCACCTAACTTAATCTGTGCCTCAGTTTCCTCATCTGTAAAATGGGAAGAATGCATTCCTGTAGGGTTGTTGTGGGAATAAAATGAAATGATACATATTAGTTACATATTAAGAACACTGATTGAGCCCTGGCTGGCGTAGCTCAGTGGATTGAGCATGGGCTGTGAACCAAAGCATCACAGGTTCGATTCCCAGTCAGGGCACATGTCTCAGTTGCAGGCCTCGGCCCCCAGCAACCGCACATTGATGTCTGTCTGTCTGTCTGTCTCTCTCTCTCCCTCCTTCCCCTCTCTAAAATAAATAAATAAAATCTTAAAAAAAAGAATAGTGCTTGAATCACTTTATAAAATGTTCATGCTAAAAAACAAATATCTGATTATCTAGAAATGAAGTCATGTTTCTCAGGATATAGGTAACATATCAAAGACACAGATGAAGGGAGCTAAGGATGTATTTTTTTTAAAGCATCGACTAGCTATTTATTTATTTACTTATTAATTATCCTCAGCATAATTTTTCATTGGTTTTAGAGAGAGAGGAAGGGAGAGAAGAAGGGAGAGAGAGAAACATCGATGGGAGAGAGAAGCACGAACTGGTTGCCTCCTGCATGCCCCCAGACTGGGGATAGTAAGTGCCTGGACTGGGGATCGAACCTGCAACCTAGGTTTGTGCCCTGACCAGGAATCAAACCTGCAACTTTTGGGTTATGGGATGATGCTCCAATAAGGGCTAAGGATTTATTTTAATATAACTGTTTAATAATAATAATAAATGAACTCTGTATAGACAGGCACTGGGAAAAGCCCTTTATATTCTTTGTATTTGTTTATTTTTAAAAATTTCATTTATTTATTTTTAGAGAGGGGAAGGGAGGGAGAAAGAGAGGGAGAGAAACATCAATGTGTGGTTGCCTGTTTTGTGCCGCCTACTGGGGACCTGGTCTGCAACCTAGGCATGTGCCTTAGACTGGGAATCGAACTGGCAACCCTTTGGTTCATAGGCCGGCAGTGAATCCACTGAGCCACACTCCCAAGAACAGTTCGGGTTTGCTAAAACTCTAAGATAAAAGGCTAATTTCTTAATTTTTTTTTTGTTCTCTAGAATTCCCAAGACTAAGAACAATCAAGATGTACTTCTAATCAGCAAGCAAACATGTCTGATTTGAGGGCATTGAGGGCTTCAGGGAGGGGTTTAAGGAATATGGTACAATCATCATAAGAGGTAAGAGTGCTCGGCCTTTCATTTGGCAGAATATGTGCCAAGTCCTCTGGGCTGCAAGATTTAATGCAAATGACCACTTCAGGACCAAAAAAGGGGAGGGGAAGGCAGGGTTAAAGGATGGATGGATATGTGGGTAGAAGAAAACAAAAAATGTGAATTAATATACTACCTCTTCTATGCAATGTACCTTATCTGGTTTCCTGGCTGTGTGTCCCCCTCAAATTCGTAAGTTGAAATCCTAATGCCCAGTGTAATGGTACTAGGAGGTGGGGCCTTTGAGAGATGATTAGGTCATGAGAGAGAAGCCCTCATGAGTGGGATCTGTGCCCTTAAAAAGAGGACCCACAGGGCTCCATGCTCCTTTCACCATGTGAGGATACGAGAAGCCTGCAACTCAGAAGGCCCTCAGTTAACCATGCTGGCACCCTGATCTTGGACTTCAGCCTCCAGAACTATGAGAAATAAATTTCTGTTGTTTATAAACACCCAATCTGTGGTATTTTGTTACAGCAGTCCAAATGGACTAACACACTGGCTTATAAGAAACATAAAAACTAGTCTACATTAATTAAATCTATAAAGTGCATACTAAGCTCTACTTTCCAGAGGAAGTCCCCATTTTAATAGTCCCTATTATGATTTTTCATTGGTTGACCCCCTATATTAGACCATAAACATTAAAGGCAATAGAATCAACTTGAATGAATGTGTGAGCTCTTTGAAGACAGGGTTTTTCACTCAATTTTGTATTCTTAGCACTAAGCAAAGGGCAGCCTTTGAGCAAACATGTGCAACCTATCACAGAAGAGCCAAACCCACCAAAAGCAGACCTGGGAGCACATCATAAGATTGAAACAACAGAGGCAGAACTTGTCGGTGAGGATTGGGTCCAGGTGTACTCATAAACTGTCCCAGGAGGCTCACCCTCATCATTATCTTGGTATTTTAAAAAGCCTAGTTAGATGACCTTCTGCAAGTACATTGGGATCCTAAATGAGATCTCCCTCTGTGATCTCAGAAACCATCTGTCTTGGCTCCAGAGACACTATTTATAGCAGATAGGACTGATGTGGTGTCAAGACCAAGTCCCAGAGGCTTAATTCCTCTCAAGACAGCAAAAATATCTGTTGGACATACAACAAAGAGGGCACAGAAATCCTAATTGGGAGGGTTGGAGCAGATGTGTAAGAAGGGTCACCAGCATGCAAAATGTGCTCTTTCTTAGCACTGGAGCTGAAGTAAGGATGCATCACATAACCAAATGTGCAAGGGCAAGTGCAAAGGTACTTTTGAGAGTGGATCTCAACATTGTCCACGATTTCCTTTCATAGGCTCTCATCTCGATTTGCTAACTTTCTGCTCTGGATGCCTCCCAGGACCCGATGGGATAGAGTGCACTGGAGTGTCAACTAGACTGCTTGTCCCAGGTCAAAATTTGGAGGGGGAAAAAGAAAGATCTTCATTGTGACAAACAATGGTTTTATTTGTTGAAGCACCTTCCATCCCTGTGCTGTTCAGCCTCACCAAAATGGCATGCCTATATATTATTGTGAGTCTAATTTACAGCTTTTGATGAGGTACCTGAGGTTAGGAAATAAAAGCTGTGTCCCATTTCTCATTTTTAAGTGGTGCTTATCCTTCCAAGGACAACGGGATTTACAACCTCAAAAGGTGGGACTATATATTATGAACCTCAAGATGCTCTTAAAGAAAACAACTGTTGGCTGCCTCATGATGGCAAGAGAAGCAGAGCGTAGTGTTTAGCAAACAGCCTGACACCTCGGGTGCAGGAGGTGACGTTGGGCAGTGGGAGCCCTTGGCAGGCCAGCAGCCAGCAGCACAAATGTAGGCAACATGAAAGGCCCAGGAACAGCTTGGGCCGCTCATTCAGGTTTTGTAAGCAACTCACACAAAACAAAATCGCAGTAATAAGAACAAAAGTAATATATATATATATATATATATATATATATCAGCTAACAAATTCGTTCAGCTAGGCCAGACATGCTGACTAAAGTCTTCTGATTTCCTAGGGGAAATCTAGTTCTGCCTTATTTTAAGCAGTATAAAGAGACTTATATTTGCAATAAATAAATAATCACAGGGTTCCTTTTTGATTATGAGTCACTACAGAATTTTCTTTGATTTATTTCAAATGTGGTTTTACTTATACTTAAACTTAATTATTTATCATTCAGGAACATCTCTTGAGGAAAATGAGAGGACAGGCCTTGGAAGGGAGACACACCCAATATTCAGGGTCAACCAGTAGTTTCTCAATACAACCCCGATGACCTCAGTAATAAGTATATATATAATTTTCTTCTGTTTGTAAAGTCTGATCCTCACCACACCCAGTGTGTGAGGACTGTTAAGCTTACTTAGTACATGTGGAAACTGAGGCTTGGAGAAGGTACACAACATGTGCAATTGCTTATAATGTACTAAGTATCAGGCTTGGCACTATACACTGGTCATCTTTTTGATCCTCCTAGCAACAACTCTATATGGTATTACCATCCCCACTGATAGATCAGGAACTGCACTCAGAGAATAAGGAACCTGTCCCAGCTGGTAAATAATAGAGAGAAAAATATTACTGAGAGCCAACAGAGGAACAAGCAGTCAGTCAACCATCTGCTCAGAATCAGCAGAGAAAAGATCATGGAAGCTGGAGAAGCTGGGCAAGACATCCTCCAGAAGGTAAAGAACATTGAAGGGGGCAGGGGAGGAGGGAAGAGGGCAGGAAGGGAGCACTGTGGAGCGAGGGGTACAGAGCCTGAAAGGCTGGGTTGCAAATGCAAGTTTGGGGCACCACAATCTGCTCCAGTGCTATGTTGATGGCGTGTTACTTCCTGCCCAGATTAGGAGCTGGCTAGAGGGCTGGCCAAGGTGTTTCTGTGAACTGCTCAAAGACCAGATCACATGTGATTAGGAGGCATTATTAAAAATACAATTAAAAAAGATTAAATCACTTAAAGGGAAACTTAAGGAAGAGTTTACCCCTTTCTTCAACATCAAAAACTGGACAGAGAGCATTCCAAGTCAGACATGAAAAGTTCTGCAGCCTTAAGAAAGCAAAGGCCCATGAAAGGGCTGGGAGCTAAAACTGGCTGTGGAGCTGGTTAAATTCAGGTGAAAAAACATTAGTGTATGCAGGAAGCCACACACAGCAGCTCCTGCCTGCAGAGGGAAAGGGAGAACAACTCAGGAAATAAGTTATCCCGAATTCTGGAGAAAAGTTTTAATCAATGTTTCATCAATCTGAAGGAGATGAAATCTTTTACTAAATAAACACCAGCCTCTGAGCATTTATACTCAGGTGCTTCACTAGTAGTGTTGAGCAGAACATCAGGATTCTCCAGGTCAGGAGAGAATTGGAGAGAGAAGGACCACGTCCAAAAAACATGTACAAGGTATCAAGACCCATGTTTCTGTAGCAAACGCTGTGTTTGAGTTGCCTAGTGATTAAGGGGCTAGTGTTTGTTACAGAAAAATAGAATAAGATCTCCCCACCCGTCAATAGTACTAACACAGAAATATTATATTCCTGCCAAAAATGGATCAAATCATTTTATTGATCATAATATACTTATTTTATCTGTAAATCTGGAATAATTTATTCCTTACTAAATAAAATAGACAAAAGAAATACCAAAATATTCATTTAAAAACATATTCATTAATTACAGTGATTTTCTCTAGGGAGAGGCCCTGGTTAGAGTTGGGGGTGGGGACAGAGGGCAAATCTAGGGCAAAGGGGTATATATTTTTCACTTTATATCCTTTGGTGTCAATTTAACTTTGTATATTATGCATACATTACTATTCAAATATGTATGCATTGATTAATCACATTTTGTGTAAATTAAAACCCATGAAGTTTTGCATTTTAATGGCAATATTGATTAGTGACAATCAAAAGGTATTAAATAATCAAGGATCTATCATCCAAGCAAGGACTAATATTCTATACCAATTAAAAAAACATTATGAGTAGATGGGACCATGGTCAGAATAAAGCAAAGCCTAACTTTCTGGGCTAGAATTGATATATACTTTTTAAAAAAGATTTTATTTATTTATTGTTAGAGAGAAGGGAAGGGAGGAAGAGAAGGAGAGAAATATCAGTGTGTGGTTGCCCCTCATACACCCCCAACTGGGGACTCGGCCCACAACCCAGGCATGTGCCCTGACTGGGAATCAAACTGGTGACCCTTCAGTTCACAGGCCAACACTCAATCCACTGAGTCACACCAGCCAGGGCAGAATTGATGTATACTTTTATCTAGCATTCCATTAAACAATAATGATGATGATGATAACAATAGTGCATACTTATATTTACATGTACATCCAGGCACCATCCTAAAAACTGTTATATTTCTAAATGCTGCTATGATGTTGTTGGTCTGATAAGCATTTACAAAAAATATTCAGCATTTTAGATGAAGAAAATCCTTGTGAATATTAAACACTAAGAAACATTTGAAAGCTGCTCAGAATATGGATATATATCCATCTACGATTATACTTTTTTCCGTACCATGAAAAAACCAACTCTGGCCATAAGGAGTCTCAAAACAAACTTTGTGACAGTGGATATATTTCATATCTAGAAACTTACCAAGGGTGTGTCTTTTCCTCCCACAATGCTGAGACCAAGCCCTGAACGTCCCTTGGAGATTTCTATAATCATTTCCTGGCCAGGGACAATGGGACATGTGGCAGGGTCCACTGACAGAGGAGCCTGGAAACCACCTGGAGAAGGATGGAACACGGAATGACTGGCGAGTAGGAGATGCAGCTCAGCTCACACACTTGGAGAGCGCACAGTGTTCATGTGTTTACTATCATTTCACTCTTTTTCTGCCAAGCACCACGAAGGAAAAAGCTGGGTCACTACTGCCATTCACTTGGGAATGGAACATGATGTTCCTATGACAACTTTGAGATTAAAACAATAACTAACCCCACCTCCAAATCACCTATTTTAGTTAGAAAAATTTTCAACCTTAAAATATACCATAGAGTATAATGCAATTTAAAAAAAAGCCCTAAAACTTATCCTAATTGTATACATAGTAAAAAATAAACAGTATTATAAACATAACTCAAGAATTGCTGCCTCCATAAATGCAAAACTGTTAAAAGTATTATTGCTGTTTTATAAAGATTTACCTTTTAAAGCCATTGTTTTAGAAAAATTTAGAGGCTAAGAAAAGATTTTTAATAATACCCACTTATCTAGCATAAATTCTACATACAGGCGTTCATCAGATGACTAAACTTAACCCGTTGAAAAATCAAAACTGTCAATATACTATTTTCAAGAGAAACTTATACAAATAATAGTCTCCAGAGATGTCTCCTTTTTTTTTTTACAACAAAGATTAATCATTATGAGTATTGATTCTTACATGGCGTTATCATTTAGTTAGTAAAGGGCTGATAATAGAGGGCCCCACCTGCTGGTCAGCCACTGCTAATGCACTGAGGCCAAGTTGAGATCCACAAAGCTCACTAAACCTATTGAGAAGCAAGGGCCAGCAGACTAACTAGATACGGTCTGAGGGCCAAGAATGGTTTTTTGGGGGATGGGAGGGGGCTGGGTGGAGTTGGGCAAAGAGGGGGAGAATGGGGACAACTGTAATAGTGTCAATAATAAAAATAAAGCAAAAAAGCAAAAAAAATCCTACAGTTTTTACATTTTCCGAGTATTGGAGAAACAAAAAGAAAAACAGTATTTCAATACATGTGAAAATTATACAAAATTCAAATTTCAACATCTGTGAATAACACTGCATTGGAACTGGCCCCACCCATTCCCTCATATCCGTTCACGGCTGCTATCGCACAGCTACGGCAGGTCGAGTAGCTGCAATGGAGACCATATGGCCCCACAAGCCTTCAATATTTACTACCTATCTGGCTCTTTGCAGACAAAGTTTGCCAATCCCTGTATAAAACGAAAGGAAATGGGCTCTTGGTGAGACTCTGGGGGTTCTGCTCTGACGAAGCAATAATCAAGGTCTTTGTGACAAAAGGGCACAGGTTTGGATTTGAGTTCCCAAGAAGGACACTAATAGGTGGGTGAAGCGAAGGCTCACTCCTCATCAGAAACATGCTGTAACCGGCATCTAACAGGCTGTTAGAGGAATTCAGTGTGTGTGAGGTACCTTGCCCAGGTCTGGCATATTGTTGCATTCATATAGTTGCTGTTCCTGACCACATGGAATTGATTAATGTAACAGTCTCTTGGTGAACAGTGGGAAATTGAGGGACACAACCCCATTTACAGTAAAAATATGCTGTATTGGAAGTAGACTGTTATAAACCTGATTTGTCTCTAGATGCTTTTGCAGGACACGTATTTCATACTTCATTTCCCGTTTACTAAAAATAAAAACAATGGACATCCATTTCATGGATGCTTTAAAAAGTTTATACTCCTTTTTTAAATGACTAGTTTAGTCTCTTGAGCGAGAAGAGAGCAAAAACATAGTAAGAGATGCCACAGATGGCACTTCCTCCCGCCTCTACTTTTGCTGCATCCCAGTCAGTCCTGACTCAGTCTCGGTATTTATTTCTCTCACAGAACCCAGCCCAGAGCCTCAAACCTACCAAGTCTCCAGTAAATGCTTGATAAGTAGATGACTGATTGAATAAATTTCCAGAGATTAAATTGTAGAAAGGGAAGGGTCGTCAAGGAACCCATATAAAGGACCCATGGACAAAGACAATGGCGGGGAGGACTGAATGTGGGAGGTGGGGGTGGGTAGGGCAGGAGAGAGTAACGGGGGAAAAATGGGGACAACTGTAATTGAGCAACAATTAAAAAACAAAAAAAAATTATAGGATGATCAATTTCCATTATCAAGGAATAAGTATGTGATATATATATGATCAAAATTCAATCAGTCTGCAAACTTCCAGTGAAAGGCTAGGCAGTAAATATTTTGGGCTTTATAGGACCTATGGTCTCTGTTGGAGCCACTCAACTTTGTCCTTACAGTGTGAAAGCAGCTAGAGATAATATGTAAACAAGTGAGTATTTCAATAAAACTTTTTAAAAAAGTTTTTAAAATTTATTTTTAGAGATGGGTGGAGGAAGAGAGGGAGAGAAGAAGCATTGACATGTGGTGGCCTCTCATGCACCCTGACTGGGAATCTGGGCCACAGCCTGGGCATGTGCCCTGACAGGGAATCGAATCAGCAATCCTTTGGTTCACAGCCTGGGATTCAATTCACTGAGCCATAATAGCCAGGTCCCAATAAAACTTCATTTATGGACACTGAAATTAGAATTTTACATAATTTTCATGAAATAATCTTTAGAGTTTGTTCAACTGTTAAAAAATGTGAAAACCAGTTTTAGCTTGCAGTCCGTATAAAACCGAGGGCGAGCCAGATTTGACCCAGGGGTCATTAGCTGACCATATTCACCAGGTATTTCAGTAAAAATCCCATTCTTTAGAATACTGCCTGCTTGTTAAATTTTTTTATGAGTTAATATTTATGAAAAATATGTAAAAGACAAATACCATAAGGTGTCAGGCCTGCTAAATTTATGCAGATTTATGCTTTGCCATTGGTGAGCCTAGTGTTGTAAATAGTCCTCTTTTTTCCCCTTTTACTGACTTTTATAGCATAAAAGCAAAATGCAAATACTCATTATTCATTTTGTCTCTCTCTTTTTTTCATTATTCATTTTGAAGTTCTATTTTTAACCACCAGTCATCATAATTCAAGCCAGGGATTCAAAGAGACAGAGTGAATACCAATTTCTTTAAGTACTGAGAATTAACAGTCTTCAAATAGCTTACATCAACACATGGAAGGCTAACAATTTGGCTCAATATGATTTTTAAGAGATATTACTCATGAAATAAACATTCTTTTGGAGAGATTAGAGAGTAATTTGTAAGCTTCAGATTCAAACAGCATTTACTAAGGGCCTTTTTTTGTTCTAGTATTTTTATATTCAATAGGCAACAGGCAATAGCAATGACAGAGATAAGGAAAATAGTGTAGAAAGTAAAAATGACCTGGCTAATTCTCAAAGCTAAGGGAGTAGAGGAGGGGTACAAAGCCAAGCTTCTTGACTCTTAGTCCAGTGCTCTTTGTGGGACTTCCCGATCCCTTCCTTTTTTAAGGTATGATGAGTCAATTCAATTCTGCCCAGAGAAAGAACCATACCATAACTTGTGGGGTCTGCATCTGTTGAATGGTATGATGGAGTTGGTGCTAAAGGTATCTCTTGTGAACTGAAGGAGACTTTCGTCGAATATTTTTGTTGTTTCATCTGGCTGACAGCCTACAAAAAGAAGGACAATTTGATAAATGTCAAAGAGAAGAAGACTTTAAAAAAAATGGGTGTATTGTTACCAAAACAATAATGTACTCCAATAATATCTTTTGTGAATTTAGGGTAGGAGAGGGGGCAAGAGGGGGTTAGGATGACACCTGTCCCATTCCCCATGCTTCCCCATTGAACTTTACATCTAAAATGCATTGGTGAAGAATGGGTCAAGGAAGGTGGGAGGGTAAAAGGGGAAGATGCTCTATCATTGGGGTTTGTATATGAAGCTGGGGCGGGGAAGTAAAACCAAAAGTTTTGCATTTTCTCCTCATTCTGATTAAATCAATGTGAAGTCCACAAATCTATGCTGTGCCCACTGAAAAATAATCTGTGCTGCAGATATTCTGAGCATACAACACCACCCGTCTCTTGTGGACACATTCAAAACAGTCAGTGATGCATTAGGCAGGTTAATTGAGCAACAGGAGAGGAAGGAAGGGACAACAAACATCTGCTGAAGGCCCACTAAATGCCAGGTACACCAATTACATTTCAGGTACCTAAAAGAACTGCATCATAATCACTTTTGGTCCCCAGTGCTTGGAACATAGTAGGGCTTCCATAAATGTTTGACGAATGAATGAATGAATGTGCAAATAAATATATGTAGAAGTGCAAAATTGAAGACATGGAAACTCAGAGCAGGAAATGAATGTGTAGTTCAGTGAAGGTACAGAGACCTTTGCTAGGTGAACTTTAGAAAATTAACTCGTAATTCTGGATTATTGTTGATGACACCACCAATGAATATTAGTGTTAGAAAACTAAGAAAAACCAAAAGGACTCCATGCTTGCTTAACAGGCAGTTAAGAAATATAGGTAGTGACCTGACCTGCCTCCTGGATCTGTAGTTAGCCAGGGAACCCATCCCCAGATGGAAGATTCTGGTGGAGGCACTGAAGCACCATGCTGTCCCTGGAGTCTAGAAATAGGATCAAGGTAACTGCTCCAGAATAACAACACCTGAAGGTTCTGTCAGTGGAAGGCGGTGCCTCAATACATGGCATTGTGCAGCATGTAACGACTAAAACAACACCATTCATTGTATATCTCTATTGTGCTTTCCAGTTTTCAAAATCATTTTATATCCATCAATTCACTTAATCATAAGAAAAAACCTCAAGAGCTAAATGATATTACTCTCTTTGGTAGGTAAAGAAACCAAGGTTCAAATGTCAAGTGACATATCCAAAATCACACAGCTAATTAAAGAAGGAGGCAGGACTGAAGGTTGGTAGTTGAAGAATCTACCAGTTTAAAGTGTTTATCAAACAGCTGCTCGGTAATAATTGAATAGATGTTCACTTTGTTTCCTGTAGTTTTTCTGTTACCATCATTTAATAATACCTGTCTACTTATAAAGAGACTTATTCAAACACATATTTTCAGTACTTTTAAAAAGAGGGAAGTGGAAGAAAGACAAATAAGGGGTTGCTACCAGAACACTGAATGACGGAACCACCTAGATGTTTGATAATGCTAAAAACCACCTTTCCCAACTCTAGATGTGTCCACGAAGAAAGTCCTGGCCAATAGGGTGTAAGTAGACATGAACTACATAATTTTCAGACTGTTTTCTCAAGAAGGATCTCACCTTCCCCTTCTCTCTAGCTGGATAATGGAGGGAATGGTATTACCTGGAATGGCCATCTTAAAACAAAAAAATCCCATGTTTGGAGGATGACAGAGTAATCTGGTAAGAATGGCAAAGCCATCATGTAAGAGGGGCTTGGGTCTGTGACACCATGGCAGCCTCCAACTGATCACATCCCGACTGTTATCTAAAAGAGGAACTTCTTGCAGTGAAGGAGCCTAATCTTAACTGATACAGTACTTCTGTCCGACTTCAGTTTTGTAGCATCTCAATGGAGGAACACTGATAACAAAGCTGATAACAAAAGAGCTCTGGCAGCTTGCTACCAGAAAAACAATCATGCGAATTTTAAAACAGGAAAGCACAAGAGACAGCAATCAATACAGTATGGCTTCTATAAATAGCAGGGAATGTTTGTTTCTCACCTGTCTATCCCAGTTCTATTATCATTCCATTTCATTGTGCATAATAGGTTTCCAATACATACTGGTAGACTTGAACTCAATTAACAAAAAACAGGAAGTAGTCCACAGAAATCAAGGAAAACATCCAAGAAAGTATATTTAGAGGCAGTAGATGAACCATATGCTCCCGTGACTCACCCACTGACACAAAACCAAAGTGCTAAGTATGAAAGGTAAGAAAGATCGGATTTGCTGTTGAATGTCACTATATTCAAATATGAGTTGGAATGGACTTTATAAGTCATCCAACCTAAATACACCAGTGGTTTTCAACCCTGTCTTCATAATAGGAACTGTTAGAGAGCTTCTATAATTTATGGATACTGGAACCCCCATCCTGGACCAAATAATTTGGCACATAGGAGTGTGGAGCCCAAGCAGAGTGTTTATATATATATATATATATATATATATATATATATATATATATATATATTTTTTTTTTTTTTTTAATTAAGTTGAGAGATCTATTCCTTGAAATCGAACCATGGACTCTTAACCCAGAATACATGGGTTTCTAGGAGATACACAGAGGAAATTCTGGAAACCATAAAATCTCTGTGATTGTATCAAAATCATGCTTATCAGTATTTTTCCAGTAAAGGGTCTGCACTTGATCAGGTAGGTCTTCACGATCCGGAAAAGAAGAAGATATGAATTGCTAAGTTTGCTGGTGGCCACAGGCAAGTCCCCTAACTCCCTACCCTAACACTTCCTCATCTGTAAACTGGTGGCAATACCTCTTTACTTCACAGGGTTATTGTGAGGATGAAAGAGAAAACTACATAAATAAACCTAACACTGTGCCAGGAACAACTTGGGAATTCACTTAATAGCTATGAATGTTTTTATGTCCTTTGGTAACATGTTAATAAACGGTCAGCCAGCTTCTGATTGAAAACCTTCAGGGGTGGAAAATTCCATCTCCACAAGGAAGCTCGTTCTATCTTGGCACAGTCTGAATGTTTGGCAAGTTCTTTGTAATGAGCTGACACAGCCTCACTGCAGATGCCGCCCACTGATCTCTGGGTTGGTTCTCTTCTGATCATAAGCCACAGAAAAGGCTTATGATCATTTTCCCAAAGGATAATGTGTTAAAAATGCTCATTTTTCAGCAGGAAAAAGAAAGTCCAGATGATGTTTATGATTTGCCCCAGCTCTAAAATGCTGGAGTATAAAATTTTAGAGATAGTTGATCTATACCTTGAGACAGGTGGCAGTCTAGAAAGTTATCACATAAATAGTATTTGCAAATACGTAAAGTAAAAAAATGTTATTTTAAACTTTAAAAAATAATTGTCTACAGGTTTTTAGTTGAACTGAATTTGATTATTTTTAAGTTTCTTTCTACATCTATTTGCCTTTATTTAGGTTTTTAGCATATGATTGTGGAAGACTTTGTAAAAGCATTTTCTTTGGCAAGGTTTGAAATATCATATATTTTCTGTAAGCACTAGTAATCCAAAGTTCCCTAAACATAAAAATAATCAATATAGTAGTAATGTAAATTTTAGCAGCATGAAAGTATAAACTAGCAAATAGAAATGAGAATCAGGACTTAAAATACTCAACAGAAACAGAAGTATAAAAATTTGACAGAAGTTTATCATTTTTTGAGAGAAGTGAAACTCAAAATATAAGGAACACTAAAGTTTATAAAACTACAAGCTCTCCCATTTAATATTTTTATTTATGACATTATATAAAATATTGTGCTCTCAGATTTAAGTGCAAATATGTTTTCATGCACTCTCCACTTGTATTTATTTATTTATTTTAATTTTTTATCCTCACCTGAAGACATGTTCATTGATTTTAGAGAGAGGGGTGTAAGGGGGAGAGAGAGAGAGAGGAGGAAAGAAATATTAACATGAGAGAAAAACATTGATTGGTTGCCTCTCACACGTGCCCCAACCGGAGACTGAACCCACAGCCTAGGCATGTGTCCTGACCAGAAATTGAACCCATGACCCTTCAGCCTATGGGATGATGCTCCAGCCAACTAGCCCACACTGGCCAGGGCTATGCCTCACTTTTAAATGCCTGTTTAGTATGTTGGTACCAGGAGACTAACAGAAGAAATTTCTACACATCTTTCACAGAATTGGCGATGACACAGTTGTAGGTTGACTTCAGGTTACAAGACATACCATAGCCTCCTGCTAAGTAATAAAGGATCTGACTTTATTGCAATCACCTCCTTTTCTTCTGGAACCTATCTATTATGCACACTGTCCCAGCAGAGCGGAACCTAAAGTGTAAGTTACGTACGTTGTCAGCTGAGCACTCCAGGGCCTTCTGCTGGTCTGCCACCACACCTTGACTAACCACATGGGAGATATCTTCCTGAAATGGGAAGACACAGCCAGTTAGCAGCATTGTAGGACTCAAGTACACTTTATAATTTCATTAGTCAAGCATGATTTAAAAGGGCTTCGGTCTCCTACAAAAATGACCAACACACTGCGCATAAAAGTTCTATTCATCCACCTGGACTAACTCTCAGAAATGAGCGCAAACTTGGCATTTCCAAATGCTTTTTTAACCCTTTCAGATCTGTCAGGTGTTAAGCCTATTAGATGTCCTTGGTGGTTTGTTAGACCAATTCTTTTCTTCTCCTATCACACCAGTAATCCCTATATTTGTATTTACACTCAATATTAAATCCTTTCAGGGTTCAAATCCTGATATTAGAACCCCCCCTTAAGATATTCATTAGAGGGAAAAATAAATTCATTAAAGTCACTGGGAGATAAAGAGATACTATAAAAAGATACCTTAATTCCGAGCCCCATAGAGAAGCGCAGAGTCTAGACTTAGGAGAGAAGCAAACTACCAGAACATATGGGAAATGACCCTGGCTGGTGTGGCTCAGTTGGTTGGGTGTTGTCCCTCAAATTAAAAGGTCACTGGTCAGGGAACATGCCTGAATTGTGGGTTCTCTCTCACATTGGTGTTTCTGTCGCTCTCTCTCTCCCTCCCTTCCCCTCTCTCTAAAAACAAATATATACAACGCTCCCCCCCAAAAAAACCCATATGGGAAACCAATGCATAACTAAAGGAAAATTAATTGAAATAAATGATGACAATGATAAATTGATCAGACTGCTTATGTCTGCCTTCCACCATATCCCATGCTTTTTTTTTACAGGCAAATTTATGGGGGAAATTATCATATGATAGTTTATTAAGACATGAAGTGCTGCTCCTGGTTTGGACAGTGCAGCGAACATGGAGAGAGACTGATTTGGGTAGGAGAGGGGATGGGTTTGTTCTGGCCCTTGGCAAATATCTAAGAGAAACCCAGGTGGCAGGTGTACACATAGACGGCAGGTAGGTGAGCTACCTGAAGATGAGAAGCACAACTTAGCACAACTAGAGCGAAGTAATAGGGTTATCTGACCTCTCAGAGCCTGTTTCCTCATTTGTAAAATGGGAAAAAAGATGGGATGCTGAAAAGATTAAATGGAGCAAAACATGAAAAATACTTGGCATGGTACCTGGAAAATAACAAATATTTAATAAAGATATTAATGATGATAATAAATGAAGTCAATCTCCAATAAACTCATGTTCATAACTCTATTATAAGGTTGGTGAAAACAGTTACTTGGACAGGAGACCTCCTCCCTTGGGGGATGCTGGCATACTGACACCCTTTACCCCCGCCCCACCCTCATCCTGGTTTCCTTTTGGGGAATATCAACATTCTCTTTAACAGGCTCCTGTGAGATTTGTAACACTACAGTAGATAATGATCAGATTATGCCCAGCCATTTCTCTTTACTAGACTAGGTGAGTATCTCATCCCGTCTCATCAACTTCCTATTAGTTCACAACCTGAGAGATTTAACCCCTGGATGAAATATCCTAAGACTGAAGCCTAGGACCCCTGGATGCCTGTGACAATCCTTAGTTGTTGACTTGTGGCTTATTTTTTAGGACTAGAATTATGTTTCCATTAGATTCCTTCTTATTTCCCCCAAATAGGAGAAAGAGCCTAAAACTCTTCTCCCTCACCCCTGGCCCTTTTATTTTACTTTTTTTAGAATGTTTCTCCTAAACAGATTATATAACATAAAATGAAATTGAAAATCATCCCATAATCCTTCTCTAGACCCCTGGATGGTACCCTTCCGCAGCACGACCAGTTTATTTTATCACTATTTTTGCAATATTTATAAAATATTTTTTAGTTTTTATCTCCCATATACTAGTATGATTGACTTTTACTTTATTTGTTTGTCTAATCTGTTTCTTCAGCCTACAGCAGAATAGAATAGGAACTTCATAAAGGCCTCACGGGGAGTGAATCCAAGTTTGGTAAACTTAAATCCTAAGTGCACGTGAGTGGATTTCAGAGCTGGCTGTGAAAGGAAGGACGCACGGTGAGGGGACCCTGTGGCCTCCACAGTAACGGATCACAGTAGAAAAGAGAGGAGGAAGACATGAGAAGGTTACTAAATGGTGCTCACGGAAAGTTTTAGAATAAATGTTCTAAACTGCCTTATAAATGGAAATCATTGGTGTTATTCCTCCATTGTGGATCAAAAGGCTATAAGAAGCACGAAAGTGCCTCTTTTTGAAAATGGTACTACATTGCAGGTCTGCAAGTCTACCTTTGTTTATACCCAGGTTAACCAGCAGTGGGACAAAGGAGCTGACTTCCCAGTTAAAGACTTAAAAATGCAATTTGCATATCACATAGAGATGCTACTAATTTGGTTCAATTTGCTCTTACCATTTGGCTTGTAAGGAAAAGGGAAGGGTGTTGGAATAGTAGCCAAAGAAATCTGGGTTCAGATTCGTTCCACCACTTACTAGCGGTAGTTGTGCTTGGAAACCTTCATTTTTTGCAACGCTAGCTACCTGAGCAAGGGACTGTAAGCAAAGTCGAATTCAACACATGCTTACTGTGCATTCACTCTGCGTCAGAGGTGAAAAAGGTGAACAGAGCCTAGCACTTAGGACATTTACATATCTGCTGAGGCAGACATTTGAGAAAAAATCATGGACACTTTGAAGTACAACAGTGAAGCTGCATGGCACAGAGCAGGTGTGTGAGAAGTATGAGTTTCCTTCCTTTGCTCGTGTCCTCAAAGACATGGAAGAATGAGATGAGAAAATCGAAAGTCTGGGAAGCATCTGATCCAACACACTGTCCTATTTCTTACACTGATAACCCTTAAACCTCTGGGCCAACGGATGGAGCTCGTCTGTGACAACGATGAGAATAATAATGGCAGCTGAGACGCACTGAGCACTGACCACGCCAGCTCCTGAGCTCGGTATGTTACACGTTTTAGATGCGGATGTCCAGCACATACCTGTGTGTTAGGTGCTATTATCATCCTCATTTTAGAGCTGATGTAACTGAAATACAGAAAGGCTAAAGTATTTGCCAAGCCAGAGCTTAACACAGACACATCTTCCTCCAGCGCCCCTGCCCTAAACCAAGGAGTAAACTACACAGGAGAGGGAAAGTGCTGCTTACCTCCCCCTAAACACACACACAAGAGTGTCAGGACTCAGCCTCAACACAGTGGTTCCATTTTAGGGTCAACATTAGGTCAGAGCAAGTCATGCCTGCTTACTTGGAGCCTGCGCAGGAAAAACCTTCAGGGCGATAGCCACTGCAGTGACCTCGGGCGAGTCACTTTTCTTTGTGTTTAAACATAAATTTAGAACTTGCTAATCTCCCAACTACTGCACCAAGGGAGCCCTTAGGGTTTTTAAAGCTGAGGTCCTAGGACACTCTGAGGTGTTCATTTTGTACAAGGGACCCCTAAATAAGAAGACTGAGGCAGCAGTGTGGAAAGATCATCCCATTTCATGAAAGAAACTGCTCGGCATGTTCTGTGGGCATTATGTTATAATCCTCAGCACAGCACTATGGGCTCCTGAAAGAAAATGTTCTGGGAGCCAGGCAAATTACTCTCATCAAGAGAAGCAGCTTCCAGTGGGTGGACATAAAAGACTACACTGGGAATATTCTACATAATAGATAATAATGGGAGCAATGTCCAGCTTACAATCACCAAAGCTCGTAGCTTCTATCTCAAAGCTGGGTAATCAAAGTGCCCTGTCTGTCTGGCCACAGTAATTGGTCCAAGGGTGGATAGCTGAACCACACAAGAACATCCTGTGGTTTTTCCAAAGTGGATCCTAGGGGAGTGAGTCAGCCGCTTTCTGGCAGACAGGCCTAGGAGCTTTTGGCAGCCACGCTCCCACCATGCTGAGGATGCAAATCTGCAGCAGAAGAGAGTCAAACACACATGCAGAGACGTCTCTGGCAGCACCAGGCCTCTGGTTCCAATTGTCCCAGAGGTTGTCAACCCTGCTTTTCCCAAAGTTATGTAAAAAGAACCTGTCACTATAAGTAAATTTTCTCTTTTGTCTATAAGGTCAAGTTGTGAGGTTATTACTTGCAACCAAGAGACTCCTGGTTAAAATGAAGAGGATCCCAGAAAAGATTTATCAGGATAACAAACTCACAGAAGTCAGGCCTAAGGTAGCTAAATATAGAGGCATGAAGTGAACTGATCATAAGACAACAAACTAGAGAGAGTGCTCAGCCTAAAAGTATTCAAATTCAACAATTGTGAAAACAGGCCTATCAGACAAATAAATACAAACGGTCACCTGTTGATTTTGGCCTTTGGATTTCTACTTTGTAGCCTCCGAATACACTAGAAAAAGACAGCCTTTGCCTAGGTCAGTCCAAGCCTAATTTCTAAGCATTCACCTAAGCACCTGGATTAGGTGCAAGTACATTAGTAAAAGTGCGCACTGCACCTTAATGTCCCCCTTCTGTAGCCATCATCAACACTAGGAATTACCTACCTAAAGTTGGATTTAAACCCGGCATGACCCTTATTACTTGAGTGTCTCTGTGCCTCCGTTTCCTTACCTATAAAGTAGGGTCAGCAATAGTCATCTAAAATATGAATTAATACATTAGAATGATGCTGTTTGCAGTAAGTGCTATGAAAGCGTTAGCTGCCATTACTCCAGGCAGTTCCGCAGGCTCCCCCAAGGGAAGACCTGTGTGTCTTGTTCACTGGGATTTGACCGGTGGCCAGCACCACACCTGGAACATGAGAGGCCTTCAATACAAACTTGCTCGATATCTGCTCCCTTTGAAAGACAAAACAATCACTGTAGCTTTTAGATTATAGGGTCTTAAAATTATGTCAGCAAATAAGGCTTTCTCAGGCAAGTGAAAACTTAACAGACTCAAAGAACAGTGCCTAAGCAGCCCTGGATTCCCAAGAAGCTCTGGGATTCCCAGGACAGGGCGCTGGAGACTGACAGGTAAATGAGTCTGAGTGCTGGGGTCTGAGCTGGCATGACATTTTCCTTCTCTGGGCCCTTGGTGCAATTAATTATGGTTATAAGGTTACTTCCTCAATTTAGAAAAATCTGATAAGCAATAGCTTCCTCTTGGCAAGTTGAATTTTAAGTCGAGTAACAGGCTTCTAGAGTGGACCAGTTCAAGTGGATGGGAGTGAAAGTAAGTTACTGAATGTCAAAGGTGTGGATCTGTGTTAAAAATATGCATCTATATTTCTGCTGTGTTTGAATTCATGAGATTATTTCACCTGCTCTGTTTTCTCTCTCTGTTATCTTCATTTACAATGCAGAGGGGAGGAAAATGGAGAAAAAGCCAAAAGCTTTTCTCTGGTGACTCGTGAAGGAAGTAGACTTGACTGTAGATCTACTGTCTTTTTTTATGACCAGGAAAGGGAAATTTATCATGTAGACAAATCTCAAGCGATTTTCAAAAATACAAGATATAAAGTACAATGAGCTGTGAAAAATATCACATATTTGAATGCACTTGAACTCTGCCACTGGCAATTTGCATACGGATGCAAATGGAAGGCCAATGCTGACTCAGACACATTCTCTCCTGCTCCTTACGGGAATTTCCTGAACTCTTGCTATAAATGCAGTTTTCATGCTGGATGTGAAACAGAGAATAAGATTCATGCAGTGACATCTGCTTCCAGAAATTCTGTAGTTCTTGACGCAGTGCAAATTGGGGGTAACAATGGATTTTGAGCACACAGCTCAGGAACTTGTTTCTACCGGAGAATTCCAGCCTGGAAGACCTAACAAAAAGCTTATAATCATTAGAAATGCAGCATTTTAGACTATTTTTCCAAACTTGGATGCCAGCACTTTAAAAACACCTAGGAAGAATCTGTAAGCAAATCGATAGAAGAGAACCTGTGTCAGAAATCACATGGCATGTTATTCCCTTAAAAGTTAAAATTCTGCACTGAGCTCATTATCTTCTCCCACAAACCTGTGTTTTCTCATGTTCTTTTTTAAATTAGTGACAATATCAAGCTTCCACTTATCAAGGTTTACAAGAACAGCCAGCTTCCACTAATCTTTCTTCTTGTCTGTTTTCATCGTATCATTTGCAAAGTATTCTCGTGTCGGGGGACACCACACAAAGCAAGTAGATTTTTCTCAGACCTTGGAATTTCACAGACCAGAAAATTTTCAAAATAACTTTGAGGACACACAGTTACCTTTTCTCGCCAGGAAATTGAGACCAAAGAAATACTGGGTTGGAACACATGAATTTGCCATTTTGTAAGTTAAAGAAATGGTCAAATATCAGTGATTTCAGAGGGTCCAACCCTTTGAAGTCCTCTCCTCCATCTACTACCATATATTATTACCATAATGTCACATGGGAAGAGCCCTTTCAACACTAGAAATTTGGGTAGGGCACAGTCTTAAAGAGCAATCCTTTACATTAAATTCCCAATGCGGTTATTATTTTTCACATTTCCCACAGAGCAATGAAAACTCATGGATCCACAGGGGCCATGTGAATAACTAGTTAGTACGACCTGAATAGAGGAGAAAGCCTGGATGTTAGAGTCTGACAGTGGTTCACATCTTGGTTCTTCTACGTATAGGTTAGGTGCTCTATGACAAGTTAGACTTCTTTAAAGTTCAGTTTTTCTATGGTTTGATACCAATTATCTCTAGCAGAGACAGGGTGGCATGATCACGCATGTGAGTCAAACATGTAAGACTTCAAATCCTTACTGTGGCACTTACTGCCCCTAAGCCTTTGGGCAAGTGAATTAACTTTTACAATACTCAGGTCCCGCATCTGCAAAATGGAGATAACGATAATGCCTTATTATGAGGAAGATGATGATAATACACTCTGTTCAGTTCCTAACAAATAAGTGCTCAATAAATGATGGATAATATTACTACTTCCACTACTGCTGCTGCTCTGTTTTTTGTCAGAATAAATGAGGTAATATTTTAAAGTGTCTACTACAGTGACAGGTACATAATGATTAGTCACTAAATAATACTGCAAACTGTTTTTCCAAACTGGCTGTACTACTTTACATTCCTACCAGCAAGATATGAGAGCTCAAATTTCTCCACATCCTTGTTAGCACCTGTTATTATTTGTCTTCACACCTAGTAGGTGAAGTAGGATCTTATTATGGTTTTGATGTGAATTTCTCTAATGGTTAATAAGGCTGAGTATCTTTATGTGCTTTCTGGCCATTTGCATGTCTTCGGAGAATGCCTATTGAGATCTTTACCCAATTTTTAGCTGAGTCGTTCTTACTGACTCTTAGTATCTATAACAGGATAGAGAAAGAGATAAGAACAAAGGAAACACAAGCTGGCTTTCCATCAAAGCAGAAAATTATGAAACTGGACAGGGTTAGAGATCCAGGTGGGTAGCAAGAATACAGGTCAGCTACTTCCTTAAAAAAAAAAAATCAGCCCTGGCTGGCATAGCTTGGTGGATTGAGCGTGGGCTGTGAACCAAAATGTCGCAGGTTCGATTCCCAGCCAGGGTACATGCCTGGGTTGCAGGCCATAACCCCCAGCAACTGCACATTGATGTTTCTCTCTCTCTATCTCCCTCCCTTCCCTCTCTAAAAATAAATAAATAAAATCTTTTAAAAAATCAAAGCAAAACCCAGCACTGTCCTGACCAGTGTGGCTCAGTTGGCTGGGTGTCGTCCCACAAAGCAAAAGGTTGCTGGTTTGATTCCTGGTCAGGGCACATGCCTGGGTTGGGCCAGTGGTGATGGTAAGGGGGATGGTATGTGGACCAGGGGAAACCAATGGATGTTTCTCTCTCACATTGATGTTTCTCCCCCTCTCTTTCTCCCTCCCTTCCCCTCTCTCTAAAAATAAAAATCTTTTTTTAAAGATTTAATTTATTTATTTTTAGAGAGGGAAGGGAGGGAGAAAGAGAGAGAGAGAGAGAAACATCAATGTGCGGTTGCTGGGGGTCATGGCCTGCAACCCAGGCATGTACCCTGACTGGGAATCGAACCTGCGATGCTTTGTTTCGCAGCCCACACTCAATCCACGCCAGCCAGGGCTTAAAAATAAAAATCTTTTAAAAAAGAGGAAAAAAACAGCACTATCTCTTCCTATCCATCTCTTACTCCTTTCTTCCAACCTAACTATTGAGCTTCTGAAGGCAGCAAGTGGATGTGAACACTGTCCTGGAACATCTTAAGACCTTTAAGAAGCTCGGATAGTTTTGCTCATCACTGAGTCCTCTACGCACAGCATTGTCTGACATACAAAAGACCCTTAATGAATATTTGCTATTTGAGCAAATAGATGACAGTGATATTTCTGATATTTCAAGAAAAGCTGCCTATGTGAACTACCTAGTGAAGAGAAGATGGGCTTCAGAGGCAAAGAAAACTGGGTTTGGGTCCCAGCCACCTACCAGCTGTAACTGACCAGCTGTAACTATCTCTTAGTCTTAGCACCTTATTAGTAGAGTAGGGCTTGTAATATGGGCATCCCTGGGTTAAATAAGATAACTAGTTTGAAACTGCCTGGCACATGTTAGCTTCTCAAAACAATACTCACTGAAGTGTTGTAAAAAGGTAAGTTTCAGTATCTTTATCTGTTTCTATGCCACAATTGTCTATGTTGGAGTTCAAGATTTAGATAAAAGGGAATGAAAGTTGCCAAGTTCAGGTCCCAGTGCAGTTTCTTGTTGTCCTTTGACTTTGGTTTTGTTCTCTGTCTGTGTCTCTGTGAGAGGCAGGAGTGCACCATGGTGTAAAGTGCAGCCTCCGGCCCCAGAGTGCATGGAACCTGGATCCAAACTTCACTGGGCTATTGAAGCAATTTATTTAACATTTCAATGCCTCACTTTCCTCACATCTTATATGGGAATAATATTAGCACTAACCTCACAGGACTGTTACGTAAATGAGCTTAGAATAATGCCTGGCCATAGGTGTTCAATAAATGTTGTCTATTATTAGAAGCAACTGCATTTTGGGGGTTGAAAAATTTGCTTTAATCATCCAAGTTACACTTCAGTGAGTCACTTAGAACAGCTATTATTTATATGACTAAGCCTTAATGCTTTAATCAGAATAACATCATCATCAATAACAACACTTTAAACTTTTACGGTGATTCAAATATACTCTGGCATGGTTCTATCTGGTACTTTACAGGCATTAATGCCTTCTCACAATAACCCTTTGTTTCTTTCCCCCATTTTACAGATGCAAATAGTGAGCTCAGCACAGTGAGATTAAGTTATCTGCCTCAGGATATAATGCTAGTAAGTGGTAGAGCCAGGATTTGAGTCCAAGTCGTCTGGCTCCAATGTTTTCATTTCTTTTAAAAAAAATGTTTTTGTCTTTTTTAAAAAAAGATTTCATTTATTTATTTTTAGAGAGATGGGAAGGGAGGAAGAAAGAAAGGAAGAGAAACATCGATGTGTGAAAGATACACTGACTGGCTGCCTCTCACATGTCCCCATCTGGGGACCTGGCCCACAACCCAGGCATGTGCCCTGACTGGGATCGAACTGGAGACCCCTTTGTTCACAGGCCGGTGCTCAATCCACTGAGGTACACCAGCCAGGGCCGCAGTCTTAATAATTTAGTTACACGTCATCAAAAGAGTGTATTACATGAACACAGATATTCCCAATATGATAAAAACATAGCTTTATATCCAAAAGATCAAAATAATTATTTTAGGAGTTCATGATCTTCTATGTCAAGACAACAGAGACTCAAGGACCCTTTAGGATAAGTCCTAGTTCTTCCAATTTCTAGTTTTGTGATCTTTAGTGAGAGATCAAGGTCTCTGTGCTCGCTTCGGCAGCACACACAGTAAAATTGGAACGATTCAGAGAAGGTTAGCAAGGCCCCTGCACAAGGATGACATGCAAATTCATGAAGTGTTCCATATTAAAAAAAAATTAAGGTGTCATCTACGAGCCTGGGATAAATAATTCTTGCACTACTTTTTATAATTTTATTTGGGGGGTAAAATTGAATAAGGTCAAGCAAAAGACCATTTTAGAAAAAATTTAGATAGTAAAAAAGTTAAGCTAATGAGATAATAAGCAAGATTTTGTTTTGCAAATTTCAAGGTTCTGTGCAAACAGTATTTTTAAAAGTTCCTCTCAAAAGGCTTAAAACCTAGTCTGAACAGGCTCTCACCTATAGACTTCTGAAGTAGAGCCCAGACACCTCCCGGCCCCCAGTCTCTCCCACTGCAATCTAAGCTTCACAAACCGTCACCTGATCAGCTGCCTAAAAACACATTATTCTTCCTTTAAAACCATTTTAAAGCAATCTAATACATACTTATATTTTTATAAATGAATAAAGTTATTATTCCTTGGCTGTGAGTCTGGGGACTACTGAGATATGAACCAATGCCAGCCATAACTGAACTGTGAAATAAATAGCACTGCAGTATGTGAGGACCTACGCTTAGTCTTAGCTCTGAAACAGGTAATCTTGGAGAATTAATTTAATAGTTCTTCAGAATATAGTTTCTTTTTGTTTTAAAGATTTAATTTACTTATTCTCAGACAGAGGGGGAGGGAGACAGAGAAACATCAATGTGTGGTTGCCTCTCGCATGTCCCCCACTGGGATCCTGGCCTGCAACCCAGGCATGTGCCCTGACTGGGAATCGAACCTGTGATCCTTTGGTTCACAGGCTGGCACTCAATCCACTGAGCCACACCAGCCAGGGAGGAAATATAGTTTCTTACATGTAGCACCTTGTGTGTACATGTATCCATCTAGTGGTAGAGACATTTATTGAAGATGGAGCATAGAAAGATAAATGAATAAATCTGCAATCCACAGCATACAGTCCTTCAGCTCTGTGATTCTGCTGTTCAAATTCCACTGCCCATTGTTGCCCTACAAAAGCCCAATCCTTGCTTGCTGCCCTAACACATACTGTTTGATTCACCTGGTAAATTTCCTATTTATGGCAACTTCAACAGTCAATTGCCTTCTCATCTTTACAGGTTTAAAGGCCATGATTCTAAGAAATTCTCCTTAATCCCTGAATGAGATGGTTTTCCTTTCATTTTTAAACTTCTGTAACATTGTGTGTGTTTCTCTCTCCCTCTCTCTCTAATACACTTCTGCCTGGTTTGATTTTCCAAACACAAATTCTATTATCCTCACTGATGCTAGAGTGTAAGCTGCTTAAGCGAGGCCCATGTCTTTCTCCTGGTCACCCCTCCAGAAGCCAGTGCAGTGCTTACTGAGACATGTGCTCCCACAGGGAGCAAGCAAGCAACGTTAGAGGGTTAGAGCTTACTGTTGCCAAATATCTCGACATAAACTAATGGAAAAAGAGTCACGTGGTGTCCTCTGACATGGTGTGTCCAGCAGCATTCCTAGGATGGGCACAGTGCAGGGGAACTCGCATCAATCTTACAACAGAAGCAATCATATGATGCCTAGTGGTGATAAACTACTAATACTTTATAATAAGGCAACACTCATGAATATGTTAGCTGTATGAAATTTTTACCTACAAAAATAGCAATTTCATATAATTCAATCAAATGTTTTGCTAATTTATGTAGTATCTATCTTCCTCCCCTCTGCCTACCCTGGAAGGAGTCCCCACAAAGGCAGGCATTTTTATACATTTTGTTCACTGTTGTATCTCCAGTGCCTGGAGCATAGTGACATCAATAGTGATATCAGTCAAATATTTGTTGAATGAATGAATGAACTTACTGAACACTATTTGCCTTATACTCGACTACATTGTTTCTTCGTAACATCCTGATTACTGTTGTTTCTTTGTAATATTCTGATTACTGTTATTCTTCAGGCAAGGACACTGAGGCTTGGTGAAGTTAATTTGCCTAATGCCATACTCTTAACCAATACTTTATACCAGGCCAACTATGTTTATGCTATAAAAGTTGCTTAAACTCAGGCTACCTTTCCTCAATTGACTAGACCAAGCCTAGATTCTACTGGAAACAGTGAGAAAGAAACCACAGAATCCCACAAAGAGAGGGAGGTGGGAAGGGTCAGGAGGGGAGAAAGAAAGACACAAGTCAGTGGGTTGGGGGAAGGCTCTTGTTCTTGGGGGAAATACAGTGAAACAACATACAAAAATTATCCTCCGCCCTTCAGGCCCTCCACCTGAGTGTGGGGCTCTTCAGCTGTCGTAAGACTCAGAGCCCTGTCCCTGGCACTGCTTTCTTGGGAGCAGGGTGTGAATGAAGGGCGGCTCCTGTCTGTGGCCTACAAGGGAGCCTCTTGGGACTACCAGGCCCTTCTAGCAGGTGAGAGAGTGTTCTCGCCATTTTGACCACTTTGTCTGTGGATGAAATTGGGGGCCACTACTTACAAAAAGTCCCCACAAAAACAATGCTGTTGCTTTAAAAGACTTTTCTTTAACCTATCTGTGGAGCTATATCATCAAGAAAAACAAGTTAATAGTATTTGTAAATGAAGGAGCTTTGAGTTTGAAATTTGTCCATGTCAATCATTCCCCCTCAGTTCAAATGTACAGTTTATCTCCCAGAAAGAGAACAAGTATAAACTCAGAACATCTTGTTTAAGAACAATGGTCACAAGCTGTTCTAGCCCCAGCATTCTTGATTCTAGAGTCCTTAGGTCCCGAGTAGGACTTGTCCAAAAGGGGCCCATTGTAATTGGTGATTACACTCTTGCTGAAATGTCCTTTCCCCTCATGCGGGCAGACCCAGTTCACTTTCTAGAACATGGAATCTACACCAGTCCCAATATATATTTTCTGAAAGTTGAAAGAAGATAAATGGATGGTTTCTCAAACTACCTGAAGTAAAATAAACAAATCTGTGCTGTCATAAAATCAGGATGATCCTTCTAAGTGTGTAATTGTTTGAGATTACTTATAAGTTATTTTGAAACAGAGAAAAAAGGCCCATATTTCTTTCTGGAACATGAAGTCTAACCCTGAAAGTGCTAGGCTGCTAAGTACAAAGGTAGGTTATGAGCAAAGGCAGGGGAGTCAGACCAAATGGGGCCAATCTCCAGGCCTACCACATGCCAGTGAGTAGCCTCTGGCACATCAGTTAACATCTCTAACTCTCAGTTTCCTCATGTGTAAAAGTAAGCTATCTTTACCTACATTACAAGAATCAGGAAATGTCTGGTACATAGAAGTTCAATCAACACTAAAGAAAATATTGCCCCGGCTGGTGTGGCTCAGTGGACTGAATGCCAGCCTGTGAGCCAAAAGGACAGCCAGGGCACATGGCTGGGTTGCGGGCCAGGTCTGCAGTTGGGGGCTGTGTGACTCTCTCACACAATGATGTTTCTCTTCCTCTCTGTCTCTTTCCCTTCCCTTCTCTCTAAAAATAAATAAATAAAATCTTTCAAAAAATTAAAAAAAAAAGAAAACATAAAACAATAGGATACATAAGGAGGAAGAGATCTCTATAGCTGCCTCTTTCCTCCTAATATCCCAGCCCCTGGGTGAGATCACGTATATTTTCCTATGAATCAATGTAATAAATTTAACATCTCTTTCTGTGTTTCTAGGATTAATTCAGCTTTGTCCTACGCTTAAAGACCCCCATTATTTAAAAAGATTTGTAAGAGAGATTGCTTCTTTAGTCCCAGACAGCACCACTCAAGTGTGAAGACAGTGGGAGAGTGTGGTGTTCTTTGGAGTGAATGAGTCATACAGTATATGGAATAGCTCCCTGTCTCAGAGATTAAGATTCCTAGAGGAGAAAACACAACAGTTGATCCTTCCCAAAGTGGCACAAAATATAAATAATATACCCCTAGAAAGAACACGATGGAAACCACCAGGATTCTCACCAATTTGGAGGTCTCACTGTCAGACAATTGTTTGGAACCAACTTCGAGGCTGCCGTCTTCTTCACTACTAACAGGTTCAGTGCCACTCTCATCCTAGAAGACATTAAAAAGAAAATGGCAAAGATGTCATTCCTCACTCACAGCGACCTAAACTGTACCCACACTCAATCATAGTTTGTTTTATTACTGTAGTGGATATTGCTTTCTCTGCAGAAGCTGCTTCTATTTTCTTTCTTTCCAGTAGAAGGACATTTCTTTTTCCAGGTATATGCACCAGGAAAAGCTCATCCCCACTTCTGTTCCAAGAGGCCTGACTGCCTTAAGGTTAACGCCATTCTCTTTGCCAATGATTTTGTCAAGAATAGGTGTATGATCCAGTTATAGTCAATGAGACACCAAGAGAGGTTAGCTGGAGACTTCTGGAAAAGTCCTTTCTTGATCTTAAAAGAACCACGAGAAGTCCCAGTGCATCCCAAATAAACAAGAAAGCATGAAGCTCAAAATGTCACAGCCCGCCATCCCACAGCCACGAGGAAACCAGTTTTGGAATGAGGCTGACATTGTGAAAGATGACAAACATAGGGATGGAAGGGGCTGGTCCCCTGAGGGAAGAGACCTGAACCACGGGATCCAGCAGACCTGAAGCTCAGCCTTCTCCTCAGCAGTGTTCTAAGGAGAGCTAATAAGTTGACTTACTGTTTTGCCTAGTTACAGTTAGCTATTTGTTCCCTCCAGTCAAAACTTTCTGAGATATTTGTTTATTTTCTGTATAATGCAGAACTGTCTGAGATAAGAGACTGTATTTACCTTGATGATTTCTGAAATTCAAATACCTAAGCACCCTGCCTGGCACGTGGAAACAGTTGACAAATACTGGTTGAACCAATAAATGAACTGAGTGCTTATTTTCTTGATGATTCTTTCTGCAGAATCTTAAAAATATTTATTTAATATAAATGAGACATACGATAACAGTAAGACCCATTACAATTCCAAAACACATCAGGTATAGCTTCAATTGAATTATGACATTAAATGTTCGAGTTAATTAACTAGAAGTTTCTTTACCTTCTAAGGGCACATAAAGGAAAATAAGGATAATAAATTAAGTTTCTTGTATTTATCTAGATTTTTATTTTAAAACATCACCATTTTAGGATTACTACAAATTCAAATGGGATTATTTGTAGAATGGGAGACTGTATCTTGCAAAAGTAGTTTTGATTTTGGGAGATCCCACCTCACTTGTAATATAAATAAAAAATGCAAATTAAAGCAGTTATAGCATTCTTTTATCTATCAAATGGACATGAGAATAGAGAGAACATTCAGTATTAAGAGTAAACAGGAATTTTTATATACCATTAAAGGACTAAATTAGGGCAATCTTTTCATATATAATAGATATAGATATAGAAGCAGGGAAAATATCTGTAAGCATATAGAACAAATTTTTTTTAATTGCTTACTTCTGTGGAGTAGGATTAGGGATTAGGGAATTATGCATTAATTATTTCTATACTATTGATTACAGAAGAATTAGTGTGCATTATTGCATGTTTAAAAAATAGTAAAGGAGAGCTATGAGAAATAGCTATAAAAAAAAGTCCAAGAAAGAAAGTAGCATGGACATTAGAATTGGTTAGATCTGGTTTCAAATTTTAACTTTGCTACTTAGAATTATATGATTTTCTGCAAGTTACTTTTGAGTCTGAGTACTTGTTTTTAAGGTACAAAGAAAAATACCAAATTGAAAATACTACCCTATTAGGTTGCCTTGAAAGTTAATGTATAAACGTGTAAAAGTTCTATTAGCACAACGTCAGGTATGGTTGATGTTTTTTTCTAGCTTTTGTTGAGATAGGTTCCTAATTCATGCCGTTTCATGTGGTCTCCATAACAACCCTATATGAGTATGGAGAAGAAAGCATTTAAATAAATGAGAGGAATCTTTACTTTTTTATTTCTCAGCAATGCATTTTCTTGGCTTTAGAGAACGAATACTATAGTGGGGGAGAAAACAGCTGTCTGATGCTTCAACTCAGGAAATTTAAGAAAACATGGACAAAGTAGTCTAGGTTACAAATGGTCTATATATCCTTTAACATTTGAGTAAAAACAAAAGAGTGTACCCTTTACATCTACAAAGCTATGTCTCATATGCTATTTACTCAATAAATCTTTTCCTTCCTAGCTGAAAACACTTCTTCCTCTAACTCACCTAATATTTTACCTGAACTTACATCACGTGTCATTGTTTCATATTTACCTTAAATATGTGTGTACGGGATTGAACTCCCTGATGAGAATGAAAGATCCTGAACCCCAAATCTTCCTCATTCATTTCCTTTGTCTGACTCATTTTTAAATTTATCAAAGTTGTCTTGTTTCAAAGTCAATGTTCTTTTTAACTGTACCATGAGCCCTTTCTAAAGCTTTTCTTGTTTTTGGTTACCAGTTTAGTTTGGGATGGCTCCACAGAGGGGTTTAAAGTCAAAATATAGGTGGAGAGGAGAGTCAAGTAAAAAGGAAGTTGGTAGTGAGAAGTTAGCAATGAAGCATTTAGTTTCCTAGGAGAGTGAAAGTTTACAAAAGAGTTTTCAGGCTTTAATGAGGCACAGAACTAAACAATGTGGGTTCTGTTCAGAGAACAGAACGGCTCATACGGGTTAAGGAGCCTTCAAAATCCCCTGCTGACCATGGGCTTAGAAAACAGGAATCAATCAGAGATGGGAAGGGGAAAATAGGTCAGCAAGCATGGTTTCCAAAGCACAATTGTGTCATGGTGGTGTGAGAACCATCTGGCTGATGGATGGTGGCCCACTGAAACCCAAGATGATTAAGCTAATCCTTTTGGCTGTGTAATCCCTTCCTCTCTTGCTGATCTTCAAAACACCTGTCCAATGCTGCCTCTTCAGCCTAGGCTACTCAAGGAGAATGACCTTTCCCCATGAAGACCACGGCCAGTAGATTCCAGGGTGAATTATGCTTTATATATGAATGAGAAAGAAAAGAAAAGGCAAAGTTCATGATTATATATTTAACACAGCCTTTACCACAAAAAAAGAGAGAGGCAAGATTGATGAGTAATGCTATTCAATCCCCACTGAGAAGTCTCTTATAAATATTCAGGAAGTTTTAAACTCCCTCCCTTGGGTTCCTTTAAAATCTTCTACATTAAGTGATGATAAACTTTTATTTCTAATACTACCTTATTTTTTTCATACCCATTATTTGTCTATAGTTTTCTCCAGCTAGACAGTGAAAACCTTGACAGCAGGAATTTACATCTAACTTGAGAGTAGGCTATCAATAAAAGTTGAACTAGTTAAGGAAGTTTATGTGGGTTTGGAAAACACTTCTGATCAGAAAAATGTCCCACAGTGTTGTTCCCTACCTTCTTCCTTCATTTAACATGGCAAATAGTGTATTATAATATACAACCGTTTTCCTTTTAATTTGATTTAAGATTTGACTAAGCAAAATAAATTATAAAAACAAAGAAACCAGAAAAACCCCAGCAACTATAAATGTCTGCTATAATGGAAAATTCTTCTAAAAAAATGAAACAAATGTTAGTTTAAATTTTGTCACCCCCATATCTCCTAAATCGAATGCTCTCTTCAAAAAACCACAAAATGATGTATTAGTCTCATTGCCAGCCTAAATTCACAAATATTTCTTTCTGCAAAGTCATGTTTACTAGTTGCGACAAATTGAATTTCTTTCTTCTACCCTCAATCAGAAGCATACTTTCTAGGCTACTCAGAATTCCAGAAAGGCAGTGCACAATTAAGATAAAATGAAAATTATGCTAATGACACTTCCTGGATAATCAGCCTCTCCATTCTTTTTGAGGCTTGCTCCCTCTCACTTAGCATTCAGAAAAGCACAACTTCTGAGAAAAAGGAAAAATATAGTTTTTTGCTTCTATAAAGATATTCTGAAAGACCCACCCAGCCTATCTTGTCAAAGAATGGAATAAATATCGTGCAATTTGAGTATACTTGAGTCCTCAGTACCTCTTATGAGACACCACAGCAGTGGCTTCCTAATCGGGTTTCCCTCTTCAAGACATCTCTGACGTTGCTATTAGACTAATGTACCAAAAGCAGAGCCTTGATCAGGCCATTTCATTGTTCACATGCCTTCAACCGTTCTAAGTGCCTACCACATGAAATTCAAACCTTCTGAGATTTAAATTCAAGCCTCTTTCATTTGACCTCAATTTATTTTTCTAACCCCAACTTTTATTACTCCCTTCCACATGCCCTTATGCTCTTATTCCACATCCTTATTTTTCTTAGTCTGGGTTTTTATTTGTGCTACTCCCACATTCTTATCCAACGATGTTCATATTTTAAAACCCAATTTACCAATCAGAAATCACTCTTGTCCTACCAGGAAATACCATTCATCCTGGGAACTCCTCTTAAAGCTGTATTCCTTAGGACACCTTGTTTTAGTCAGTTACATGTCATGTCTGCCCTATAAGGCTCCAATTTCTTTGAGGGTAGAGACTGTCTGCAATTAATCTTTGTATGTGCTACAAAGTAGATATTTGGTCAACAGTAGCAGAATAAATTGAATCAATAAGAGGTATTCAACACTGATATGAAGCATCAAGGATGTAGCAAAAAGCCTTAATATGGGTCCTGCCATTCAATTACCCACAAATATTTATTAAGCAAGTACTAATGTGCCAGGCACTGAGGATTTAATGATCAAGGAGACAAAAAGCTTAACCCTCCAAAAGCATACAGTTCAGTATGGTGCTTACAATCCTACATTCTTAAAACATCAAGAAAATAATAGAAGTACAAGAAACAGAACTTTGATGTACCCATTTAGAAAGGGGTCTTTTTCTATAAGGCCCAGATGATATCACACAAAGGACAAAGCACAACTTTCATCTTTTAAAGGAATCCTGAGTATTGTTTAACTGTGAAGGGAGTAAAGTCTACTGAAGGGAATGATGTGGGATGAAGTTGGTCGTGCGAACAGCATCTCACATTTGAGCACATTTCAGGTGCTATGTTTATTACTCTCTATACATTATTTTACTTTTGAGTCATGGAAAACTTGGAGGAGGTGTCCAAAAAAGCAATTCTTCAAGGAACTAGTGGTTGAGAATTAATAAAGAAGAACTAGGAAGACAACCAGGTAGAAGAAATAGTAGAAACAAAGAAACAGGGTGGGAAAACCAGTTTTAATGGGAACAGAAAGCTTATGAGTGAAGATCGTGAAGGTAAACACAAAGCCTAATTCTAACCCTGAAATGAAGATTTGGTCTGACAGGCAAGAAGGAGGCATTAAAGGCATTTGAACAAGAGGACAAACATAGTAAGTATGGTCAGAAGAGAGATCCTGTGTTTTATGTAAATTTTGAAAAAGGAAGCTCCTGGAGTCTGGGAGTTCTGTTAGAGGGCTGTAATAATGTCAGTATAATCACAGCTAATATGAACTCCTACTGTGTGCTAAGAATAATGCTAAAATTTTTATAATCATTATTAAATTCTTCTAACAAATTCACTGAATTTATTATTATTAGCAAACTCCTTTTAAATGTGAGGAAATGCAAGCTTATGGAGCATAACTGGCTCAAGTTCATCCATCCGACTTTCAAGCTTATGTTATCAATTACTGTGTCATGCAGCTGTCCCAACAACATTACAATCACAAAAGTACAGGACTAGGAATGCCAATAACCCCTTGTATATATACATAGCTGTACATGTTTTAAAACACTTTTACCTACATTTAGTACTTGATCCTCATAATTACCTGTTGACACAGGCAGGAAAAGCTATTAATCTGGTTTTACAGAAAAAAGCAGACTTTGAGATGTAATATACCTCTACTAAGGTCATATGCCCAACAGGTTACTGGTAGAGCTAAAACAAGAACCCACATCTCCAGCTGCCTTGTTCAATGTTCTATTAGCACTCTTGTTCACTGTACCAGCATGCAAATGCACACAGTGATTTTTCTGCCACACCCTTGGTGTCTAGAACAGTGCCTGACACATCATAAGAGCTCAACAAATATCTGCTCAATAAACAAATGAATATAAGATCCCATTAATATTTAATAAAAGTACTATTCAACTATGCTGAATTATTATTGGCAGGTCCAAACTAATAATGATATGGCTGTACTTTATCTACCTGTTTAGGATTTGGCTAGCTCTCTCAGCAATATGTCAGATATAAATTATGCTTAAATACTCACTAGAAAATGCTTCGAAGGAAAACGCGTAATGAGAGAGGCCACACGGTTGAATGAGAAAGAATGAGGAAGTGGTCAGGGGACCAGAGTACACCTACATGCTTCATATATCAGCCATGAAATGGGTAACACTCATCTGTGGTGGCAGTTATTGGAGGGCAGCTTCCAGAGGTTAAAAAAAAACTCTCTTTATCCCATAACTCATTGTGATGTTGCAAAGGAAGCATCACACAGCATATCCCTTCAGAGGAAAGGACTCATGATTTATTTATATATTAGGTGCCTAATGTGACTTATTTTTGAAAATGAAACACAAATAATGGCATACTCAAATTTGATTTAAATACTGTGATTAGTCTCTTATAACTTAAGACTGGCATTATTTATACTTCACACATATCATTAGTCTTTTTCATTTAAAAGTAAAATCAGCCTTCTAAATTTTCAGAATATAATAAATTTATTGTGTATGACACCAAATTACTTTTCTGACTTATTACTGCTTCTGTTATGTATAAGTAAAATTTTGGTGGTTAGCACAATTTAAAAAATGAAAAATGAAAACAGAAGGTAATATTGTTTAATATACTTAAAAACTGAGTTAAATATACTTAAATATTTGAATAAATAGTTTACATTTAATGAGCATTTACTTTGTGCCATGCGCTGTACTGAATGCTTTACATACATTACTTCCTTTACTCTTTATAAGTCTACAAAGGTTTGGCAGAAACAACTCCAGGTATAGATACGGAAGCTAATGCTGAATAACACACCTGCCTCTGGGTATATGGGTATGCTATTTAGTCTCTCTACATCCCAGTCTCTTCTTCTGAAAAGTGGAAATGAGTATACTGTCTCCAAGAGGTCTGGTTATAAGTGGGACATGGGACAACACACCTAAGATAGTGCTTAACACAGTAGACACTATATTCAGTCATTCCTTTGTAAGTTTCTGCCCTTTCAGCAAGAGGCAGCAGAAACTACTTGGCTGGGTTTTCACTAGAGAAGATGTGCAGCTGACATCAGAAGTCATTCCCGACACTTCCAGTCAAGATGGAAGAGTAGGTAAACCTTGCCCACCTCCTCACACAACCAGCTCTATATAATCAACATTATAACTAGACTATAGCACAATTATTATTCAGAACCACCAGAAATAGAGCTGAATTGAAGTCCTACAGCCACGGAATTAAAAAAGAAACCACACTGAGACTGGTAAGAGGGGCAATGATGCAGAACAGGATGGTCCCACACCCACATGTGACAGATAAAAATCAGGAGGGATTATCTCAGGAGTGAGAGGATCCAGCCCCACATCAGGTCCTCCAGGACAGGGATTGAGTGCCAGGAAAATAAGTCTCCATAACTTCTGGCTGTAAAAATCAGTGGAGATTGAAGCTGTGAAAGACAGAAACTTCTGGAGTTCCAAGAAGTTCCTCTTTAAGCACCTGCACATGGGCTTACTTGGACTCACTCCCTCTGAGCTCCAGGGCTGGGCCAACAGCTTGAAAGGCACCAGAGGCATACAGGGAGAAACTGAAGCATCTGGCACCAGGGGGAAGCTGGGGGCAGCTGGGGACAGTTTCTCCCAGACAAAAGTGCTGGCAGTGGCCATTGTTCGTTTTCTTAGCCCTCCTCACACAGGGCCAGCAAGCAGGCACCATATCTGTGACTCTATCAACCTCGCTAATACTGTGCCTCACCCTAGTGATTCCCTGAGGATCTACCATACCCAATTTTCAGGCCCACCCAAGCTGTTTCCAATGGCTTTTCCATACTAATGGTTTGTCTTGGCTCATGCTTCAGATTTTCCTAAATTCTCTCAAATATGAAACATCTTGCTTCAGTGAGACTTGTACCTCTCACTAAGTGGGCCCAGGCCTAGCACTAGAAGTAGCTGGCCTTGGTTCACATCTTGGCCTTACTTGGGCACCTCTAAGCCCAGCACAAGTACCAAATATCTGAAGATCACTTTTTTTTAAAGATTTAATTTATTTACTTTTGGAGTGAGGGGAAGGGAGCGAGAGAGAGAGAGGGAGAGAAACATCAATGTGTGGTTGCCTCTCATGTGCCCTCTACTAGGGACCTGGCCGGCAACCCAGGCATGTGCCCTGATTGGGAATTGAACCAGCAACCCTTTGGTTCATAGGCCTGAACTCAATCCACTGAGACACACCAGTTGGAGCTGAAGACCACTTTGTAGCTTATGCTTGGTGGCCCTGGATAGATCAGTCAGTGGCTGACTTTGGCCTGTATCTCCTAGGAGGCTCCAGACCCTGTGCACCTAGCAGACAGCTACAGACAACATTGGAGCACCACCACACAACTACGTCCATAAGCAACACACTCAAGGAGCAGAATTGATGGGCACCAGGGTCCTGTTGAGGTAAGTCCTGCTTTGTGGAGTCAGCTCCTACTAAGCTGATCCTTCACAGTGATCTGAGGTTGTTGGTCAGTGATCAGCCCTTGTGGCTGATGATCCTGGGTGAATCCCTCCCATTGACCTAATAAAAGCAATCCAGACTAAACTATAATGGGAGGGTATACATAGCCTACACAGTGGACACACCTTGAATACCCAGGTTAGGTGATAGGGGAGGTCATACCACTGGACCCTACAGGATGTATACTACATTAAGCCACTCCACCAAGCCAGGGAGTCATAGCAGCTCTACATAATACATACAAACATATACAAGGAGGCTGCCAAAACGAGGAGACAAAGAAACATGGTCCAAACGAAAGAAGAGAACAAAAACAAAAAAAGTACTAAACAAAATGGAGACAAACAATGTATTAGATGCAGAGTTCAAAAGTGGTATAAGGATGCTCAATGAACTTAGGGAAAGAGTAGATGAACTCAGAGAGAACTTCAACAACATAAAAAAGGACATGGAAATGATACAAAAGAACCAGTTAGAAATGAAGGATACACTAACTGAAATGAAGAACAATTTATAGGGAATCAACAGTAGAGTGGATGAAGCCAAGAATCAAATCAGAGATTTAGAATATAAGGGAGCAAAAAACACCGAAACAGAACAGCAAGAAGAAAAAATAATTTTAAAAAAAGTAGGGTAGTGTAAGGAGCTTCTGGCATAACTTCAATGCTCAACATTTGTGTCATGGGGGGTGTCAGCAGGAGAAGAGAGAGAGCAAGAAATTGGAAATCTATTTGAAAAAATAATGAAAGAAAACTCCCCTAACTTGGCGAAGGAAATATACATACAAGTCCAGGAAGTGCAGAGAGTCCCAAGCAAGAGGAACCCAAAGAGGCCCACACCAAGACATATCATAGTTAAAATGCCAAAGGTTAAAGACAAAGAGAGAATTTTAAAAACAGCAAGAGAAAAGCAGTTAGTCACCTACAAGGGCGCTCCCATAAGACTGTCAGTGGATTTCTCAAAGGAAACTTTGCAGGCTAGAAGGGATTGGTAAGAAACATTCAAAGTGATGAAAAGCAAGGACCTACAGCCAAGATTCCCCTACCCAGCAAAGCTATCATTTATAATTGAAGGACAGGTAAAGAGCTTCCAAGACAAGAACAAGCTAAAGAAGTTGATCACCACCAAACCAGTATTACCTGAAATGTTAAAGGGTCTTCTTTAAGAAGAAGATAAAAAATATGAAGAATAAAATGGCAATAAATATATATCTATCAATAATTGAATCTAAAAAACAAAATAAATGAACAAGCAGAACAGACACAGAATCTGAGATACAGAGAATGTTTGATGGTTGCCTGATGGGATGGGGGTTGGGGGAGCTCAAAAAAAAAGGTGAAGGGATTAGGAAGTACAAATTTGTTGTTACAGAATAGCTATGGGATATAAAGTACAACATAGGGAATACACTAGCAGAAGACTATATATGCATGACCCATGGATGTGGACAACAGTGTGGGGACTGCCTGAGGGAGTGGGGGGTTCTAGGTGGGGAAGGGCAAAGTGGGAAAAACTGGGACAACTGTAATAACATAAACAATAAAATATAATTTAAATGAAAAAGGAAGTCATTCCTGACAGAAAGAAAACAAAGGAAACAAAACAGAAACCAGAAAACAGTACTCTCTAACTAAATGCTGACACCAACAGTATACATTTGCCCACTCTAAGACAGAAAAGCTGGATCTCACAGAAGTTTTATAATTTAATGAAAGGCTAGTTTTCTTGGTCATTATAAAGGTACTTTTCTTTTACATGGAGAAAAAATATGGACGATGAAAAATTCATTCCCAAGGGGATGATATTTTGATGGGAACATTCATAACTAATAATACTATAGAAAAAAACTTCCTATAATATCAACCCTAGCCTTCCAAATAATTTTATGTGACATAGCACAAGCACAAAACACTTAGTAATTAAGTACTAACATTTATTGGGTAGCTACCATGCGCTGGCACAAGATACTCATACATGCACACACCTTATTTAATCTTAACCCTATAGAGGCAGGAACTTCATATTGTTATCTCCTTGCAGGTAAGTGAGCATAGAAGAGGTTACTATAACCACCTAAGGTCACATGTCTAGTGTATGCTTGTACTAGAATTTGGATTGAAGTAGTATGGCTCTGGGATTCCTCATTTCCACCACTATGAGAACTGCTTTCCTTAGTTCTTAATTAAAATGAAAATAGCCAGTACCGGCAAAACTGTGGCTAAATTTCTATTGGTAGAGAGTCAATATCTATCATAATCTTTTCAGATAGAAATTGGTCAATACAGATTAAAATTTTAAATTTGTATTGCTCTGAATCAGCAATTGTACATTGGGGAAATCCATGTTATAGTAATAAAAGCACCATATGACTGATACATGCATGCATGTGCACCTTGTGCCAATGTTTATTTTGGTATCTTTACTGGAAAAACATTGGAATGTCATCAGAATATCTGTCAGTTGGAAAAAGATTGTAATAGAGCATATAGATATATGATCACTATATTAAGCAAAAAAGCAAGTTTTCTCTTTTTAATGTACAGAATCTATTTCAGAAGGATGTATAATATGCACCTTAAACTTATCTAAAACAAACCTCTTAATTTTTGCTTTTCTTTTAAAGACCAGCATTGTTCAACAGACTGTAGTAAATGGCATTATATCCACAAATTTAGGTTTATCCATGATTCTCTATTTCCCCTCAGCTTCCACATTTAAACAAGCAAGACTGATCTGACATCCAAAACAACAAGAATCAGCTCACTTTTCTTTGCTTCCAATACCTAAACCTCATCCAACCTCAATTAGATCACACCGGGCTTCTGCCTTCTGCCATAACACTTTTACCTTCCTACAGTCCATTCTCTACATAGTAAAATGTACATCAGCTTACTTCACTCCCCTGTTAAAAACCTTCCAGTGGCTTCTACTGCACATATATGCTCCCAGACACATTCCTCAAACAAATCCAGCTCATCAGTTGAGAGCTACTTTTGTCCCCTCTGCAGAGAAAGCCCTGTCTCCTTATTTTTGCATGTCTGCATCCTCATCATTTTGATCTTAAGTTTCCCCTTGTCTAAGAGGTCTTCCCTATGACCAACCAAAGTAGATGCAAGCTACATCCCTTAATTTAATTATCTGCAAGGCACCAACTGCTATTGGTAGTTAGTTCTCTTAGTTTATTTATTTGTTAGTTAATTTTGTCATTAGAATGTAACTGAACCTGTCAGGGAACCTTATCTGTTTTATTCATACGTGTATCTTAATACCCAATAGTGCCTGTACACAAAACATGCATTCACTGAATACTTGTTGAATAAAAAAATGTGGATTATATAATTGAATATTTGCTAACAGAGATACTATTCATATGTAATTGTTCATTTTTTTGGTATAGAAGTAAGGGAAAAAGTATGGAGAGATACTAAACACTAAATATTAACTTCCTTAGGGAGGTGGGAAAAGGAAAATCAACTTTTTTCATAATTAATCTGCATCTGATTAATTATAAGTGTACATTTCTTTTGAAATTAAAGAAATAATTCAATGAATAAAATAATAAAGAGAATGTAATATTCCCTTGGCTGGGAATATTATAGGGCTATCATAGAGCTGATTATAGAGCTATCTATCTCTAGAAGCAGATCATTATGATAGCAATCTTCTTGTATTAGTAATTTCCCTATCAATAATTAAAAGTAATTATTTAAAGATAGCTGCAATCACAGGTATTAAATTGCTTTAAAATCTTAAAGAAATAGGTGCGATTCATTATTTAAAAAATAATTTTCCAATAAACTCTGAAATGTCCATTTAGGACAAGTTTTATGTCTAGAAAAAACCTTAAAGAACTTTGAGGAAGGCGATACACATATGATTAAGTTCAAATGTGTTTAACATTGTTTTTATATTATTTTGTAATCATACTTCAACTACTATTACTTTAGTTAGGGAAATTCCCTAGCTAATAAATCTATGGGGTTGGAATATGAGATACTCAAAATCAAAAAGCTAGATTTGGAAAAAATAATGATGACAAATATGCCTAATATATTCACCAGAAGCTAATTAGGAGTCACCTTACCTCAATAAAAGATGGAGAACTTGATGGTAATGGGAAGGGAGTAACAGCCATCTGATTGACTGCATCTTCATTTCTGTGGGTGTTAAAATAGGTAGAATCAGTACATGACAAGTAAATGACAAGTTCCTGGCTCAAATTAGAATCATTTCCTCAGTTCTCAGTTGAAAATGCACACTCAGCTCTACAGAATTAAAAATACATATAGCATGCAAAATAGATGTATTACTCAAGGGAGACTGAGATACAATTATTAGTGACAAAGAGTGATGATGCTAGGAGCTGGCCAAATCCTGCTTAGTAAGTCAGGTGCTGCAGAGGATAATTTTGGAAAGTCATCAACTCTTTCCGCACTGAGAAGTATAAATTTTTCAAACGGGTATGTGTAACCTGTAGGCCCCACTAATGTTTAGAGCATTTTGTTCTTTGAATGGGAAAGATTCCCCACCTCCTTACTTGGCTTCTAACTTTGTGTGCCAAATGAAGGATGGTGGGAGGTATACGACAGTCCCCACACGGTGGACTCTGTGAGGAGGAGTGATGGATGGGGAAAGCAGAGATCCAGTCAGGCAATGCTTCGTGGGCTAGATTAATTCTACTCCTCATCATGCTAATGGGAGCAGAAGAGGTGGGAGCTGAATGTTCATCACCAGCATGACAGGCACAGAACAACTCCTGGAATACCAGTTCTGATTATTTGGGCTTATTTCCACTACCTTATTTATTAGCAAATGGTAGATAGTGGTTCTGTGGGCGATTTATCCTTTACTCTTCAATCACAATGCACAACCAAAATAATTATCTCAAGATTTATGTTAAGTCTGACTTGAAGCCTTGAAAGGGGCATCCAACCTTTTGGTGTCTCTGGGACACACTGGAAGAAGAAGAGCTGTCTTGGGCCACACATGAAATACACAAACACTAACAAAAACTGATGAACAAAAAAAAAGTTTTAAGTAAATTTATGATTTTGTGTTGGGCCACATTCATAGCCATCCTGGGCCTCATCTGACCCGCAGGTTGTGGGTTGGACACCCCTGCTAAGTTTCACAATATAAACAAAGCACCAAAAATTGCTTCTTACTGGTATGTAAAGACAGCTCACAGATCTCTCAATATGACCAGATTATATAGGATAACCACTACTTGACTTAGAAGCACACTCAAAATCCCACCCATATTATTTTTTATTTCTCACCAATTAGAAAAAGATCCATTGGTCCACATCATTCCTGCTTTGGGGTTTTAATCATATCACAGCCTTTACCCAAAATGCCTTTCTTTATTTAATTTATGTCCCACCCATCCTTCTCCTCCAGTGTGAGTTCCATAACCTCAACCAGGTGAATTATTTCCTTAAGTTCAAAGACTGTCTATGTATCGATGTCTTCCAAGTTCACATAGTTAGCCCAGGTGTTTTTCTGAGCTTACAATCTGCATGTCCCACTTTACATCTCCACTAGCTGTCCTACAAGCATCTTCAATAAAATAGAGCTCTTTATCCCACTCAGTCCCCCTAGGGTTACAGAGTCAATTTCTTCTCCACCTGTGCAAATGTCAACAGTATCTGTCCCTCTGTTCAGCCAAGAACCTGAGAGCCATTCCTGAAACCTTTCACACCTCAATTGTATATCTAATCCATGCTGTACAGGTGCAACCAATCCCTGTTAATAAAAACATGTAGCTATAGACCTTTCCCCCTCTGAAGTAGCTGTGTCCCAACTTGTTGCCATTGATTTTTTTTGGAAATGGTTTTAGAAATTTCCAAGTTGTCCTTGAATTGCCTAACTACGGACATTAACAGTGTCTCCTTTTTCTATCGTGTAGAAAACTTTGACTTAATCTTCTTCCAGATATAGGGGGATACCTGCCTGTTTTTTCAAAGTGTATATTTACTGCTGTTACTATTTGATTAGCATATATTAATATTAAATAAAAAACCTGACTTCTAAAAAACAAAATCTTGTTGATTCTACCTTCAGAACATATCTTGAATCTCTGCAGTTCTTTCTCTCCTATCCTTGTGCAAGACATCAGTGTGTCTCATCAGTAATAACAAAAGAGCATACTAGCTGGTCTCCCTACTTATGCTCTTCATCCTGTCTCCCGTCTGTTCTTCACCTAGCAAAGTTATTGTGGTTCTAAATCACAAATCTGATTAGATTTCTATCCCCTGTTTTAAATCTTCCTATGACTTCTTAGTGCACTTAGGGTCAAGTCCAGAACTGCCGGGAAGGCTGTCCCACCTTGAGCAGTCTGAGCCTCCTCCTGTCCTCTCTTCTCCCTGCTTGCTGTGTTCCTCTCCTGCTACACTGGCTTTCTTTCCATTTCTCACCTGAGCCAAGCTCCACTCACCTCAGGGCCTTCTCTCGTTCTCTTTTCTTCTTCTCTGCATGCTCGTTGCCCAAATCCTTTGTCTGATTTATTCTTATTTCTCCTTTATAGCTCACCATAAATGTCATTTTCTGAAACAAGCCTTCTAGGATCTCCATTATATGCATGTTTCTAACACCCTACTCAATAATCATAGATCTGTTTCTTTCATAATTTACCTAACTGACTTGTATGAATGCTTGCTTTAAATCCATGTTCCCCTCACCAGGTAAGCACTCCAAGGACAAGATTCATGTCCTTCCTACTGTCTATTATATCATCCAAGGCGAACACAGTGTCAGGCAAATAGTGTGTACTTAACATAGCTATTTTTTTTAATGTAATAACCTCTCACTTCAACAAGAAGACAGAGGTAGGAGTTTCAATTTTAGTGCTACCACTAACTAGGTATAGGATTTTGGGGAAATAACTTCTAGGAAAATCAGTTTCCTGATCTCTTAAGTAAGTAGGTTAAACTATATGAATCTTAAACTGATGTAAATTCTTATGAAATAAAGCAGAGTATAAATAAAGAGGTGAAGTCTAAGTCCTAGTTCTTGCTCTAACCTTTTCAGATTTTTGTATTATCTAGCATACCAGCCAAATCAAAGCAGAAAGAAAAAGAACTAAAACTGTGAATTGATATAGAGCATGAAGAGTATCTTTTTTTCTGACAGCATTATAGATGCCTTGCCATGCTTTATTATGTTAAGAGATCGCTATTGTTTCTCACGGAGTACAATCCATTCCCCAGCAGTTTGCTCATACATAGAAGTAGTCAGTTACCCCTGAGTAAGTAATAGCATTTCTTTCCTATTCAGTTTCCCCCATTGAATATTGCAATAAAGCTCAGCTCAAGCTTAAAGCCAAAAGTCAACAGGACATGTCTACTCAGGATTCAGAGCCCATGGGGCAGAGTGTATTTGGCAGTAATTAAGCAGATGGCCTTTCTTATCTCTTTCAAAGGTTACCAGCATTAAAAATATGGCTGCATAGAAATTCTTATTGAGAAATCATGATTAGCTGGGCCAAGTTAGCTCAAATCAGCCAAGTTATCCTTTTATAATTTAATGATTTCCCCCAAATTAATATGACTTTCCTGGCCTTTAAAGTCCCTATTAATTTTTTTAAGCCTCACAGAAGAGAATTACTGTGAGGCTTAAAAACGGAGAGAAGAAAGCTGCTATCAGAAGTCACAGCTCATAATCCTCTATAATCCACTTACTAGTGAGTGTTCACACACCACCTCAGCATCCAGCCAGTGGGGACCTGACATGGCAGCAATTTTAAAGAGAAAGAAGTAGAATGAGGGAGACCGAAGGAGAGGAGCCCTTTACACTTCAAACAAGCGGTTAATTTGAATGATTTTGGGGGACCTTCTGACACTTCATATTCTCTGATACTCAAAAGGAATGAAATCTGTTTGCTTTATAATGAACTTTCCCTTTCCAATATGCTGAATAAGTGACTTAGGCCCTGGAGTCCCATGCAAAACACAATCAGGAATTGTAATTGTTTGTTGGTGTTTTCATAATTGTCTTTAACAGCTGCTGAGAGAGAGATAATGGAGTTCTAGCACAGAAAACAGTGAGAACAATTTTTCCGGGTAAGGAACCCTGTAAGTGCACGTCCTTCCTTATCATTGTTTTACCCTGTTCTATTAAAATTACTCATGCTGTTCTTTCTCCTTCGCTGAACACAGAGATGGGATCTGATTTCTTTGTATCCCCAGCTTACAGCTGACAGAGAGTAGGTGTACTATAAATGTCTGTTGCATGAAAGTGATCTTAACGAGGCAGGGCAAAGGCAGAAAGCAGAGTTACCAAAGCTATGCTCTGTGCTTTCCACCCAGCTTCAGGGAGGTAATGACAATGTGCTGCCTGCAGTCACCCAGCTGTTAGTATTAACCACATTAATGGACATTTCTTGGGGTGTCTGCCCAGCCCACAGTGATTCCCTGGATGGGCTACAGCAGCAATGTCTATGTGTGTAACACTGACAGCATGTCTCAACCTCAGTGGGTGTAAGGGGCAGCTGCCTGCCTTGGTTTGGGCCAATAGATTGCTTCTCCCAGGAACTCAAAATTCAGAACACATACATACAGATCAGGAGTGTAGTATCTAGAACATACCAATGGATGTGATCATACAGGGTCTAGCACAAATAACACCCTTTTTTAGTACAAAATCTTTTACTACAAAATCATAAGCATGTAATTTGGTAACATAACAATATCACACTCAAGCACACCAAATGACATTTTAGGTGAAATGTTCAAATTAAAACTATAAATTATTACACCCATATCACTACCCTACCAATCACTCTCAAGCAGATGTTACTTCTGCCAGACCCTGTATATGGTGTAAAACAATGATGTGTTATTCTGAAGAGATATCTAGACCTAAGCCAACCTAGGCAAAAATACAGTTCTATCTATATAAGTTCTATCAGTAAAATGTAATGTAAACAAGATACTAAACAACTTTCTAAAATCTTTGTTTCTTAATCTATAAAATTGGGATAGTCCCTTCTGATAAAATTGGTGTGAGAGAATGTAAATGCCAGAGTACTAAGGCACAACATAGGGTTTTATGATGATTGGTCTCAGATGCTGAAATTTCCAGGTGCTAAGTCCTCAGTTACTCTTAATTCATTCAGCATCTACCCTTATATAAAAACAAAAAACAAAAACCCCACTAAATCTAATGATTTCTTTCTAAAGACTTCATCCTTTCTTGTCTTTTCGTCTAGTCCCATGTTTCCCATCCTAATTCATGTACTTTTCACGTTGCCTAAACTATGATAACAATGTCCCTATTTATTTTCCCTTTTCTGCTGAGTACTAAATCTATAAATCTAAATCAATAAATCTAAATCACACCTTTTTCAACTTGAACCACTTGATTGCACTCCCATCAACCAAGCCTGAAAATTAAAATCTCAATAACCCAACATCATAGAATTATCTCTGTTGGTGTTTGTTTTGCCTGATGCATAGTTCCTTATTTGCATGTCTTAGAAGTTCTTGAAGGACTTATTAACTATATGGTTTTATATAGTATCTGAAAAATAGTAGGTACTCAATAAATGTTTGAATGAAGTCCATTAATGCAGTTAATTCTTTCCCATGTAGGTCTACTGAAGCAGCATTAAACTGGTTCTTGCTGCATCCACTTCTCCAACAGTCATCTTGCTCTCCTCTGAAATTCTAAACTTACATGGCCTTTCTCAGCAACTTCATTTTACTTTTCTAAGAATACTTCACTGCATTTTTGGAAGCACATACATGTTCTAGAGAGGGATCTGTTGATAACACCCTATATGTTTACTCCTTATCCATCACAGTTGTAACCATAATTCAAGGTGTAATAAGATACTTTATTAACATATTATTTGAAACATCAATCAAATAACCACTGACTAATTCCTTACGATAAATATGGGATATTCTCCCCAATGTAAACTCTGAAAGAATACTATGAATTGTGGTTAAAAGAAAGATTTATGGGCTGCGAGGAAAACATATTTATCCTTCAGGAAAGAACAATGAGCCCATTATAATTGGTGAATGAGGGAATAAAAAGGAATATGATATAATGGGTGGTGTGTATATTTACAAAATATCATAACTTTCATTTATCAGAGATTAAGTTATCTCCAAGAAGCATTTCTACTTCTTTTAAAAGAGAAAGTATGTTCCACCCTAAAATCCATGTAGAATCTCAAGTAGCTAAAAGAATCTTGGGAAAAAACAAGTTGGAAGTTTCATCCTTCCTGATTTCAAAATTTATTACAGAATTATAGTAATCAAAACAATACAGTACTGGCATAAGGACAGACATAATGGACCAGTGGAACAGAATAGAAAGCCCTAAAGTAAACCCTCATATATACATGGTTAAATGGTTTTCAACAAAGGTGTCAAAACTGTTCAATGGGGAAAAGGATAATCTTTTCAACAAATGATGCTGGGAAAACTGGATGTCCACACGCAAAAGAATGATCTTGGACCCTTCCCTTACACCATATACAAAAATTAACTCAAGGTAGAACAGAGTTCTATGTGTAAGAGCTAAAACTATAAAACTCTTAGAAGAAAATGTAGGAGAAAAGCTTCATTGCAATGAATTTGGCAATGATTACTTAGCTATGACATTAAAAGCACAAGTAACATCAATAAACAATAGATAAATTGGTCCACATCAAAATGAAAAATTTCTGTGCATCAAAGGACACAATCAACAGAATGAACTGGTAACCTATGAAATGGGAGAAAATATTTGCAAATCATTTATCTGATAAGGGGTTAATATCCAGAATATTAAAGAATTCCCACAACTCAACAATAACAATAACAAAACAAACCACCTGATTAAAAAATGGGCAAAAGACTTGGCTTGAAAATACATTTCCCCAAAGAAGACATACAAATGGCCAATAAACACATGAAAAGATGTCAACATCAGTAATCAGCAGACAAATGCAAATCAAAACAACGAGATATCACTTGTCATCCATTAGAATGGCTACTATTAAAAAAAACAAACAGAATATAAGTGTTGGTGAGGTTTTGTAGAAACTGGGACCCTGGTCCACTGTTGGTGTTAATGATATAGTACAGCTGCTAGAGAAAACAGCATGATCATTTCTGAAAAAATCAAAAATAGAACTACCACATGATTCAGCAATTCCATTTCTGGGAATATATCCAAAAGAACTGAGAGTAGGAACTCAAAGAGACATTTGTATACTCATGTTCATAGCAGTATTATTCACAATAGTCAAAAAGCAGAAGGAACCCGAAGTATCCCCCGACAGAAGAGAATGGATAAACAAATGTGGTATATACATAAAGTGGAATATTATTCTGATACATGCTACAACAAGATAAACCATGAAAACATGTTAAGTGAAATAAGCCAGTAAGAAAAGGACAAATACTGTAAGATTCCCACTTTTATAAAGTACCTAGTATATAATTCAGAGACAGAAAGTAGATGGTAGTTGCCAGGGGGTAGAGGAAAGGGAGAAAGGTGGTTATTTTTAAAGAAGAACAACTTCAGCTTTGCAAAATGTGAAGAGTTCTGGAGATGGATGATGGTGACGGCTGCATGCCAATGCGAATATGTGTAATGCTACTGAGCTGCACACTTCCAGTGGTTAAGATGGTAAATTTTATGCATATTTTACCACAATTTAAAAATATTAACTAACCAGGACAAAAAATGTACAAGTGTGATGAGGACATGTTTGAATTATTTAGAAAATAACTGAAAATCATTTTTGTCTTCAAGACAGCTCTGGTCTTGCCACTTGGAAATTTACTTTTTGAAACCCATAGGATCTTACTTTATGCCAACAAAATAGCATTTTTATCAAAAGCAGAAGTCAAGGGCCTGAACTCCGCCTGGACTGCTGAGTAGATTGATTTAATTTGTCTGCAACCTCTTATAAAGTGATTACAATCACAATCTAGTGCCTAGCACAAGATTTAGCTACGCACACACAGAGAAGCTGAGTAAATGAGGAACATGTGAACACAACTCAGCAGCCTATATGTTGTTTTCTGATTGTAGTAGCTATAGTGATGTTAGGCATGTATGGACAGGAAAAAATCCCCGACTCTACATTTACTCTATTAATTGAAACATGGCAACAAATGAATATTCAGCCAGGAAATCTCCATGTGAATGAACCAGAAGTAACATATAAAACAAGGCAAATCATACCTCAGTGGGAGCAAAACTCCTTTCTGAAAAGATTCCAGAAGATATTTCTAACTATCTGAATAGACTGAATAGTTTCCCATTTGCAATAGGAAGAAACCAACAAAATGGTTGAATATGCTGAATTTGAAATAAATATCCAATGACAGTGCAATTATGAACTCTATTTACTTGACATTCCAAACAATGTCAATCACAAATGAGGGCTGCTGGGAGTAACTTAGCATCCAGACCCACATTTTACAAAGGTGGCCCCAGGCGAGTTCTTAATAATTGTCCGTCGTGCAGAGGAAAAGGTGGCTCACCAAATATTTGGCAGTGCAGACTGGCAGGGGGGATCATGAGGAAGCTTAGGACTAGGCAGGATAGATGACTTAGGCTAATAAATTACTCAAAGAGATGTGTGTGTGTTTTTTTTTAAGGTAGTGTAGTAGATACCCCATGCCATTCTTCTCTTTATCCTGGCTAGCAAAGTCCAAACATTGTTGAGGCATCCCGCCCTCACCATAAGGCAATGGACTGAGAAAGGTGACACCCCCAGCTCCACCCCAGGTATAAATCCAAAATATTAGCTCCTGCTTGATTCCTCTGAGATAATCATGGTGATCTCCTTTCAGGAGCCAGTAAATGCGTTGGCAGTAGAAACATGTCCTACTGGAGATCCTTAGTAGAGACTTGTTCAGCAGTCTTGTGCTCTGCTAAATAAGCATGAAGGATAAAAACTGAGAATCAAAGCTAAAAGCCTAAATGTGACAAGAACACATACAGAGGAAGCCAAATACCTCATTCTGGTTGCTCATGATTTGTTAAGATGGCTCTACTTTTATCACACTTCCCACCCATTCTTTGGCAGCAAGCAAATCAATAGAAATAAATTTGGGCCAACTTAATGTATTGTATTAGGGGGACACTGGGATCTCACGAAATACAGGCAGGCTATATGATCAGACTTGGAACAGATAGGACCTAAGAGACCTTCAGAGCACAAGGAAGCAGAAAGCACAAAGATGTATAGCAGGAACTTCTGAATAAGGTGCTGTGACTCCAGGGGTAAATGTCACTTGTATAAAACCGCTCATATTATTTGCTTTCTATTCTAAACCTACAGTATCATATTGCCCAGGCTTAGTTCATACAACCAAGCAATGGTCACACCTGAGCAATGAGGGGAAGATCTGGCTCCTTCAGCTTCCACAGAGGGAGACAACCATCTAGATGTACAGTTCCACCACACTACATATATTGTGTGTGTGTGTGTGTGTGTGTGTGTGTGCTTGAAGGAGTGGAGTCTATCAAAGGAAAGAGGCATTCTAAAGGGAAAGAGGTATAGACATTGACCAGCCAAAACCAAACAAATCCAAACCAAACAAAAAACACCACATCATCCTTGTGACCATCACAACAACCAGGTGTTTCTGGGTGCCACAGAAGTGAAACAAATAGAGTCACCATTTCCACAAACTGGTACTAGGTTAAGGAGTGGGAGTAGCAAAGAAATAATTACCAACTCTATCCTTGAAATAATAAAATTGATTTTCAAAGACATTTTACAAAGTCACACTAGAGAGATGGGCTTCTTCTTTGATAGCAATACTTACCTAATTCACTGAATTCACCTAATTCATGAAATAAATAAAATTTTTAGTTAGTTAAGACTACCCAACTATAACCACCTTCACAGGAGGAGAATTTATGCATACTGTGGATATTGAAAAGAATATGCTATAGGCTTTCAAAATGTTTCTAGAAATGTATGACGCGATGGAATCAGAGCCAGATTTAATGGACAGTTTCCTGAGGTTACCACAGTATGTTGAAGGAAACAATGATTCTTATCTGGATGCATAAACTGCAATGTCCAACAAAGAGCAAAACACAACACACTTCAAGTGCACCTTGTTCTTTCACCAAAAGGCTTATAAATTCTACTTACATATAAAATAAATAATCAAAACTCCTATTTAAAGTGGATAGTACAGGAAATGAGTACTGAAGAAATTAAGCAAGAGTCAGAACTTCAGACCACCTGAGAGGCTTATATGGGTCTACCATATGGCCCAACGAAACAGAAACAGAGGAGAAAGTAGAAACACACTCCTTGAAATGGCAGGAGTGTGTCTCTACTTCCCTTCTCCCTGCAACTCCCAATGCCAGGCCTCTTCCTCAAACCTCCATGTCAAATGTCCCATGAACAATATTTTACTGTGCACATGAAGAGGGGCACTGCGTCCTTTAATGGTCCATGAGAGTCAGAAAGATGTTTTCTTACAGTATTCAAAACAAACGACATACACAGCTGTACTCATCTCACAGTACTTCTTAGAAAGGACTGATTTTCCCCTAACAAGTGAATGTTCAGGTATGCTGGGTATAACATCTAAAAACCTATGACTTTGTTTATACATGCTTCTGGTTCAGCTTAAGCATCTTTCTCTGTGACATCTTCTCTTAGGCTCCCAAACTAGATTAGGTTTGTCTCCTGTATGTCCCTATAGTATCATAGGCTTTCATCACTGCATGAGGTACACCAATTGTTTACTCTCTGCCCAATTGCTTAGGGCAGAGATTGTGCCTCTAACTCCACAGTACCAGCACGGGTAGGCACTCAGCAAATACTTGTTGAATAAATGCATGAACAGTTTTTTATGAAAGTAAAACTCATAGCTGTGCCCACCATCTTTCCCCCTCACATTTATCAAAACTAGGCAGTATAAAGAATCAGGAATACAATAAGGACTAAAAACAGCCATTCAATTTGTTTCTTTGGATGGACTTCTCCCAGACAGGACCCTGACAGTCACATTAATTTCAAGTCAATACCATCTCTTAGGGAAATGGCCAGAGGATGACAGACCGCACTGTATTTTTAATTACAAAAACAAGACATATGTTCAATCGCCATGGTAAGGTGATCCCATGGTGAGGCCACTTTTACTCAGTAGGGCTTGACAGCTAGCACTAAATTCAAGGGGTTCAGTTTCATTTGGCCTCCTTATGCCCCAGGAGTTTTTGCATAGCACATGTTTTCCATACATAATTAAGTAATGGAGAGTGAGTTGTTATACATGACATTTAGAGCTGCAGGCAACATCATTAATCTCCTTGGATCCCCGCACTGCCAAATAGAGCAACTCTTTCTCCATAGTGTTAATAGAGCTCTCCCCCTGTACTTAAATAGGTTGAATAGGAAAACCCATAGAACTAAATGTGTGGTGCATAGTAAGAACTCAGATTGTAATGTACCTCTGGATGATCTAGAGCAGAAAAATTCAGAATATCAGAGTCCTTATGTGGCTTAGCACACAATTACATAATTGAGGATTGTCCAAAATGTAATGATGCAGAAAAAAAAGAGGAGGGGGAGTGATTATGTAACTCACATATACATAACAGCAACTTACTAATTTTCACTAATGACTCACACATCCTTTGTGATCAATTAGTATATGAACATATATGTGTTAAAAGAATACAACAAGAACTTGATCATATAAATGTACATCACTGTACATTAATGACACTAGTAAATTAATATGTTGTCTGTAGCATATTTGAACAGCTTTCTGTGATTACTGTTAATCATACTCTTAAATTTGTGGCTAGTTCCCATTTTTATCACAATTGTCAACAAATTTGAAAAAGTATTGTCAAGGTATAAAAAGCCAAAAATTTCTATATATTGGAAATGCACAGAGAATCAATAATTCCAACTAAGGAAGAAAATATTGTCAATTAGAAGCACTAACTGTAGAGAAATACAATTTATAAAACTCAGTGTTTAAAGTAATAATATATATAATACAAGTTATGTAGTTTAAAAGTATAATTGTATCTGTTGTGCCAAGATGATTTAAGTGGTAACTTCCCAAAAATTGATAGCAAGTCAATATTTAACTGCTCCAGGATTCGGTTCCAAAGAGGCAAAAGTGAAGTTCTTGCAACAGTAGAATGAAAGAGGTAAAATACAAGCAGAGGCTGAAAGATGTATCTGCATGTGTAATGAACTAGACAACCAGCCTGAAGGAGACAGGATGGTATGTTGGGTGGCATCTAAAATGCACAGGTTGCCACACGAGAAGAGGACTTGTCTCCATTATGCCACCTCTATCACTGAGGTACAGAGCTGACAAGCAATAAAATTTGGGGTTGGTCAAAAAGTCCATTTAGTTTTTCCATAAAATAAAAAATACACCTTTTATTTTCACCAATAACTTTATTTATTTAAATATTTTGAGTATGTCAGCTCTCTCCCACATGTTAGAATGCTGACTTTCTCAATGTCTCCATTTGATTACTATCTACTTCAACTGGTCTACCTGACCACAGAGCATTGTCCAGCAAGAAAATTCCAGCACAAAACTTCACAAACCACTTTTGACATGTCCGATCAGTCACAGCACCTTGTCCGTACGCTGCACAAATCCAGTTTTGCATTTCAGTTGTTTTACCTTTCTTGAAATAATAAAGCATAATATACCAAAAATGTTGCTTATTTTCTTTCATCTTCAATATTAAAATGGCTACACAAAATTTACCAATTTTGATAATTTTTTTAAAAAAATGCATGCTGATATGACAGCTGTCACAATACAATCTAACAAAATTGTTTTGCATGAAATTAAAGACAAGTAAGCATTATTAGAGCCATCTTATGGAAAAAATCAGAACTTTTTGGCCAACCCAATATTTTCTAGATTTCCTTAACTGCTTTAAATTCTGACACTAAATTGATATTACTTATGCAAAATCTAATATATTTATTGACATGGGCATTAATTTATGTTAGTTATATTTATCTCTATACAATCCTCAATTAAACAGTGTTCTCTACTTCCTGTTAAACTGTCGGGCCATCATGAACAAATAGGAGGAGGAGCTGCAGGAGCAGTAGCAGCAGCAGCTCACAGAGAACTAAAAGAGATGTTGTAGGCAGGTTGTGCCCATGTCTCCTATTCTAACATTTATCAGAAATGGTTTGATATAATGTCTGTAGCTATCTCTTACAGTGGTTAGTCATTATGATGATATTAAAGCATTTTTTAAACAGTGAATATGCTTTACTTTAAAAAATATTCAAGATTCTATTTCCTGATTGGTGTGGGGATTGATTATGGAAGTGGGGGGCTGGTTGGGTGGAGGGGGCAAAGGGAGGAAAACTGAAAAACTGTTAAGGCATGAATAATAGAACATTAAAAAATATTCAAGATTCTGGAATTAGACAAAATACGTAAGAAGGAGTAATTGTTTTTAGTTTTCCTCTTTCCTCCTCTAAGACTTCTTAGCTCCTTCCTCCCCCTCTTCCCACTTTTTCCTGCCATCATCATCATCATCATCATCATCACCACCACCACTGCCATCATCATCACTACAGCAGTGAAAACTGTTGGGCCCATATTGCTAGACAATTCACACGTATTAAAATATTAGACAATTTATGAGATAGTTATAGCATCTCCATTTTACAGACCAGGAAACTGACCATGCTCACACAGCCCAAATATAAAACCCAGTTTCAAACTCAGTAAGTTGAATTTAGGATTTGTTTTTGTAATTACTTTTAAAGCCTTATAGTTCAGTCTTGCTTTAGAAAAGAATTCATCACTGTAGTTAAGAGTTCTCAGGCAAATGAATAGTCCCTTCTCTTATGGAAACTGAAGCATTAATTAGTAAAATGTTGGCACACAAATTACAAGATCTATCTACTGAATCAAACAAAAGGTTGTTAGCAGTGCATATATATCTTGATTCCATTTAAGCTCATTTTCCTTAACAGTCTAAAAGTGGATATGACAGTAGATTGTTAAGAATTACGGTAGACTTCCGGCAAGATGGAGGAATAGGTGGACGCACCATACCTCCTCGCACAACCAAGAACAGAACAACAATAATTTACAACAATGATTTGCAGTCATAATATCAGAACTGTCAGAGGATTTATCTAAATGGAAGTTGGACAGCCAAGAAGTTGAAGTAGACCCGTACATCCAGACTGGTAGGGGACCACAAGCTGAGCGGGCTTGGGGCTGGCGCGGGTCACAGGCGCGCGGAGGTCGGGGGAAATTTGGCGCAAAATCGGCGCGACAGCAATCCAGGGCGCCGGAGCGCAGCGGTGCAGCCGTGATCCCTGAGTACACAAGCAGCGGCTGGGGGAATCAGTGGGGCAGTGATTGTGGACCAGGGCAGAGCTCACGGCCCAGAAGCCCAGGGAAGTGTCTGGCTCCAGGAGAATGGAACGGTCGCCATTGATCCCTCCTGTCCCTGCTCCCGCCCCTGCCCCCACATATAACGTCACAATCTAGCGACTGGGGCTCCCAGCCCCGGTGAACACCTAAGGCTCCGCCCCCCACCGTAACAAGAGCGGCCAGACCGGAGAAAAAATAAATAAATAAATAACATAATAGGAGAGACAGGGAAAGACATAAGACATGTTTCCAGCAGAACAGATCAGTCCCCCAGGACTCATCCTTTTGAGTGACCAAGAAGTAGCCAATCTATCAGATGCACAGTTCAAAACACTGGTGATCAGGAAGCTCACAGAACTGGTTGATTTTGGATGCAAATTACATGAAAAAATGCAGATTACCATAAAAGGGATGCAGGAAGACATACGGAGGAGAGCCAATAGTGAAAGGAAGGAATCTGAGTCTCAAAACAACACAGTGGACCAGAAGGAAGATAGAATCAACCAAGCAGGAAAGCATGATGAAATAAGAATTCAAAAAATTGAAGAAAAGCTTAAGACCATCAAGGACACCTTTAAACATTCCAACATCCGAATTATAGGGGTACCAGAAGGGGAGGACCAACAAGTGGAAAAGTTATTTGAACAAATAATAAAGGAGAACTTCCCCAATCTGGCAAAGGGAATAGTCTTCCAAGAAATCCAAGGAGCGCAGAGAGCCCCAAAGAAGTTGGACTCAAAAAGAAACACACCAAGGCACATCATAATTACATTAGCCAAGGTAAAAACGAAGGAGAGAATCCTAGAAGCAGCAAGAGATAAGGGGACAGTCACCTACAAAGGAGTTCCCATCAGACTGTCAGCTGATTTCTCAAAAGAGACCTTACAGGCAAGAAGGGGCTGGAAAGAAATATTCCAAGTCATGAAAGACAAGGACCTACATCCCAGATTGCTCTATCCAGCAAAGCTCTCATTTAGAATGGAAGGGAAGATAAAGTGCTTTTCAGATAAGGTCAAATTAAAGGAGTTCATCATCACCAAGCCCTTACTTTATGAAATGCTAAAGGGACTTATCTAAGAAAAGAAGATAAAGAAAAGACATGTATAGTAAAAGGACAGCAAACTCACAATTATTAACAACCACACCTAAAGCAAAACCAAAAGAAACTAAGCAAACAACTAGAATAGGAACAGAACCACAGAAATGGAGGGCACATGGGGGGCTAGCAGTAGGGGTGGGAGGAGGAGAGAGGGGGAAAAGGTATAGAGAATAAGTAGCATAGAATGTAGGTTGAAAATAGATAGGGGGAGGGCAAGAATAGTACGGGAAATGTAGAAGCTAAAGAACTCATAAGTATGACACATGGACATGGACTAAAGGGGGGGAACGTGGGTGGGAGAGGGGGTACAGGGTGGAGGGGAGTGAAGGGGGAAATGGGACAACTGTAATAGCATAATCAATAAAATATATTAAAAAAAAAGAATTACAACTACATGTTGTAGTTGTATCTCTCTATAAAAATAGATATAGAAAATCTTTCTAATTTACATTATTTGAGAAAGCAGTGGAGAAAGGAACTAAAGTATGAGTAGTTATGTAAAATAATGACACTATGTATTTTTATTTTTGTTTTTTTCTATATGTATTTTTAAATCCACAAAGTAAGTCAAGCTAATTTACTGTAATTGTTGTCTTTGGAGAATAAATAATGTAGAATTGTTCCATAGGAATTGAAAAAAAAAAAAGTCATTCAACAGAGCTTTTTGAATGCCTACTATGTGCTGGCATTATAATTTAATGATCATACAAGAAACATCTATAATTAGATTACATACTTTGAGTGTACACTGATACTCCTAAATTGCTTAAAATCACTTCCAGTAAATAAGTATTCAGCAGCATCTTCAATTATGCTACATCATTAATTTACTGAATAAATTCTTTCCTTCACTCAGATCCCTTCTGAATAATCAAAATTGAAATAGTCAGACACTAAATTAATGAGGCTTTACTACCATTATAAAATTCTACTCAGCTTTCTCTTCTGTATTCTAAACAACTCAAGTCACTTAACCTTTCTATCTTGAAGGAGGCGGGTTCTGTTTCTCAATACTTAATTGCATTAAATTATTTCCTTTGGATCCTATTCAATTTTCTTTTTGCGCTCTTTAAAACAGGATGGCCATTATGGGTAATAAAGGCCCCACAAATGCTGAACAGTAACAGTAACATTAATAACAGCACTGTGCCACCACGTGCTGAGCACTTAAGTGCAGATCCCATTGAGTGCAATATAAGTTTTCTCATGTAATATTATAACTTTATACAAAGTTCTCATGGCTAAGTGGTTTGAACTCTTTACTTGTATGGACTTCTTTCAATGGACATCCTAAACTCTTTGTTTTTAACTTAAATGTTTTTTTCTTTTTCTTCCTTTCTTTTTTTAGTTAAAGGCATTTTTTATTATGTATTTTCTATTACCGTGTATCCCCTTTATACCCCTCTCCACCCTACCAAACTGCTGTCCATGTCCATAAGTCCTTTTTCCTTTTGGCTTGGTCCCTCCACTGCCAACTGCCCCCCATAGCTGTGATTTTTATTTTTCAATTAAAGTTCACCTTCAACAGTACTTTGTATTGGTCTCAGGTGTACAGCACAGTGGCTAGACAATCATACCCTTCACAAAGTGTTCCCCCCAATATTCCCATCATTCTACATTGTTGAGTGGCTGACATTTCCTCAAGTCTATTCATCTTTTCACCTTCTAAGTCTAATTTTGTAAGCTCTGGCAATACAAGGGCAAAACAACTCAAAAAGATCTGTGACTACCAGAGTATGTCAAGGTGAGTAAGCCAGAGGAGGTCATCTTAACACACAAAGATGCACAAGAAGAAGGCAGATTTCTCTTTCTGGAAACAAGAGTTAAAAACCGGAAGGCTAGAAAATGCTGGCGAGTGGGAGAAGTCTCGACACAGGATTTCTTTAGGAGCAGAGCAGCAACATGCCCTGAGGTTGAAGTGATGGCGTAGAAAGAAATTTTTCAACATCTACCCCTATAATCCCAGAAATCCCCTGGGATTGGATAGGCTTGACTGACAGGTAAGAGAAGAGGAAGTATAATAATCACCATCATAAAATACCAGCTAACACTCTTCTAGCCTTTACTCTGTGCTAGACATAGTACTGAACATTACAAATTGTTGAAATATCACAATGCAGTAGATGTTTTATTATTTCCATTTTACAGATAACTAAGGCCCAAAAGGAAAATAAGCTGATCAAGAGTTAACATACAGGGTTATTTACGTCACCTAATAATAATAATTCAGAGTTACCTGTCATTTCAGTTCAATAACAGAGAATGAAAGCTCATTCCACTGCTGATGATGCAGTAGTGGCTACCATCACTGAGGATTTCCAGTTCTGATTCAGTTTTGCCAAAAGGGCTCAGTCAGCTAGAAGGGGAGCTATAGGTGCAGCTCCAAGCCCTGCTTGGAGCCCTGAGCCCACTACGGGACTCTAGTCTCAGAGCTCACAGCTCCTCCCCTCTGGATTTCTTACCAGCACTCTTAATATCAAGCTCCTCAAGTTCTCCTGCCTATTCTCTGATGAAGACATTAAAGAGTCAGCATATACAAAATGATGGTGACAGAAGGAGGAGTAGCTAGGAAGTGCTATTATATTTATAGAGAGGGTAATTGGATCTAGGAAGGGAAATTTTTTAAATAATTGAACTATGAATAATAGCCTTAACTACCAATACTATCATGTGAAACATAAATAACAGGAAAGTGTCATACTCTAAACAGTCTATACTTTTCTAACAGTTACAATTACAAAAAAGAAAATGCATTTTTAGAATACAGTGATTTTTGTTAGATAAACCAAAGATAAAATAGTCTTACATAAATAATAACATCTCCAGGAGAGATCCCAGATTTTATGATGTATCTATCGTACCTGATGAAAACCAGCTTGACCTTGGACGGGGCAGTCTTAATAATGGCAGATGCATTTTGGTGACTTCTTCCATAAAGAATCTGATTATTTATCTGTTTGGGGAAAAATAAAATATTCTTGTAAAAGAGCAACATGTATATTTTATATAAAATATATGTATATAGTTATATATTATACAACAATATATCTATGTACTTAGAATTAAAAAATGAAGTCCATTTATTTTTAAGAGTCTACATGTAAGACTATTCAGTGCCAAAAATCTTAATATTCTTTGTAGTATGGATTCAAACACTAATTCTAAACAGCTATTAGAATCTCTTAAATTCAGTTTTGAATGCAGTTAATAGAACACACCGTCCTTGACTCTTTTGCTAAACTTGAAGAGCCAGTAGATGCAAAATATTTGTGATATGTATTTAATTTCCTACAACTTTTCCAGATTCTTAAAAAAATGTAGAAAACAGACCAAACTGTAGTATTCACCAGCATTCTGAAGGGCCCGTTAAACATCATTCTGCAAACATGTCAAGGCTATCACACAGCATATATTTTGTTACTCCAGAAGAGGTAAATATTATATACACCCTCATTTTAAGTCAAATTTTAGATCAATTGCACAGAAACATTTTACTGTAAATAATCAATAAGCCATCTGCTTTTATCAAACATGCACTAGGGTTTTGAACTTGAAGGAATTCACCCAAATATGATCTAAAAACATCTACATTCTAGATGTTCCCACTGATAAACTATGATGATAGCCACAATCAATTTTTTATTTCATCCATTTTAGATGAATAGTTCATCTAAATATAGTCATAATAGTAGTATCATAGTCATCATAATAGTTCATAGTTTTGGCTTTTTTCCTCCTGTCTTTAATAAGTACTTAAGGATGTATAATATATTGTCCCTATCTGAGACCATGACAATTTCTACTACTCAAAAGATGTATATGTAGTACATTATATAAGGGATAGTAAAAAGGTATTTAATGCTGTTTTTGTAATTAGCATCTAATTTTTCTGCCTTTGATATATCTGAAATTTTGCATTTGAAGACAAAAGTGAAAAAGGTATTTTTGCTGTAACAGCTATAATAAGAAAGTATATGGAAATGAACACTTCAAAAGATGAAATGAAAATATAATATTTTTAACTGTTTAAGTGAAGCTCATCATCACCTTGAAGTAGTAAAGCTGGGATTCACATCAAAGCCTGCTAGAAAAACTAAACTTGACAAAGACTAACATTATTCCTCCTTAATATGTCTCTCATTTCATCAACTTTTGTTCTTCACCAAGATAATCAATCTCCCAGAAATCCACTGATCTGCACATTGTCATTTCTCTGCACTTTAGTTTCCTCTTCTTTAAAAGAAATTGAAGCACCTACTCCATCAAACTGTCATGAGAATTTATTAAGACAATGTCCGTAATTTTATTTATAGTAATCTTGATACCCAAAAGATTTTAAACTTTTTATATATTCAAAACTACTCATCTTTTCTGTTTATGTGTCTGCTTTTTTTCATATAATGTGTTTAAAAACGTGCTTACCGTCTGTATGATACTACAATGATCGATGTGTGCCGTCATGCATTGCCCAAACCTCCAGAATGTTCAAGGCCAAGAATGAACCCTGACCCAAACCAGGGACTGTGGGTGGTGATGACACGACACGTCAATGCGGATTCATCGGCTGTAACAATTGCACTGCTCTGGAGGGGGATGCTGATATGGGAGAAGCTGCGAATGCGTGCAGATGGGGGTACAGGGGAAGTCTCTGTAACTTCTTCTCAGTGTTGTTTCTCTAAAAAAAATCTTTTTTAATAAAAAGTGCCCACCTTCAGGAATGTAAATCATCTTTTGCTTTTACATGGTTTTATTTTTTCCTTTAAAAACTTTTTCTTCACAAACTGTGGTGAATGCAGGGGTGGGGTGGGGGATGGGGGGTGGGTGGAGGTGGGTGGAGGTGGGTGCAGGTGGGTGGAGGTGGAAGAGGGTATGGGGCGAAAAATGGTGATGAAAATAAAATAAAATGAAATTTTCTTATATTTGTATCTTTTTTACCTAACTTAGTTATAAGGAAAATGGTTAAATAAGTCATGTGGTCATTAAAAGTAATGTGAAAAAGCATACTTAGTGACATAGAAAGTGCTCAAAATGCCTCAAATGGCAAAACCTAGTTACAAAATAGTATGTCTTGTGCAATCACTTTTTCTGCTAACCATATTTTTCAATCTCTTTACAATGAGCTACAAATAAGGATCTTCACACCATAATTTTAAAGTGAGATGATGCATAGAATATGCTTGATTTGACATCTGGCATTCAGGCAATTATTTACAAATGTCTTCCTCTCTGCCCTGCTTTTAGAAAGTCTTCCCTAAACTTTGATCTAGCAAACCTTCCAGTCTTTGAATTTTATGGTACTAAGTTTAAGGTAATTTTTCTTACTGCATGTACACCATGCCCACCAAGTCAGTCCGTGTTGGACAGCAATCATCAGTCAAGCACACAACTTCTTACTGTGCTGGGTGAAACTCCTGAGGGCAGGAACCAGTGCCCGCCTCTTGCCCCAGTGGGTCACGCACAGCTTGCACAGAGCGGCACTCAGTGAGGACACACCAAATCACACAGCCGTGAATGGAAGGGGCGCTTCCATTAATCAACTGCTGGCACACTTTCTCTGAGGTGGGCTCTAGCCTTCAAAGTCACTGAGGTTTACAAAAGATTTCTTTTTTGATTAGCTAAAATGTGAGCATATAAAAACTTGAGCTGTTTCATGTTTATGGATATGCCTGCTTTTTAGCTGTGATCCTCTATTTTGATAGAATAAAATACATGGTACTATTATTTTAAGAGGGAAACATTACAGCCCAAATGAAGAAAGCGGGTCATTCATTTTAATTTACCTAAAAGTAAATCTAAAGTTATGTCCTTCAAAATATGGTTCCTGAATATTCAGAGGCTCTGGCAATAGAAGGGGACAACAGCTCCTTGTATCTTGAAGATCTGGCAACAGAATCTTGCTTGCTGTCGGTGTGTTTTCCAGGCCAACAACTGTGGTGTTACTGCTAAGGCAGCTGCTCCCTGCCAATGCTCACAGGCCTCTCAGGAAACTCTGCTGTTCAGTGGAAAACAGGGAACTGAACAAAGAACCCAGGGCAGAGAAAAGCCTGATTTAACTGGATTAAATTGGGAGAGAAAGAAAGCAGATCTCTGGATTAAAAAATCCAAAACAAAGCCGCCTCTTTTCTGACCTCAGAAATGACACATTAGCAACCTCAGCAAGGAAAAGCTCTTGTATTTTCTTAGATCTTATTTAATATAAAACAATTTCACTATTTAAATAAAAAGAATATAGCTTCCAACTACAAAAGCAGTTTTTATATTTCTTCATCACTAAAAGAAAACACTCCAGAGAAAATTCAGTGAGTAACTAGAAAGAATATGATGCATTTTATGAATAATTAATTTGAGATTGTCACTCTATTTCTGAGAAGTGGCTGTTCTCCCAGGGCACTGCTCTTTAAACAACAGATGTAGGACACCTTCTAAGTATAGCCCAGGCAAAAAAGAAAGCATTCTACACCTCTGGGAAGTCTTTCAGGTTAACTCTAATTAATAATAGCTACCATTTACTGAGTGCTTACTCTGTGCCAAACACCAGTTAAACTCTTAATGCACAGTATCTCATTTAAAGCTCACAACAACTGGGATATTACATACTTTTACTAGATAATGAAACTAGGACTCCAGGAGTTTGAGCAATTTGCCCAAAGTGCTTTAGCTATTAGTTTAAAAACCTATAATCCTCAGGCACACTTAAAAGTTCACATCATTAAGCCCTTAGGACAATTAGGTTCTGGTCAGCAGCAAAAAATCTTAAGAACAAAGTCTTGTGTCTATCGACCACAGAGACAGAGTTTCAGTCAAACAAAAGACAACATTTAGGCCTCAGCTGTGTTTCAGCTCCAGTCCTAGAAGAGCAGAAGGTCCCATGGAACACATCCTTGGGAAACCAGACAGTGATTCCAGGGCTGCCATCAGGACTAGATGCACTGACCAACCCCCTACCCCAGCATTGACCAATCAGTGGAGAGCACGGCCCTAGTCACGACCAACCCTAACTTCCTTAGACGCCATAATTAATGATTTTTCTTCCCCTATGTAACCCATCCCCTGGAAGCCACTGGGAAGCCATGCCTTTGAACACAAATTCACCTGTCTCCAGGTTTGGCATCATTTCCTTGAAAATAAACCTTTACTTTCTTGCCAGCAAACTCCTGTTCATGTTTGATTGGGCTTTGCATACAGGTGAACAAACCCCTTTAGTTCAGTAATACTAGTTTGGATGATAAATTATCTTTATCCCACATTCATCAAGCCATGATAATGGAAAGCATATTCTATGCCATTCATTCCCACTAAATCAGAAAGTCAGATCAGATGGAAGATCTTTGCCAGAATGCAATCATTTCTCTTTACAAGGGATGGTCCTTCCAACCTTCCTATCACAAATACTATCTATAGTGGTGGGCCATACAAGTTTGCTTTGCTTGTCAGGACATTCCAGGCTGAAGACAGGTGACATATGACACAGGCTGGGACAATCAAGATTCTCCCTTTGGTGGTGGTGGGGGAGTGGAATTTAAACTGGGGCTGAGACACAGTTAATGATCCTCTACATCTTCTCAGAGCTGCTGTGAGATGGCCATATTCTGCCACATGGATGAAGGGTCAGGAAAAGCTATCACTTCCCGAGCCCCCATACAACCTGATCTTTAGATTCCAGGAGAGACACCCAGACCATTACAGCATACTCTTCCTTTTTGGTTAACTTACCTTGAACTAATTTCTCTTTTTTGTAAAAAAAAAATCTCCATGGATACAGTATCTACAGTCCCCTCTAATTCTAAATATTAATTTGTACATCTCCTAGTCTTATGCTCTTTCAGACACTCAGTAATTTACCTTGACATTCAAAAGGGAGGAGTGAAGAAGAAGGAGGAGAATGAGAAAGGAGGAAGAAGGAAGAAGAAGAAGGAGGGAGTAGGGAGGAGGAGGAGAAGGAAGAAGAAGAAGAAGAAGAAGAAGAAGAAGGAGGAGGAGGGGAGGGGGGGGGGGGGGGGGGGGGGAGGGGGGGAGCAGGGAAGAAGAAGAAGGAGGAGGGGGGAGGAAGAGGAGGAGGAAGATGAAGAAGAAGGAAGAAGGAAGAAGAAGAAGGAAGAAAGAAGGAGAAGGAAGGAAAAGGAAGAAGGAAGAAGAAAACTTTCTGTCTGAAGGAGTTTTCTAGGTCCTTGACCCACAATTCTAGTTTTCGTATCTGTGGTTAGCTTCCTCTTCTGATTGCTGACATACAGGGCCTTCTGAGATCCTCTGCATGGTTATTAACTTTTATCTCAGCTTCATGCCCCCTGGTGCCAGAAAGACAATTTTACCATGGCTAAGTTTGGTCATCTTTTCCTCAGTTCTAAATTTCCAGTTCAATGAAATATTATACAGGAGCAAATTATAGCACCTCTAGATACAGAAGACAATAGCCCCAAATGAAAAACATTGTATTTGTAAAACTTACATTATATCCTAGTTGGCTTTTACTGTGATTCATTTGCCCCACATGGATTGGTTTTTGCTATAGTAGTAAAACAAGACAATGACAACAAAAACAAACAAAAAAACTCACATTGATTTGAGGTAAACAGTTGGTACCAGAGATGAGATACTCAATTGCAATGTTTCATAGTCTATAGAAGAAGTAGAATTAATCCAGCAAAGACTCAACAAAAGTAAATGGATGTAGCTGTGGCTGGTGTAGCTCAGTGGATTGAGTGCAGGCTGGGAACCAAAGTGTCCCAGGTTCGATTCCCAGCCAGGGTACATGCCTGGGTTGCAGGCCATAACCCCCAGCAACCGCACATTCATGTTTCTCTCTCTCTCTCTATCTTCCTCTCTGCCCTCTCTAAAAATAAATAAATAAAATCTTAAAAAAAAGTAAATGGGTGTAAATCCTTTTGTTATACTACATAAACTTTTACTTTCGACATCTTTTAATGAGATTTGTTTCATTAAAGTTAATTATTCAAAACTATCATGAAGAGATAGGCTTTCAACTACTCTTAATTTTCCATAGCTCAACTGAACGTGAATATAAATTTATGCTGGAGAGCAGCTCAATTAAATTATTCGCAAACTTACTAAATTGGACGTAAATGTTAATTAGCTTAAGCTCAGATAGAAAATATTAATTATACATAAATTAAAAGTTACTTCAAGCAACACATTTGCCTGAGGTTTGAATATCATGTTATATTATGTTCAACAACACCCTCTCTGCCCAGACTTTTATTAAAGTAGAGGAATTTATTATGAACAGTAATAATAATTATTAAAGAACTGAGCTGGAATTCAGGGGAATGGAACTGCTGACATTGAAATCTGAGAGTACTCCTTACTTCACTTTCAAATATATTTTAAAATTTACATTTCAAGACATTAGAATTCATAGATTCCTTTTTCTATAGTTAACTCTTTTATTCAGTATCATACATGAAGAAAAAAGAACAGATCATAAGTGTTTATACCTTGATGAATCATTTTATTGGTTAATTTTTAATCTAACAATTCCACTTCTAAGAACTTAACCTTAAAAGTTTAAAAATTTGGGGTCAAAATGTCTTTTGTGGCTATGCTTATAATAGAGAAAAAGTGAAAAACTATACATTCACCAACCAAAGCTTCATTGTATTTGCCATCATACATCAATAAATGGAAAACTGTGCCACGAAAAGGAGGCGAAGCAGGATGATGTAGATCTAGATTCACTGCCATGAGAACACAACATTGTTGAGTGAAAAGCAACAAGTATCATGTAATCTATTCCTCACATTTTTTTCATTTATGTAAAAGTTTCTGTTTGAGTCTAAAGAAGCCTCTGTGAGTATCTCTACTGAACGACAACTATGATGGTATCTCTAGTGTAATCTAAAGTGATTTCCAATTTGTTTTTCTTTATTGATATTTTAGAATATCATTTAATAAATGCTTACGACATACAAGGCACACACACATATCTTAAATACATCATTCCACTTAAGTCTCACACAAATCAGTAGAGGAATGCATTGTTACCTCATTACACAGACGGAGAAATCGAGGCTTACTGACTTTAAGGAATTTGACTGATAAAACATATTTAGAGCCAGTACTTATAGCCAAATCTGTTTGAGTCCAAAAGCCTTTCTTGCTAATAATTAAAACCATTTCTAAGGGTATTTATCTGGGGTTGGGAAAAAAAGCCATAGAATAAGTTACACATTTTTAATTCTATGTAATTTTAAATCCAACTGAGCTTCAGAAAATACAGTAGAAACTCCAGACCAAGAAACAGTCCAATAAAAGTATACAGTTATGTGTTCTATCTGTCCATTTATTCTCTTATTCAATAGCCTTTGTAAAAGTGATGAGGATACAGGAATTTACATCACCTTCATCACCATAGCTACCCTGTATTGAGCACTAGTATCTTTTAGATACCAGACTCTCTGAAAGTCACTTTGTAGGAATTACTTTATTCAGTCAGATACGGTCCTTACCCTCAAGTATCTGGTGTTCTAATAAATGACCCAGCCTTTGGAACAAATTATTGCACTGCCATATGATGGATGTAGGCATAAAGCAAGAAATGATCTTCTCTTCTTTGAGATGTGTGGGTTGATCTTGAGGAGGCGACAAGAGCTTAGCAGGCACAAGGGGAAGTAAGTAGCAGGAAAGGTAGGAGGACTGAGGAAAAGCATATGCAAAGTGATGCAGGTATTATATGCAGTTGTTATATTCTTTCTAGGAACTACAGTTACTTCAGTATAACATTTGTGGGGGGTGAGGGATAAACTAACAGAGAATAGAGGTAACCACTTACTGTTCAAAGAAAGCCTTGTATACTTGCTGAATATTTTCCCTTTCCAAAAATGGGCACCAGTCTTTACAAAGAATGATCCTCACTTTCCAAACTACTGCTTCAGTTTTACAGATGGGAAAACTGAAGGGAAGTAAGGGGCACCCAGGCCAGGGATAAAAACAGGGAAGATGACTAAAACTTACATGAAAACAAAATTTCACTAGAAAAAAAATATTTCTAAATAAATTATCACAATATTTTTTTTTCTCAGAAAGACAAAATAATATACATCAAGCTCCAATATCTTAATACTTTGGGCAAAGGAGGAGATTTTAAGAACCAAGTTTAATGGATAAAGTGCAGCACATGAGGTCCTCTGTGACTTCAATTTAATCTATTTCTTGTGCAGTACAATGTTCCCAAAGGAATGCATTCATTTAAAAAGCTTAGGCATGAAAGATTTATTTTTCTCTCAGGCAAAACTAATTAAGTTGAAATACCTTCTAAAGGCAAAGGAATAGTAATATGTAGCTCACATCTTTCTAAATTTGATATATTAGGAAAATATTAAGATATTCTTTTGACTTCTAAATGCTGATAATTTTGAAAAATACTAACTTCAAGGAAGTGAGCAGAGATAAATAGGTTTATGTGTTACTCTGATTTTTAGCATTTTGTGTGGAATTTGGTCCAATTGCTATAGGTTGGTTCACTGACCAAATGAAGCAGTGCTTGTAGATAATTTCTATTACCTACAGGGCATGGGAAGGGGTAAGTAACTGGAGGTAGGAATATCTACCTTTTAACGGCTCTTTAACATTGCAGGGGAGTCAGGTTTTCCTCAGAGGCTGAGGCATTACAGCCTAATTCTATTAATGGTATTGTCAGTCACATAAATAAATAGAATTCGGGTGACCCGATCTAAAATTCTTTCTTCCAAAAACATCAGCACATGCTATGAGTTAAGGCATCTGCCAAACTATAAGCTGGAAAGGTAGGTTAAAGATAACTTTTGAAGAACTTTGAATATTATGATAAGGAGTTTTGACTATCCCAAAAGTCAGTGTCTATTTGTGTTATATTTAAATTTCATTTTAAAACATATGGATAACCTAAATAGGCACAGAAAAATTATTTGATAAGACACAATGCCCAATTGTAATTTAAAGCAATCTCATCAAATTAGAAATGAAAGGAAACTTCCCAAGCTTGATAAAAGACATCTATGGAAATCCTACAGCTAAGATCTACGTGCATTTATTATCTGACACTAAATGCCTTCCCTGAGATTGAGAGAGGAGGGAGGGCAAGAGTGAGAGCGAGAGAGAGTGGGGGAGGGGGGAAGAAGAAGAAGGAAGAGGAGAAGGAGGAGAAATAAGGTCATAAAGATTGAAAAGTAAAAAAATTAAAACTCCCTATACACAGATGGAATTATTGCTTACCTAGAAAATGCTAAGGAATCAACAAAAAAAACTATTACAACTAAAAAGGTTAGCATAAGTGTAGGTTTATAGTACTATAATTATAATTTTAGCATGAATACAAGGGCAATAAATAAATATGTGAAAATAAAAATTCTACTCATAAGATAATTGAAAAATATAAAATACATAGGAATGCACTTAACTGAAAATGCAAAATTCTACACTGAAAATTATAAAACACTACAGATAAATAATTAAATGGAGAGACAACATGTTCATAAATTGGAAGACTCTATATTGTTAAGACGTCTACCCTCCCTTAATTAAACGATTCACTACAATCTCAGTCAAAATCTCAAGGCATTTCTTAAAAAATCTTAAGGCATTTCCTAAAAAACAGAAATTTACAAGTGGGTTCTAAAAGTCATATGGAAATTCAAAGGACCTAGAATAGCCAAAACAGTTTTGAAAAACAAGAACAGAATAACTTAGCACAACCTGAATTCAAGCCTTGCTCTTAAGCTTTGGTAATTGAGGCAGTATGGTAATGGTGTAAATAACAATCAGATCAATATTAGAGAACTGAAAGTCCAAAAAGAGATGCATTGTTATATGGTCCTTTAATATATGAAAAAGGTGAAAGAAATTCAATAGGAAAGAAAAGTCTTTTCAACAAATGGTGCTGGAACAACTGGATACCCACATGGCGAAAATAACCCTCAACCCCTACCTCACACCACACACAAACATTAATTCAAGATGGATCAGAAAAATAAACGTAAAAGCTAAAGCTATAAAGTTTTTCAAAAAATATAGGACAATACTGTTGCAACCTAGAGGTAGGCAAAGATTCTCAGCTAGAATACTAACTATAAAGGAAAAAAGAAAGAAAGAAGATTTCATCAAAGCTAAGAACTTCTATACATAAAAAGATACCATTAAGAAAAAAATAGGCAAGCCAGTTTGAGAGGAAAGATCCATAAATCATGTATCTGATAAAGAGCTAGTATCCAGAATATATAAATAACTGCTATATTCAATTCAATTATAAAAAGACAATCTAATTAAAATGGAGAAAAGACTTAAATAGACAAAAGGCTATATCTGAATGGCTGCTAAACACAAGAAGAATATTCCACATAATCAGTCATTAGGGAAATGTAAATTAAAATTACAAGGATCCACTACACACACACCAGCTATGGATGTGGAACAACCAAAATGTTCAAACACTGCTGCTGGGAATGCTTTATGTTTTGACCACTTAAGAAAAAGAGCCGGCTGATCTTTGTAAGTTAAACACATAACTACCTTGTGTTCTAGTAGTTTACCATTAATAATTACCCCAGAGAAAAGAAAATTTTTGTCCTCAAAAAGACCTGTCACACAAATGTTCATAGCAGCTTTATTCATTATAGTCAAAAGCCTTGGAAAAAATTCAAATGTCCATCCATAGGTGAACTGATAAATGAAAATGAATTGTGGTATAGTTATACAATGGAACACTGTTCAGCAACAAAAAAGGAACTACTCACATGCAACAACATAGATGAAACACAGACATGCTGAGAGAAAGAAGCTGGGCATAGAAGAGTACATACTGTATGATCCCATTTATATGAAGCTCTGGAACAGAAAACACTAATTAAAGGTAAAAAAAAAATTCAACGCAGTGGCTGCCCCCCAGGATGGGGGTGGGAGTTCCCAGTGGGAAAGATTCTGGGGAAATGGAGATGATAGATGCAGGGTTATATAAGTGTATCCAGCTGTCAAAATCGTACAGATAATATCTGTGCAGTTCATTTATGTACCTTTTACCACACACACAGACTATAAAAATAATAACTGAGGAGGAATGGGCATATGGAGATACATTGTAGGTGATACACAAATGGCAGAGTGTTTGTAATTGTTGAACTATATGATGTCTATGTAAAACAATTTCATTATATTATCTGTTTACTTTGTAGGTCTTAAAAATATCATAATAAGAGTTTTATTTTTAAAGCCAAGAAAAGAAATACTTCCCGAGGTAAGATTTTTCTGGTAGGACACCTTTAGACTTTCAATACTTAAACTCCATAGAATATACATATCCTCACAATACAGTACTTCAGTAAATGTTTGTTTATACACAAAAAATTTATCTCTACATTCCCAATACAAAATAAAACATTTTAAACATAATGCTGTGGGGGCAAGTCCTGAGCTATAGTCCAAGTACGGAGTCACTGAGGGAACCAGACACTTGGTATCCATGAGGAGAACGAGCAGTTCGGATGCTGGTGGAGCTAATGGAAACCATTGCGCACAAAAAAACTGTGTGTTAGCAATCATAGCACTTGGTGATTCTGGAGTAATACGAGGCACTTTCATCCTGCCAAGCTTATGTATTACCCATATACAATTAATTTACTTTAGCTATACTTTAGGAATTTGTGGAGGAAGGTTGGGGTTGACATGTAATACATAATTTTCCTGACTTAATGAGAAAGAGCCCTGGATGGTGTAGCTCAGTGGACTGAGTGCCAGCCGGTGAACCAAACGGTCATGGGTTCAATCCCCAGTCAGGGCACATGTCTGGGTTGAGGGTCAGGTCCCCAGTAGGGGGCACACAAGAGGCAACCACACATTGACATTTCTCTCCCTGTCTCCCTCCCTTTTCCTCTCTCTAAAAATAAATAAATAAGATATATTTTTTAAAGATTTTATTTATTTATTTTTAGAGAGGGAAGGGAGGGGATAGAGAGAGAGAAACATCAATGTGTGGTTGCTGGGGGTCATGGCCTACAACTCAGGCATGCACCCTGACTGGGAATCGAACCTGCGACACTTTGGTTTGCAGCCCGAGCTCAATCCACTGAGCTATGCCAGCCAGGGCAATAAATAAGATCTTAAAAAAATAATTTTATTAACAATTTTCTTTCACACTTTGTGCCCTGAGATTGAATGGTGACATAAGTAACTCTAACTTCCTCTTGTACAAATAAAGCAAAATATAGAAATAAATTATACATTGAAGCTGACATAAGGAAATTTTTCTCAGTAATATAAAAGCATATCTTTCCTGAATGCATTTCAAGTATGGTCACAATAGCCTCGAGTAGAACTGGAAGGAGAAGGGAAGAAACTGGAAGGAGGGAACAGAGGCCAGAGAACCATCCCAATATCAGTCACGTAAAACCCGAGGAAAAACTGCAGGAAAAAAGGGGGCAGTCTCCAGAGGCACCACTGAAATCTATTTTTTCCTCTCAAATGGTCAGTTTCTTCCCCAGCATACACTCCTAACTCTATTTTTTATATTCTTTCCACAGTAATCTAAGTTTCTTCAATTATCCTCACTTTTACCTTCTGCTTTCAAGGCACTTTCTCTCCATGATTTCAGATAATGTGGCTTGCTGAAGAAATCTCACATAAAGCTTTTGTAGAGCAATAATCAGGACGGCTATAAGAAAAATTAAATGATTGCTATTCCTCCAAAGGATCAGTAAGAATATAGATCTTTAGCCTAAATATTTCAGCAGCATGAAGACAATGAAATGTGACTAAATTAATTCAAAACTGTTCCCCCAACAAGCCACAGACAGAAACAAAAATGTCAGAAACAGAGGTCAAAGACTTCACTGCTGGAAACCCAGAAAAGAATGAGGCTTCCCAATATAAGCTAGGTTTTACATAATATTTCCTGCAGCCTGAAAATACAACCTTAGGTCTATAACAGATTGAGGGTAGGAAACTATAAATTATGAAGTTCAGAGGAGCTCTCAAATTGGGCAAGAACAACCTCAAAAAAAGATTCTTTTTCTTTTCTGGTTCTTGAGAGATAGGTATAATTTCACTGAATTCAAAGTGGCATTAAATTTTAAGAAGATAAAAAGAGTAACATGGTATTGCATTATGAAAAACTATTTTAGATATTTTAAACTAGCACTGGATTAACTGCATTAATCTAGATTTGCCCAAACTACAAAATGATAAGAAATTCACTTACTACCTTCTAGAATCACTATTAATCCAGAACTAAATAACTTAAGAACAAAGCCCTTACAGTTAGAAAAGCTAGTGTTTGCATATTGATTTTGCCCCGGTGTCTCAGTTTTGTTTTTCATAATGCAGGGATTACAATAGCACCAACTTTCATTGGGTTGTTGTAAAAGTTAATAGAGGGAATACATTTAAAAAATTTCGCACTGCCTTGTAATTAATAATAAGTTTGCAATGTCAGCTCAATTACCAACATAGCTCCCCCACTCCCAAACGTTCTCTTAATGAGTGCACTTTTTTATAACTCAAATGAGATACTACACAGTGCATTACTTAGGGAAGATGATTTAGCAAGACACAGATAGCTGTGGGTTATAATGCTGTGATGATGGGGGTGGGGGGGTTGGACGTTGAAGAAAGGAAAAGTGCTGCACACACAGCAGAGGTTTCCCACTGTTTTGTGTGTGAGGCTGACCAATCAGCCGGCACCACATTCTTCTGCTGGCTTTCCAAGTTGTAAGTGAGGCTGTGGACTATTTTTAAGAGTCACAAAATGGGGTGACTCTAGCTTTGCATATGGGAAGATCATATTCAGGACCTGCTTACAGCATTTATTTTAGTCAGGTTTGATCAATCAATTTTTTAGCTGCTTTACTGAGCTGTCATAGACATGTAAATCACATGTTTAAAATGTAAATTTTAATATGTTGTGACACTCATCAAACCATTGCCACAAAAAAAACATTGGTTGATCTATTTACTTTTACACTTTTAGCTAATATAACCCTATCTGTGTTAATAAACCTGTAGGAAAAATAAATTTTTTTGTAATTTTGAAATCCTTTCTCTACTTTCTGCTCCATAAACTAGTGTTTCTACAATGGGATATTTTATCACATGAAGTCTCTTATGGCATAATTATTGCATTAAGAGGTACACTTTATAAAATTAAATCCATGTTTGATAATTACCTTAAAGAGTCAATACTAAGACTGAAGGTTTTGACTGTAAATTAGAATCTTATCTATGGATGCACAAAAGCTAGTGATTTACTTAACTACTGTGCTATGTATGCTTCTAAACCACATCTAAGTTTTCCAAAAGATTTCAAAACTAATTCACTGGCAAGGAGCAGAGAGTGAAAGACCCACTGTTGGGACTGGTGTGGCGGTAAGGGCCCGCAGGAGTTTCGTCAGAAAGCAGCTCCAGGTACCTGGGTCTGTCATTTAGCGTCCAGTTTTTTTCTTTTGTTAAATAATTACTACTAGACGAGATCTGGGTTTACCTGTAGTTGTGTGTCTTTATCCCTGGGAAATATGGGAAATACTCATGCTTTTTATTTTTATATTCACATGCAAAATAAAAAGATTTAGTTTTTGCTATGCTGCAGGTAAATGTTTCAAAGGGAATGTACTTCCTCTATCTGACAGGTGGCAAACACGAGGCCCTGGGGCGAATCCCGCCCTCTACCTTGTTTTATCTGCCCGGCACCTTGTTTCTAGGTGGCAGCGCCACCTCCTTGCCCCTAGTTAAAGAGTAGTTACATTTATACAGCCCTAAAATCACATTCGGCCCTTTGAAGGCCACTGCAAGGCTGATGTGGCCACCCACCCCCACCAACCCGAAAATGAATTTGACACCCCTGCTCTATCTTGAAGGACAGCGGGGGTAGGGAGGAGAGGCAGACAAGACAGCCCTACCTGCCAGCCCAGCTGATTGTGCACTTCCTGTGTCACCCACATGGTTCCTTCTGGCTGCTCCTAACCTGACAAATCACTTCAATTTCCCACACCTCACTATCAGCTCTCTCTTCCCACTCAAGTATTGTGGGAAGAGTATAAATAAATCCTACATTCATATGACAGCATCACGCCCAGGCCTGGGTGTTTTCTGGGACCAATTGCTTAGGGAAAGCCAATACTCCAGTGCAGGGGACCCCAGCTTTTTTGGTACCATGGAACTGTGGAAGACTGGGGTGGGGGTGGAGGGCTGAGGGGAGCTACACTGGCTTGCCTGCTATTGACTGGCACTGGTCCATGGCCAACGGCTGGGATGCCTGCTCTAGTGCAAGTCTAATTCCTGGTTACCCAGCCCCCACCCCATCTCCCACCACTAGCATCAAAGCAAACAGCAAAGAAGCTGAGGTTTAATCACACTGTCTTCTGGGGGCTTAATGTAAGATTTCTTTAATGCATGAACTGAGCCATCCACAGACAGAACTTGGGGGCTGCTCTTCCACTATAACAGTGTAGTCCCACAGCAACCAAGCTGATGGTGACTGTCCTGCCAAAAATCAGTCACTGACAGGGCTCTAGTAAGCAGAGTGCCTGACCTCACAGAAGCCACAATGCACATTCAACCAGTCTCTTCTCCCTCCTATAATTAGCCTCAGCTTAGGGCTTACAACAGATCAACTATAAATAAAAAAGGCTGTGAGCAAAGTAACAACAAAACAATAATGAGAAGTAATATGAGCCAATGGTGGGAGCTGTAAAAATAATCGAGACAGGGAGAACATTACCTCCGTTGAGGAGAGAAACCACAAAAATGAAAGGAGTGTGGGTGGATAAGCAAATACACAGATGTGCTCTGACCTGGGAATCCAGAATATAATCTGAAAACCCATAGTACATGCCTCCTACACAACTCGGCATTCTTCTCCCATCTAACACTCTGCAGTAGCCGAAGAACAGCTATGGCAACATTGGCTTTACCTTCCCTGGCCCTCATCATGGAATCAATTTCTCATTCTCAGTTCAAAAGCACAGTGGATTGAATACCATGCTATATACAAATTCCTGACATATCACAGAGAAATGACTGAATTTTTTTCTCAGCTATAAAAAGAAACCAGGGGAATATTTCCCACAGGAATTTTTCCTCTTGTCATCCTTGACCTAGAGCCAAAAGTCACATGAAAAGATGGGTTATAACTGCTTAAGAATCCAGGATGTGCATTCTTTTCATTCTCCCAGCTTTTCAAGATGCTGCAGGGAGCTACCAAGGAGTAAGAAGGTGGTTTCCCTCTGGGACACCCTTCAGAGAGAAATGCACTCATATAAACAAGCTAAAAAGAACTGAACAACACAAATCCATGCAAAACATTATTTTGTAAATATCAGTTGAAATGTATTAAGGCTTTATTCCGTGCCAGATACTGTGGCGACACTTGACATTATCTTCTCTCATTAGTTCTCTTCGAACCCCCTGAGGCTGCTGCTGTGCAATCACTCGACCACAAGCTCTATGAGAACAGGTACCATGGATTTTGCTCACTGATATAAAATCGGTACCTTGTTTACACATTGCCTCGAGACGACAGACACACAGTAAGAAATTTGCTGGATGACTAAATAATTTCCACTTGATAAAGAAGGTAATAGGTTTAGAGAAGATAAATAACTAGCCAATGACATGTGATGCTAGAATGTGCTCCAACGTAATTTTGGCTTTTTTGTTTTAAACAAGAGAAATTGAGGGGAGTGGAGGGGGATTAATTTATCGACATGTTTAATCTTCTTTTTTTCACCTCTGAAGAATAAAGTTGCTGAACAGCAACAAAAGTACCAAATTCAGAAAGTCAAAGGAAGGAATAGGAGGGTCTGATATGGCTATTTGTTAATATTCTTTTCTTATTCTTTTCTTAGCTCTTCCAGCCTCTGGCCCAGAAAACAGGTATCTGAAGTTTCTGTCTGTGAGGGAGGAAATATGATCCAATTAAGTCAACTATGTGCCAGGTACTCTGTTAAAACTCCTTCTAAAATGCAACGAGTAACTGAAAGGACTGATTTTAGCTAAAGTAGGTCTTCTAAGGCCGGTACTCATGGCCCTTGCACAGTGCTGACTTTTGTATATAGCCTGTAAAATACTCTCATTACTCTGCAGACACAGCTCATTTGTTACAGGTATCTAATAAGGTGTCAGAGAAATAGAACACCAGTGCTCCTGTCAGTCTGGGCCCATCCTCAGTCTTAGAAAGACAGAATAGAAGTAGAATCTTCATGTTCCAGATTACAGCCTTTGGAACAATTCCACATACCATGCAAGACAGATGACCTGTGTCTAGATATCCACAACACACAAAGTGACAAATATACATGATTTTCTAAAGAACAGAGCATCATAAATCAGAATTCTCAGGCATAGAAATAAATGGGGTTTGGTTAAAGTGCCATGGGGAACACAGTATACTTTAAGTGGTTAGACCTTACAGTCTGGCAAGCCTGGGTACTTAATGAAACTTAGTACTTGGTTCCATAATATTAGGCAAGTTACTTATCCATTAGGCAGTCTTCTTATGCATAAAATGGGGATAATAACAGTACTTATCATATAGGGCTCTTAAGAATACTGAACACAAACATGTGAGTGCATAGGTAGACTGTTAGTAATAACTCAGTAAATTAGCTTTTGCTTTCATTACTACCAGCACCATCACTTCAGTCTCATCTCTGAAGAAGTCCCTAAACATCAGCCAAAGGATATAAACTCGAAGCAATGAATTATAATAGTTAATACATACTGTCACCTTTGATTTTTATTTATTTAATTATTATGCTAGTCACTGTTACCCAATATGGGTCGCTTTCATGATGCTATATTACAAAAAAAAAAAAAGAAGAAGAAGAAAGTAACTCCAGATGTGACATTTCTGTGGAAAGAATGTTATAGGAGAGACTATCGGGGTTGGAAGGGAGAGGTGACGCTAACGGTCTCACAGTTGTGTCTGCCCAGCCTTGGCTGTAGATATTATTAGGCAAGCCACATTGTGGATGACTGAGAATTGTATTCTGAGACAGAATCTGAAGAGGAAATCCTACAAATCAAAATCAGTAAGTCCTCATTTTAAATAAGCAGTGCTTCTGTGACCCCCCTTAATGTCCAAGTGTTGGAGCAGTTTATCCAGAAGGCTTAGAGCACATTGGTTAACAAAGAGCTAAGAAGTCAAACCATGTGCCCATAAAAGAGGTTGCTGCACCTGATAACAAGTGCATAGCAGCTGTTGTCATTATTATCACATTTTTCATTTTGTAGTGCCACAATCTTGTCATGTCTGTTGCTTACTAGACTGTGAGCTATTAGATTGAACTGGATGTACTCATCAATTTTTTCTGTGCCCAGTTCTAAGAAACACTCAAAAAATATTAGCTGAATAAGTAATTCAACAAGCAAATGAATATCCAGCTAAGATAAACTCAGAACAGAAACCCTAACTTTAAGTTTAGGAGAATAAGGTTTATTGATGAAATCATCTAGAGAGTAATTAGCAGAGAATCAGTCATCTCCTTAGCTTCTTTTACCTCTATGCTGGTCCTGCATAAGGAACTTACATGGCCTTAACCCTCATCGTCAACTTCACAGACACTACCCATTCCCTGACAATCAAATCACATAGTTTCACTGGCTCTAACACCTTCCCCCAAAAACTAAATGACAACAACAAATACAGTGAATTCAAAACTCAGAGAATGTTGATTAAACACCAACAATATTAAATTAATACATAATTAAATTAGTTTTGAAATTTTTAAATTAATATTACAAATAAGCCTTACCCTTTTAACATGTTTCCATGAAATTTTCCTTAATGACTCCTAAATTATTCTGAGGGATTAGTTTCTACTCAAGCAGCAAAATAACATTTGCAAGCAACAATATAACTTTTATTTTGCTTTGAAAAATAATTTTAAATAGTTGAAGAAAATATGTCAACATTCTTCTCCTTTACCTCATTCTATTTTTAAAATTTATTTATTTATTTATTTTTAGAGAGAGGGAAGGGAAGGAGAGAGAGAGGGAGAGAAACATACATGTGAGAGAGAAACACTGACTGGTTGCCCCTTGCACCTGCCCTGACTGGGGACCGAACCACAACCCAGGCATGCATGCTGACTGAAAATTGAACCAGCGGCCTTTTACCTTGTGGAACCATGCCCAACTGAGCCACACTGGCCAGGGCTCCTCCTCACCTCATTTTATTGTACACTATACCCCGCACCCCCTTACCTCAACAGAAAACAAACAAAAATACACATCTGCTCCTTACCTCTAACAGCTCATCTCCAATACGCATTCGTCCATCCTTGGCAGCAGGTCCTTCTGGGTTGATTCCCACCACAAATATGCTCATGCGTGACCTGTCTTTATTGCCAGCAAGGCTGAGTCCAAGTCCATTCTTATCCTTTTCAAGTTCAATAATGTGTAATTCTCCAGGCAAATCTGCATATCTTTGCCTGATTTTTTCTATTAAAAAATAAAAAGAAAATTAAATAGGGCAGCTGAATTTGTACTACAGAGATGTTGTATTTTTCTGCCCATACTGTGATTCCTCTGCAATGATTGGTCCCTCTTTGAGAATGAAGTACTTGAGGTCATTGATAGCCTTTTATATAGGTTACAGTTAAGAATTATTATATATCTATCTGAGAAGGTTAGCTCACACATAAAACTTTCCCTGATTGTTCAGGTTCACACTGGCCTAGACTGTCCATGCATTATTTTCTCACATAAGATGGTCAAAACAACATGGTAGAAACCCTGGCCTCATTGTATCCACCCCCAGAAAGGAGCGGGGTGGGGAGGGAAAGACTATTTACTGAGCACCGGCTATGTGCCAAGCAAAGTGATTGGTCCTTGAGATATTCCGAACGAAACAGACATGGTTCCATTTCTCATGAATCTGCTGCCCAGGAGAAAGAAAATCAACAATTAACTGTAAATAATTACATTTTCAAAAATTAAACGAAGGTTACAAAACAACAATACTGAGTGCTATGTGAGCAAAAACCAAGGGGAATTAAGAATGTTGGCTTAGCTGTCAGTTTGGAATTCATTCTGAAAATCTACCACTTACTCCATATCCAGTAACTAACACTACTTTATCTCTATGGAATTCATCTGGGAGATGGGCATTGGATTACCCACTGCATAGATGCTGAAAAAAATGAACTAAAACACATGTTAAAGAACTCAACAGTTCATGGCTTCTAGGCATTCTATAATTCTTTTATTCAATCTTCTGTCTCACCTTGCTATCTCTATTTTATGGTCTAAATTACTTATTTTATAGTTTAGGATTTGGCTGGCTATGCTTTACTTGTGTTGGTCCTGTGCAACAAAATCACCTAGAAAATGCAAAAATACAAGGAGAGAGAACAAAGATAAGGGCATCTGTTATTGAAACAGAACCATCACCTCCAAACCAAACCAAACCAAACCAAACAAAAAACATTACAGTAAAAAAAAATCAATGAAAGTAAAATGTACTCATTTGAAAACATTAATAAGACAGGCTCTGCAAAAAACACCAAGGAAAATCTAGATGATACAAATAAATTATAAGACAAGAAAGGGGAAATAACTGCAGACAGACTTTAAAATAACATTATTATGAATAATATACCAACAAAAATGTTGACATACTTTAAAATATTGATAACATAAATTTCTTAAAAAATTTAAAATGCCATATTTAATACAAGGCAAATGTAAAACTGCAGTAGACTAGTAAGTATTAAATAAACTGAAATGATCATCAATGATACTTCCTTTAAAAAATACCTCAGTCCTAGATATTTTTACATTTGAGTTCCATCAGATTTCAAGTTATAACAAATTTTTATCCTTTATAAGCTGTTCCAGAACATGGAAAATGTACAAAAACTTATCCACCTGATTTTTGGAGACTGGTTTAGTCCTGATTCTGATTCCAAAATAAAGACAAATCAAGAAAAGAAAATTATAGTCCTATTTATAATCATGGATATAATTTTTTAAAGATGATTTAATTAAGAGTATATTAAAAATATTTAGTTTGACCTCTATGATATAAGCAAGTATTTGACCATTTTCTGACATAAGAAAAGCATCTTCATATGATTCACTATAACAATACATTATGAAGAAGGGTGTAGCCCAGGAATGCAAGGATGGTTAACCATCAGGGAATTTTTCTAGGGAAATCACATTCATAAACTGAACTAGAAGAACTGAAAGATCTTATTAATAGATGAAGAAAATTATTCTGAGAAGGTGCAACATTTATTTAAGATTTTTCAAAAATGCCAAACTCTTGGCAAACTGGAGCAGAAAGTACTTTCTGAACTTAAATTTACAAATAAAAATATACTGGAAAAGATATTTTCAGTGTTTAAAAAAAACAGGGAATTAATTAATATGCAAAGAACTTCTATAAATTAAGCAGAAACAAAAAGCAACTTTAATAGAAATCTGGTCAAAATATATAAAACTCAAAAGGCTAACAGACATTCAAATTCATTAGTAATTATGGAAATGCAAATTAAAATATCAGTTTATACTATTAGACTGGCAAACATCTAAAAACTGGATTATTAAGCCTTAGTGGAGATACAAGGACAGAGGAACCCTCACACACTGCGGTTGCGAGTGTTGAGTGGTGTAGCCATTCTGGGGAGTAATCTGGTACTACTTAACCGAGTTAAGCATACACATACTCTATAAAGCAACAATTCCACTCTTGGGTATATATACCCTAATGCATTCTTCCACAGGTCTCAAGGGGACAACTGGCTGATGCTCATTACAATGTTATTTGAGACAGCAGGGAGTTGGGAATAATCTGGGTGTCTGTCATTGGGAGAGAGGACAGGTGACATGTGGTGAGTGGGCATCACAGTGCACTAGCAGCAGTTAAAAACAATTCATTGTAAGTAGGAACAACAGACTTTAAAACAGAGCTAAATGAAAAGGAGGAAAAACTGGGTGGTGTCAATACCACTTATGCAAATAAAGATTAAAGCACAAAAACACACAATACATATTTTATAAGCAAATACACAAAAACACCAGTTTTTAACATATTAATATGATTCATTATAGTGGGCGAAAAAGTAGAAAGAGCAAGGGCAAAAGGGTCAAAATTCAGTTCAAATCCCTAGCTGATACACTTAATACCACTGGTTCCTTGGACCAGTCACTGAACCTCTACAAATTGTACATTTCCCTGGCTGGTGTAGCTCAGTGGATTGAGTGCGGGCTGGGAACCAAAGTGTCCCAGGTTCGATTCCCAGCCAGGGTACATTCCTGGGTTGCAGGCCACAACCCCCAGCAACTGCACATTGATGTTTCCCTCTCCCTCTCTCTCTCTCTCTCTCTCTCTCTCTCTCTCTCTCTCTCTCTCCCTCCCCTCCCTAAAAATAAATAAAAATAAAATCTTTAAAAAAAAAACTGTACATTTCTTCTTTGTAAAATTAGGGTGTGACCTTAAAATAAATGTTATTTTATTTAAAATAAAATAACATTTTATTTAATTCCTGGGACATTGGGTCCAAATAATGTTAGGGGGAAAATACAACCATGATTTTTTCCCATGGCTTAGTTATGTTGAAGTTTTAAGTTAGTATTAATTTAGTCTTCTGTTAGTGACAATGCTACTCTTTTCTTATTTGTCTTTATCTATCTTGAGGAAAACGGAGACTTGTGAAAGGGAGCAATGGCTCCCCATGACGGCATGAAGGAAGCAGGCACAGAGTCCTCCTGTGGGGATTGTCAGAGGAAGAGGCTGGTGTCATTCTCCCTACTCCCCCTGATTCTCTTCTCTGAGTTTCACATATCGAGGAGTCCTCGTGACAACCTCTGCAGATACGGAGGAATCACACCACTGGATCAAGTGTTTGTCCCATGGGACTTAGGCCACCGAGATGGATTTAAAAGTGTGGGCTAGTCAAGTGTGGAGTTAAAGATGATTTAATTAAGAGTATATCAAAAATATTTAGTTTGACCTCTAAATATTTTAGTATATTAAAAATATTTAGTTTGACCTTTCTATAGTTTCAGTTTGGGAAGATGAGAAAAATTTCTGCAGATAGGTGGTAGTCATGGTTGCACAACAATGTGAATGTATGTAATGCCACTGAACTCTACACTTGAAAATGGTTAAAGTGGTAACTTTGTTGTGTATATTTTACCATACACACAGAAAAACTTATCCATAGGCTTAAAAGACTCTTCAATAATTGGTTCCCTTATCAATATTCCAACAAACGACTAAGGTGTAGATTTAGTATCCTGAATTTTTACAACCAGCAGCCCTATTTTTTTAGCCAATGTTTTGTTGAGACACTACTATAACCCCATTTATTCAATTAACAAATATTAATTGAATCCAAATTCATGTCAGGTTTGTGACACAAAAGGCACACTATGGAATTTGTTTTTAAGGTCCTTAAAATCTATCATTGGAAACAAGCATACATATGACTAACTATAATTTAGAGAGATAAGAGCTATAATAAAAATATCAGAGCTGAAGTCACCCATCTATTTTACTGAGTTGCCAGGAAAACAACTGATGTCTGCAAACTATACTGAGTATTATAGATAGTCTAGCAAACTTTCAATATATTGGTCAGATAAACCTTTAATACATAATGCCAAAAACCTCATTATTCGACATCTCCAATAATCCAGCAGCTAATCTCTTCCAACTTTATTTGTTTAAATGCTAAAAAATGAGTTACTCAGCTTTCCTTGATGTCTCTTATTATTAACATCATCATTATTATTATTTATGGAAGAAGTTTAATAGAATAAAGCTGAGCAAAAAGGCAAATCCTATTACAAATAGTGATGCAATGAACATTTATAAAAACAGTCACAGGGATGTAAAGTATAGCATAGGGAATATAGACAATTATATTGCAGTAACTGTGAATGGTGTCAGATGGGTACTAGACTTATGAGTTCATCACTTTATGAGTTATATAAGTGTCTAATCACTATGTTGTATACTTGAAACTAATATTTATGTCAACTATAATTGAAAAGTTTAGAATTAATAAAAAAAATAGAGACTTCCAGTCAAGATGGCAGCATAGACAGACATGGCTTGCCTTTCACACAACCACATCAAAATTACAACTAAAATATAGAATAACCATCACCCAGAGCCATCAGTTTTATGAGGCTCCTTGTCCATACAGCTCACTGCTGTCTTCTGTACCTAAAACAGTGCCTGATGTATATTAGGTGGTTAATATGTGCAATATATGCCTGTCAAAAGCATAAAAGAATGTTTCTAAGGTTCTCTTGAATTGCTATGCCATACTATTGAACCAATGACCCCCAATAATGTGACAAAAAAACAACTAAGACCTAAAAGCTGTGGACACAAAATTTTTTCAGACACAATGCATTCTTTCAGTTAAAAGAAATAGAAGAATGGTTTCTTCTTTAGATTTGTATTGAAAAGTAACAAAATCCATTAGGACTATTAAAAAAACAAGAAACAACAAAGTGCACAATACCTTTTAAAACTGACTGTATTAAATGAGGAAACTTGAAGAGCAAAAAGGTTTATACTTCATCATTTTTTTCTTTTTTTAAATTTTATTTAAATTGTTGTTGCAGTATAATTTTCTATCTTTTACTCCCATCCATTTTTTTTCAATGCATTAGAAAACAGGAAGAGTAATAAGACAGTAAGAGTGCCACATGCTTTGTAACACTATTTTTTGTGTGTGCTCTTTATTTTAAAAAATATATTATTTATGTTATTATAGTTGTCCGAATTTTTCCTCTTTGCCCCTCTCCACACTGCTCACCCACACTCTTGTCCATGTCCATGGGTCGTTCATGTATGTTCTTTGACTAATCCCTTCACCTTCTTTCAATCAGTCCTAACCATCCCCCTCCCTTCTTACAGCTGTCAGTTTGTTCCATGATTCTATGCCTCTGGTTCTATTTCACTCATTAGTTTATTTTGTTCATTAGATTCCTCTTATAAGTGAGATTATATGGTATTTGTCTTTCACCAACTGGCTCATTTCACGTAGCATAATAGTCTCCAGGTCCATCCATGCTGTCACAAAAGGCAGGAATTCCCTTTTTCTTTCTGCTGCATATTATTCCACTGTGTAAATGTAACACAGCTTTTTCATCCACTCATCTACTGATGGGCACCTAGACTGCTTCCAAATTTTGGCTATTGTTAACAGTGCTGCCATGAACATAGGGCTGTATAAATTCTTTTGAATTGGCGTTTAGGGATTCTTGGGGCGTGAACCAGTGGAATCACTGGGTCAAAGGCAGTTCTATTTTAGTTTTTTGAGGAAAGTCCATACTGTTTTCTAAAGTGGCTGTACCAGACTGCATTCCCACTAGCAGTGCACTGGGGTTCCCTTTTCTTCATATTCTTGTCAGCACTTATTTGTTGATTGAGTAATGATAACCATGTTGGCAGATATGAGGTGATATCTCATTGTGGTTTTAATTTGAATCTCTCTGATGGCTAGTGATGTTGACCATTTTTTCATGTCTCTAGGCCATGTGCATGTCACTGTTGGAGAAGTGTCTATTCAGGTCCTTTGCCCATTTTTAAAATTGGATCGTTTGTCTTTCTGGTGTTGAGTGTTACAAGCTCTTTATATATTTTGGAGACTAAACCCTTGTCCAATGTATCATTGGCAAACACGTTCTCCCATACAGTTGGTTCCCTTTTCATTTTGATGGTTTCTTTAGCTGTGCAGAAGCTTCTCAATTTGATGTAGTCCCATTTGTTTATTTTTTCCTGTATTTTCCTTGCCCTAGGGGATATATCGGCAAAAATATTACTATGTGAGATAGCTGAAATTTACTGCCTATGTTTTCCTCTAGGGTTTTTATGGTTTCACAACATATATTTAAGTTTTTAAAATACATTTTGAGTGTATTCTGGCATATGGTGTAAGATGATGGTCTAGTTTCACCTTTTTTGCATGTACCAGTCCATTCTCCTAACACCATTTATTGAAGAGACTGTCTTTATTTCATTGCATGCTCGTTCCTCTTTTGTTAAATATTAATTGACCCTAGAGAAGTGGGTTTATTCCTGGGCTCTCTGTTCTGTACCATTGAGAACTACTTGATCTGATAAAGGAATTCATCAAAGTAGTGGGATACAAAGTTAATATTCAGACATCAATGGCATTTTTATACACCAATCATGAACTATCAGAAAATGAAATTAAGAAAACAACCCCATTCACTATTGCAAAAGAACAAAATAAAGTACTTAGGAACAAATTTAACCAAGGAGGTAAAAGATCTATACTTGGAAAACTTAAGGACACTGATTCAAGAAACCGAGGAAGATACAGGTAATGGAAACACACCGTGTTCATGGATTGGAAGAATTAACACCATTAAAATGTTCCATACTACCCAAAGCAGTCTATAGACTGAGCAAATTCCTAAAAAGATACCAATGGCATACTTCACAGAACTAGAACAAATATTCCACAAATTTATATAGAACCAATAAAGACGCTGAATGGCCTCAACAATCTTGAGAAAAAAGAACAAGTTTGGAGGGATCACATTACCTGATATCAAACTATACTACAAGGCCACTGTAATCAAAACAGTGTGGTACTGGCATAACAACAGATACATATACTCTTTAATCTTCAGTTAAATTTTTATTGTTAAGATTTTCAGGCTTCAGAATTTGAATTATCCTATTTTTTTATTTAGACTCATAACTAGAAGGAACTTAAAGATGACAGGTCCAACTCTTATGCAAATTAAATACTATGTTTTCACCATATCATGGAATCAGAGACTTTTAATTCAAGCAAGATAAATCATGAAATCATGTAGTGCTACCGTCTCTTAAAGTACCTCCCTACCTTGAACTTGATTTCATAAAGAAAGAAATAAGACTGTAAAAATGAAGATCCTGTATAAGGTTATAAAGCTACTTTAGAGCTAGAAGCTAAAATCTTAAAATATGAAGTTCAATTCCTTCTCTACCAAATCATGTTAAATTTCTCCAATGACATTTTTAAAAATAAAAATGACTTTAAATTTCTCTTACAGAAGCTATCTTTATAATCATTTTTGTAATACCTCCTTACATAAAAAAATAAATTCACAGTTCATCATGTCGTTGAATCCTCTCACACTTTTGCAAACACCTTTGTATACAGGCGAGTGAAACAATAGTCAGAGAGATGAGATGATTTGGCCAGTGTATGGGTCCAAGTGCTGTGCTCTCTTCATCGTGACACAGCTATCATTTAAACTCGTAGAATTTTTTAATAATGAGGCTCCCTTAAGAGAGTTGAAATAATGGTGCCCAGGTTTAGTCTCCTTGTTTTCCAAGAAGGTGACCTAAAAATCACCCTAAAAGCCTGTAAAATAGAATCATAACTAAACTCCACCAGGTGAGATTCTGAGTCAGTGAGTTTGGGGTAAGGTTGGGGAATGGGGTAAGTTTCTCTTTGTAACAAGGTCCTTGGTGATTTCCATGGACCGCTGTTTCTGTAAATGACAGCTTAATCTCCCATGCATGCAAAAATTTTTTTCCACAGCAATCATGACAGTCAACCATAAAGTTCACAGATACTTAAAATTTACGGCAGGCTTTAAATATGCCCCTCACAAAATTAATCTAATGTGGAGACTATCTCTGGCTCCACAATCATGCTCACGATTAAATAAGAAATTTGTTCTGACTACACAGCAGGTTACTTTAGAATCTCAAGCTCAGTCTTTTCCGATATATCTCCTGCCCTCCTGCAATATAGCTGCCTCTCTCTCTCTCTCAAATCTCAGAAGTTTCCTGTAATTTCCATTACTAATTACTTCTACTCTGTAGGAATAATAAAAGGTGAACTAGAATTTCAAAAGGCAAGAAGGAAAACAGCGTGTGGGGGGAAAGCAGAACTGAACTCTCATCTTTGAAAAATAAGACACCACATGACAGTTTGTTAACTCAGAATTTAAGAAAAAAGTCACAGCTGAGCTCCTCCTGCACACAGCTGAGTCAGCACAAACTGCTCTGCAGCATCAGACACGTGGGTCCACCACAGGGGAACCCTGCACTGCCTGGCATTTGCTCTAAGGGCTGCTGTGAGTTGTTTCCATGGCAACCAGTGGGTGGGGACAAGGATATGTGGGAAGAAAATGTATAAGGAATGTGGTTTTCGGAAAACATATCAATTTCACTAAAAGTACATTAAAGAGGTGGGATAAAGAATGTTATTTTATTTGAAGCCAATGAGGTTCTCCTCTAAAATTAAGAAAAATAAAATCCAAAGAACTCATACTTTGTTTCCTGCACACACACACACACACACACACACACCACTTATATAACTACTAGATCTTTTAGCAAAAAATATTAAAAACGTTATAATGATCCAAGACCTTACTATACCTATTACTGCTATTTCCAAGAATATTTGTAATAAACACCTGATCCTTATACCGATTTTCATTGACTTTCACAATGTTTAAGTTCCTATCCCAAATAATATAGATGCTTTTTCATTTCTAAATAAAATTCAGAGATCAGGAGCTAAGTAACCTACTTCTTTTGGCACCAAGTTTTACTTAAGTCCCTGAAATGAACATCAGCCTACAATAACTGGAGAGAGAATAGTTTCTTGATTCAGCTGAATAGTCATGCTTGTTTAAGCATGGATTTTCTAGCACCACAGCGATGTTATCTGAAGAAAGGAATCCCAAATTGCTCATAATTCTGTATCAAAGTATCAATGTCTTTCTTGTCCAAGAAAGCCACTAAGACTTCTCCAGTATAGTCTCAGGGTGTTTTCCTCTCATCATAGGATATTAGGTATTGCTAAATAACAGAGTCTTTCTCCTGAGAAACTTAATTCAAGTCACTGCCCAGTATTTTAATAAAAAATGTTCAACACACTGGAATAATGACCCAAAACAACTTCAGGAATATTTTGTTATCTGGTGGTTCCAAATAATAAAAAGTAATAAATACAGAAAAATACTTAAGTATATTTTCCTATACATTAAATACAGGAATGTCACTTTTAAATAATCAGGTTATGACATGCATCTCACATTAACTTTCTTATGCAGTAACCACTTTTAATTCTCTGAGAGTTAGTCAGTACATGCCAATTTGAGAAGCAAAAACATGAAAGGAAACCATAACTAATCCAAAAAAACAGCATGGGATCTCCCACAGTAAGGAGCAAATCTCAAGTGAAAACCCACAAATAGAGAAAACAATAAAAACCTGTCAGTGTAAACAGACTACATGTGGCATGTCAACAAATAAGCAAACTTTCCTCTTACATGTAGAAGATATTTTGCCAGTTATCAATTTGATAATATCACATGGATCTCTAAGTGAAAATTAATATTAAAACACAACCACCAGAGAACTACAGATAAGTATAATAACAACCACTAATGTTGTTCTAAGCACTCTACTATTGTTTAACTCATTTAATCTTTATGAAAAGTGCATCTGATAGGTATTATTATCCCCAGTTTACAGGAGAGGAAACCAAGGCACCGAGAAGGCAGATAACGTGTGCGGTAACACAGCTAGTGAATAGTAAAGCTGGGATTTGAAACCAGAAGGTTTGGCTATGGAGTCCACGATCTTAGGTGAAAGTCAGGGCCAGAATTAAACAACAAAGTATTAATGCAGAACTTGAAAAAACTGGGGAAGTTAAGTAATTTCTTTCCTTTCATTCACAAAAATTCAATTCATATTAGATAAAAGAATAGAAAAGAAAATCCACCATAAATTGAAAGTGACAAAATTCAGGCAATTAGAGCAAAAATCATTATGATTATTTCCTTAAGAGACCACGAGTAAGAAAAAAGAAAAGCCCCAACTAATAATGAGAATCTAAAGTGTTCCAATTAGATGAATCAAAATTCAAATGAGTCAATATGCAATGAGCAAACTTTAGACAAGGCACTGTATTAAGATTAACTGAAATTTCACTGACACTATGAGGATCCCTTTGTATATTTAGTGTTGTGAAGCATAATCCTCAAGATGCCATTTACAGTAGAATGGATAAACAACTGTGGCATGTTCATAAAATAGAACTTTATTCAACAATGAAAAACAATCACTGCTATAGGCTACATGTTTGAATATTAGAAATGTACTGTTGAGTGAAAGAAATCAAAATAGAAAAAGTGTATATACCACATGATTCAATTCATATCAACTTCAAAAACAGTCAAAGCCAGCCTATGGTTTTAGACTTCAAGACAGAATTTACCTTTGAGGAAGAGGGAAGATACAGTGAATCAGAAAAAGTAACTTTTTCTGAGTGGTAGTAAAGTAAAGTTCTATTTTGTGTCCTGGGTAGTGGGTGGAAATTCATCAAACTGTAGTACAGTTTCCTGTTTGTATGTATTTCAATAAATTTATATTTTAAAAAAGAATAAAATAATGTGATATGAGGACCTTGCTTGAAATCTGACTTAAAGAAAACAACTGTAAAAAATACATTAATTATAGGTTATATATTAGATAAAACCCAAGAATTATTGTGTTAGGTACATTAATGGTCTTATGATTATAATTTTAGAGATGCACATGTACAGATGAAATTATATGATGTGTAGAAATGGTTTAATAATATTTTAGTAAAGAAAAATAAGGGATAGGTCAAATAAGTACAGTAAAACCTTGGTAATTATTGATCTAGGAGAATAATATATGAGCCCCCATATATTGTTCTCCTAGATACAATATTTACAAATCACTTCATATTTACAAATTTGAAAATTTTCACAACTAAAAGAAAAAGAAAAACAAAACCATCCTACTAATCCTACCAGATTCATTGCCCAGTTGTACAGATGATGAATCTGAGGCTCATGGAAGTTATGAGATTTGTCCAAACTTGCATTTAGTCATTGGTAGACCTGGGGTTCAAAGCTGGGTCTGTCCCACTCCAAACCCCGTATGTTTACCCACCATATGAGGAAGGCTAAAAAGAAACATGTTGTGTTCACATCTACAACAGGGGCAGACAGGAAGTCTAAAACCTCCCTCAGTCCTTTTGGCATTTACAGTTTAGGAGGACACTCACGGGCAATCCCCAGAGCCCAACCTTTGGGAGTTTAATTAGGCAGCAGTACACCCTGGACGACTTAAAGAGGGGAGAAGAGGGAACTTCAGGAAGACTTATAAAAATACAACGGAGGACAAACAGAGGCAAAGCTAGGATGTGGTGGTAGAAAATACCTGGATGGATAAAATCAATAAGACTTGCAAACTGTTTGGATATCTGAGGTAAAAGAAAGGGAAGAATAACAGGGAAATTGAGGTCTGATCCTTAGAGATGAGGAGTGAAGAACAGAAGGTGACGATTCAGTTTGAGCGAGCTGGTTTGCGGTATCAACAACAGATGGCTTTCAAACCCTTGTCCGAGGTATCACTGGCAAATACATTCTCCCATATGGTTGGTTGGTTCCCTTTTCATTTTGCTGATGTTTTCTTTAGCCATGCAGAAGCTTTTTAATTTGATGAAGTCTCATTTGCTTATTCTTTCTTTTATGTCCTTTGTTGTAGGGGACATATGGGTGAAAATATTGTTGCATGAAATATTTGAAATGTTCCTACCTATGTATTCCTCTAGGACTTTTAGGGTATCATGACTTATATTTAAGTCTTTTATCCATCTTGAGTTTATTTTTGTGTATGGTGTAAGTTGGTGGTCAAGTTTCATTTTTTTGCATGTAGCTATCCAGATCTCCCAATACCATTTGTTGAAGAGGCTATTTTTACTCCATTTTATGCTCCTGCCCCCTTTGTCAAATATTAATTGACCATAGAGACATGGGTTTATAACCAGAGACATGGAAATAGAGAATAGCCTGATAATAACCAGAGTGGGGAGCGAAGGGGGGTAATGGAGCAAAGGAGGGGAAGGGTCATCAATGAACATGTATAAAGGACTCGTGGACAAAGGCAAGGGGAGGAGGGGAGGACTGACTGTGGAAGGAGAGTAGTGGGGGGGCGGGGTGGGGGAGAGTAGTGGGGGGAAAATGTAGACAACTGTAATTCCACAACAATAAAAGAATAAAAAATAATAAAAATAAAAAGATTTAGTTCAACAGCTGACAGACCCCAAATATGTGAAAGGAAGTTATTATGTAAGCATGAGTGGTAACCAAAATTCTTTCCAAATATATATCATCAATCTGACCATTAAAAAAAAATAACAGATGGTTGCTGGCTTTGACCTGGAGCTCAAAACGAAGGAGAAGATAGGCCTGAACTGCTGCTAAGTCAGTGATGGATAACATCTGAACAGCATTTGGCAATGAATTAGCACTCAACTGTGGGGAGAATGGCTCAGAGGGGAATGGGGAACCAGACCGTTTAGGAGGCCACTCCCATACACCTGAGAATGATAAGAAGTGGATATAATATGGGTTAAGGGGTCGATTGTAATGGAAAAAGGAACTCAAGGATTCAGAAAAAAGGAGCAATAGCTAACTTCACTCCATTTATTCATTAAAAAAAAAAGTACTGAGTGTCTGCTCTAAGCCAGGCATCACACTACTTGCTAAGGATATAAGGATGAACTAAAAGAAAAATAAAAGGTTGAATTAGGTACTGTCAAAAGCATAAGAAATTCCAAATATGATTAGAATCTTTCTTTCAGTCATGTAACAACAAACTAAGAAAAGTTCACTTCTATAATCAGTACTTAAACTCGAAAGAATCACACTGCGTTTGGAGAGGGAAAGAAACCAGCCCAGAGCTTTCACAGTCAAGAACACCAAGGACCCCAGAGGCTGCCACAGGCTAATGGCAGTAGCAGAACAGAATCCAGAAGGAACAGAATCCAGAAGGAACAGAATCCAGAAGTCCTCGTTAAGGAGGCAGTTTCCCTCTTCCAGGTCTCAGATATTGAGGCAGTTAGGCCTGGTCTACACTGAAGTTTGAGATGGGCTATCTTCACCTCTCCTTTTCATAAATCTCACCCCAGCTCCTTTATTTCATGCCACAAGGAAACTGATCACTCTGCCAAATCCCTCTGGTACTGAGGGATGTGGGATAAGGCAACCATTCAGTGGGGGAGATGCAGTTGGCAAGTGATCTATTTACAAATTCATTTACCACCTACAGGCTGAAAACATAAGTTTAAATTAAATACAGAGGAAAGCATATCCACCCCAATTAGTGAAGACAGTCACATCTACACCCACGTTCAAACACATAGGCTCACACGTTCAGTCTTGATGGATAGGACCAGCGAGGCCTGTCTATGACGGCACCGTGACACCCGAAGTGCGGTCCACACATCACCAGGGGTGCTTCCGTATAAAACACAGTTCTCAGGGCTCCATGTCATGTCTACAAAATCTAAGTCTTTGCATGCAGCCAAGGAATCACCATGATTTTTTTTAAAAAACAGATCTCTATGTAATTCTTATGCACATTAAAGAATACTGTCGAAAAACCTACAATATGTATCTGTCCAAGAGCGAAAGCCTTAATGGCCCTTGGAGATGCCTGGAAAAAAAAAAGATGTAAAAAGGGGTTTGATTATTATGGACCTCAGAGTTTTACTAAGTCTTAAGAGAGACCTGTAAAAATGTTATGATTTTGACAACAGCAGTGAGAAAAGCCAAATGTAATTTAAGAACACACTTTTTATAATCACTTATACATTTTATATATTAGGAGAATAGAGAATATGGTTCTTTAATCATTATAAAAGCACTGAGTTGCAAGTTCCTCATGGTTATAGCGTAGCAGAAAAGTGCTCGAGTAGGGCTGACTTCACTTTTTGGTCATTACCCAGTCACGCAATAATGCTCAGCCAAAGCTCCACACTGGAGACAGATCATGGAGATCAGCAGTGGCGCTGACAGTGTGAAGGTGTTTAATTATGTCTTCTGCAGGGGAAACATGGCAGTTTCCAGTAACTAAAGGGAATGGGAGTAGCATGTAGAAAAAAGAATATAATATGGTATTTGCCAAGTTTACCCGGTCCCCTTAGTGGCTGATACTTTGGAAGCAAACTTCCCTCTACATACCTGGTTCAGAAGCCCTCTGGCTATGTTTGCCCAAGGCCCTGCACATACGCACTAGTTCTGGTAACCATTACAGCAAGGTTAAGGGAAAAAGCAGAATTCTAGCTGGCATTCGACAGCCTGTGTGTGTGTGTGTGTGCAGTTGTCTTCAGTTGTTCATTGCTCATGTTCCCCACTAGCGTGAGAGAAGAAACTGCCTATTTTCTGTAGGCAGAGGTCCTGGCCCAGAATAGGTACAGCATAAATATATAAATAAACTACAAAAACACAAACTCACAAATTCTTCATTTCTTGAATTTGTCAAGTAACAGGTTAAGTTAGGCAAAATTTCTAATTAATAGTTTTATTTGCCCTAAGAATTAAAGTTTAATAAAAGACTCCAAGATTAGAGTGAGAAGAACATCTTTTCTGGGTAATTCAGATGTTTCATCGTTATTGGAAACACTATCATTTAGGTATGCGAAACTAGACTCAATCAGGAAAAAAGCCCAAGAGGTTTAGAGCCAGAAAGATCTTCACAAAAACATACATTATTGAAGGAAAAAGAACTACTGGTCAAATTCTGTTGATGCTGCATTGTATCTGTTGACTTCCTGCAAGTTACCTAACCCACATTTCCATCTTTAAAATAAGAACAATAATCTTTCTTGTCTTAGGAATTTCAAAAGATAGAAATAAAGAATTTAAAGTGTTTAGCTTAATGCCTAGCCCACAGTAGCTTTAATACTTGAGGTTTATTCCTTACCCAGCCAAAAACTTCCCTTTATTATCTATTGCAGTTGTAGAACTTAAAGTAACACATAAGCCAGTTTTAACTACATAGCATTAATATCCAGAATATTAAGGAATTCCTACAACCCAACAACAAAACAACCTGATTAAAAAATAGAGAACATGAAAAGAAATTTCTCCAAAGAAGATACACAAATGGCCAATAAAGACACGAAAAGTTTAACATCGCTAATCATCAGAAAAATGCAAGTCAAAACCACAATGAGGTACCACTTTGCACTCATTAGGATGGCTACTATTGGAAAAAAAAAAACAGGAAACAACAAGTGTTAGCGAGGTTATGGAGAAACTGGAATACTTGTCCACTATCGGTAGTTATGTAATACGCTGCAGCTGATATGCAAAACAGTATGATGACGTCTCAAAAAATTAAAAATAGAATTATCATATGACTCACCAATTCCACCTCTGGGAATATATGCAAAAAAATTAGAAGCAGGGTCTTAAAGAGACATTTGAACACCCATGTTCATAGCAACTGTTCATAATAGTTTTTACCACAATGAAGAAAGGGAAGGAGGGGGAAGGAAGGAAGAAGGAAGGAAGAAGACAGAGCCTATTAAAAAAAAAGTTAGCCCTTTAAATTTTATTTAAGGTTATGTTGTGATTTACAGATGCACTTGCCAAAATGACAACTGAGTTAGGAAGAAAATCACATATATGTTCTGTGGAGAAGCTGCTGCAGGAAGGAAGCATCTATTGCACAGAGCTAAAGGAGTCAACAGAAAAGATGAAGTTCTAAAAAACTGGTAGCTAAGATGATTATAATGAAGATACAGAACAGACACCCACGACTGTCAAAATAAACTGACCAGACTCATCATTCATCTCCTTCCCACAGAGGAAGACATACTTTTCTCTCCTGGGGTCGGTAGTTTTGCACCATTTAATGTCTTGGGCTTTAATATCCTTTTGGCTTTTTCTTAGGCAGTGGAGATGATAACATGAAAAAGGAACAGTCGTTTCTCATTTGTGTTTCATGTTTACATTGATCATACTCTGAAAGCAGCCAACAGTCAGAACCTGGACAGGATCTTGTACAGCGGTGAACAACTGCTCTCACAAGATAAAAGGAAAGATAAATGAGAAGGGATGAGACTGGAATAAGCAAGCAAAATAGAAAGGCAAAGTAACAGCAGAGGAGAAAAGCAAGCAAGGGAACATCTGTGGAAGACTAATCTAAAATCTCTTATGGGCACTTCTGAACTCAAGTTTCTGACAATAACAGATGCTGCCTTTGGAGTGATAGTTACCTTCAAATAAACAATCTCATTTCATACTTCAATAGTGCTTTCTACAAGTAAGAAATACTGAGGCCAGGAAGAATTAAGTGAACTGCCAAGAAAATTAGTTAGTAAAGGTCCGAGTTGCTATTTTAACATAAATCACTGTCTCTTTTTATAAATTATAAGCCACATGTGTCTTTAAAAGCTAATATGGAATTGTATTTAGCACACTATCTTTTTTCTAATACATTGTCAAATCAATCCTCTAAAGAGCAGTACTGGATACTTGTTAAAGGTATCTTTCCTTGAATGGAAATTTAAACTCAAAATATAATTCAAGATAAAATTAGCAAAACAAAAATGTTTAGTAAAATATCAAGATTTTAAGAAGAAAAAGAGAGCTCTTAAACTTAGTATGCTAAACAAAAATAAAACAACCCCTTATATTTTTGATAACCTTGTAAGTCCATAATACTCCTTGCTCTGTACAAGACACATAAAAGTGATCAGTAAATGTTTCTTTCGTAGCTCCACTTTCTGACATGCTCTCTTGTATAATGCACTCTAGCCATATTATAATATCATGACTCCTCTGTTTTTCTAAGCCTTAATAACTTTGTACAATGCTCAAAGAGTTCCATGAGTTCTTGGGCAGGATTCAAAGTCCTTTCCCTTATTCCAAAGCACCATCAGAGCTTTCCTCCATCCAGGCCCTTCCTCCACTGCAAAAGCTGACTGATTTATCTTCCTCAAAGGACTGGGGATCCTTGAGAACCAGACCTGGGTCTCACTTATTCTGTATTCCCAACACCCATCACAGTATCTGGCACATAGTAGGCACTCAGTTAAATAACACTTGATTTGTATCCTCAAGAAGTTAAGGATGAGAGACTAAATATTTTTTCAGGTTTGTCTTTTTTGATAATTCACTTTGCTTAAGTTTTGATGCAATTCTATGATCCTAACAGATTACCATTCAAAAACAAAGATGAGGGGGCACCAGCAGTAGACAATCTAAGCTACCGGTACAAAGGGTACCCAAACTGCACTTTAAATCCTATATAACAGATCCCTGAATGAATTCCCAGGTGAGTGCTCCTGGGGAGCCTGGATCTTCCCGTCTCACTCTACTGATACGAGTCCCTTATACTTGGACTATCCAAAGCAATGTTCAATTGGCAACAAAACCTGGTGACTAAGAGCGTGGGCTCTGGAGTGAAACTGGGGGTGTTCAAATCCTACTTCTGCTGCTTGCAGTTGGGAAACCCTGGATTGATTAACCCCCTTCTTTCCTCAGTTACCTCACGTGTAAAATGAAAATAATAACAGAAACTATGTGTTTGAGTAGTTTGGGGGTAACAGGTCAGGTAACCCAGAAGAAGCACAGCACACCACCTGGTCGTACTTCCCACTCTTACTCTACTTTCCTAACTTTGCAGAAGCCCAGAGCTCCGCACATCTGCAATCCTTCCACCCGGTAATCACCCCGCAGCCCAGACCGCTGTGCCCTCTCTGTTCCTCCCCATGTGCCTTTGTCACTGGTTTACTGTGTCCCTGGTCAGCTGAACTACTTAACCTCCTGGCCCCTACTTCCACCCTGTGAGATCCAAGAACAGAAATAACACATGTTCCTTTGATTGGCATGTAGGGGAGTGGGAGGTGACAGCTGCACTTGGAGAATCCCTATGGTCACTAAAACATTATGTCACTTTTAGCTTATAGAAATTGAAAACAGTTATGAGATGAATGCAGATGATATTAAAGACAGTAATTATACTCAAATGCAAATAACATCTACTGAAAATGAGTTTTATATTAGGTACTGCACCAAACTCTTTCATATGTTTTTTTTTTTTTAAATTTAACACTGAAACCAAATTTGAGGTAGCAATTAGCCTAAAACTTTAAGTGGCTTGACTGAAATTGTAAAACTAAAAAGTGACAGAAAAAAACTGAATACAGATCTTCTGACTCTACACAGAAAAGCTACTTGACTCCACTAAAGGGTGTTTTTTTAATTTCAAGGACAAGAGTTAAATTTATGTATATTTGTGTATTTTTCTTGGTCAGGATCAGTAATGTGAAAGTGAGCTTTGCTTAGCTCTCCAGTATGAATATAAAGGCTTAACATTATGCTTCCTCATTCACTTATTCAAAAAAGCTTGTAGTGATATGTATCAGGTGGCAAACATGTTGCTAGAGGCTGATGGGCAGTGGAGACCTGGCCCCGGGAACTTACCACCTAGTGAAGAGAGAGAATTAATCTAATAATCACAAAATGAACTCAGATAGGAGGTATAAAGAAAAGGCCCCACTGGAAGTGTACACAAAAAGTGTCTGTATTTGAATTGGACATCAAGGAGAACTTCCTCAAGGAAGTGAGGATTGAGTTAAGAGAGCTGAAAGAGTAATGCCAGGCAGGGGAAGTGCATGCAAGGAGCATGATGATGTGCTGAGGCAAGGAGCAGGGTGATGTGCTGGAGGAACTGCCCCCACAGACAGAACGCAGAAGGTGAGGGGCACAACACACACTGGAGGAAAGCGAAAACAGATCCTGGGCCAGACCCTGAGAACCCTTAGACAGTTACAATGGGAACTGGGGCCCAGATTGTCAGCAAAATAGAATGAATGACTTACCTACAAAGGTATCCAAATGAATATCATGTCATAAGTGAAAGCTAGAACTTTCTTAAATATTCTATATAAAATTAAATTAAAATTTGAAACTACTACCATGTTAACTTCCAAAGAAACAGGTAAACAGATTTTGTAGCAGACAAAAAAAACCCCCAAAAAACAAAAAAAACAGCAACACAGCACATTTTAATACTTTAGGCATAGAGATAAAAGGTCCTTTTCATATATACCACTACAGATTAGAGGGTTCTTGAAAAATTTGAATTATGAAATTAAAAATGAAAAAGGATATTGAAAACTTATACATATTCCAAGCACATATAATCAAATGATCAAGTAGTATATTGTATAAATATGATTTATACATGATTTGCTTACAGAGCTAACTTACAAACTCTGTTGAGGGTAAATGCTGCCATATTTTCTTTACAAATTACAATTTAGGCAGAATTTAAATACCTTTTCTTTCCATCAAAGAAATATCCTCTGAAAGCTTTCATCTGCCAATCTATTATAAGTTAGAGTTACGTGCAACATTCCCACGATAGCTTTCGAAGGCTCTCCAGAGGCTGGAGACAGTATCCTCTAGACTCTGGGGGGACGTGGGGAATGGAGGTGACACACTGAACAGCAACCACTACAAAGGGGCGTGGATCCCAGACACCATGCAGTGCCCGCTTCCAGACTCATACCCGTGAGAAAATGGATCTCTGTCCTTTAGAATGACTATTATTTCAGGGTTTCTTCATTCACAGTTGGGGCTTAATCCTAACTGATGTATCTTCCAAGTAGTCCTCTATATTATCCCCCTTGTACTCTATCAACATGTTACATTATAAAGAGAAGATTATTTCCTCTTTCTCAATAGTTTTAACAGTCCTCTACTGACAAAACTTGTCAATGGTTCTAGAGGATGTGTGCCTGGTCCTGGGGGGCAGAGACAAAATATGCATCTTTTATCTCATGATAATATATTTTTTTTTAAGAATTTTTTGCCCTGGCTGGTGTAGCTCAGTGGATTGAGCTAAGGCTGCGAACCAAAGGGTCACCAGGTCGATTCCCAGTCAGAGCACATGCCTGGGTTGTGGGCCAGGTCCAGGTCCCGGGTGGTGGCCACATGAGAGGCAATGACACATTGATATTTCTCTCCCTCTCTTTCTCTCCCTGCCTTCTCCTCTTTCTAAATTTTCTTTTTATTTTTTCTAAAGATTTTATTTATTTATTTTTGAGGGAATGGGGAGGGAAGGAGAAAGAGAGGGAGAGAAATGTCAGTGTGTGTTTACCTCTTGTGTGCCCCCTACTGGGGACCTGGCCCACGCATCCCAGGCATGTGCCCTGATTTGGAATCTGACCAGCAACCCTTTGGTTCGCAGGCCAGCACTCAGTCCACTAAGCCACTCCAGCCAGGGCACATGATATTCTATATTAAAGTGTTCTGATCAGTAAAAAATTATTAAATTGATTCAATATTTTTTACCACCATTTGCCAGAAAAATTAGAATGATGTTTCAACTGTAACTAACCTGGTGGGCAAAATTTACAACATTAAAATATGGAAAGTTAGAAATTATGAGTATATCACCAATTGTATCTATAAGATAAATACATAACAATAAACAAATAAAGTTAAAACTTTCAATCTTGAACAGGGAAAATAATATAACACATTTTTTTGTATATAGCTAACTTTTTGTAGTGTTTACTATTTAAAAAATCAACCAATGAAATACTTAATATATTTTATGCCATATAATCACCTGGAAAAACTTTTGGCTGGTGGTATTATCCCCATTTAGAGAAAAATAAATAAAAAAACAGACCATTTTGTAATACGTAATTTGCACAAGGCTACACAAGTAGCTAACTATAAGGCAGTATTTGAACCCACACCTGATTGAAAGTTTTAATTTCTATGATATAACTCAGAGGTTGGCCAACTTTCTGATAAGAGCTAGGCAGTACATATTTTAGGCTTTGTGGGCCATATGGTCTCTGTTGCAACCAATCAGCTCTGCTGTTTTTTGTAGCTCAAAAGCACTAGAGACAATATGTACTGTATTTTTTGGACTATTAGATGTACTCAACCCACCCCCGCCCCCACCAAATTTGGGAGAAATAATGGTTGTTAATGCTGCTGTTGAATTCTGTTTACATTTACACTGGTTTACATTTACATTGGAAATATTATGTTATTTATGTTATTAAATATTTTACCACATATTTTGCTTCAAAAATTTTTTCCCAATTTTCCTTCTCTAAAACCTAGGTGCATCTTATGGTCCGAAAAATATGGTAAGTGAATGAATGTGGCTATGTTCCGATAAAATTTTATTTACAGAAACATGCAGCAGGTCAAATCTGGCCCACGGGCTATAGTTTGCTGAACCTTAGAATAATTTATTAATTTAAAATTAGCTCACCCTGCACCAAAGTTCTGCTGGTTACAAAATGAAACACTGTTATTTTTTCCTAGCTGACCAAGAAACTATTTTGTTTACTAAACACATACATGAATAAATCATATTACGGATTTCTTCAGAAAAAAAAAAACAATGGATTGAGAGTAGGAAAATAAACTCGTTTGCCCATTATTCTATTGCCTACCCTCCCCAATTATATAAATTCTTCATAAGAACTCCCTTATGATTATTAAAAATTTTCCCCCAAACCCCATTGTTCCAATGGGAGAACATGTCCTTTCCTTATCATTGCACATTGTAATCCATAAAAAGAACTTCTTGAGTAATACATTTAGATGGTAGAATGATTTCATCTTCTTTTGTAAGCTACTATTCCAAGAGAATGCCCAATTTATAAATTACATAGATTTGGCGATTTTCTCATAAATATTCATTAGGTTACATGGAAAAATGGCTTTTTCTATATCAGTTCGAAGAACATTTATTGAACATCTACAATGACCTAAGCTTTGGAGGTAGAGGAGACTAACACCTGAATGCTAATCTTAACACCATAGTCACATGGAAGGGGTGATGACTGAAGCACAAACTAAAAGAAGTAAGAGCACAGATATGTGATGAAAATTACAGACTCCCCAGGGACTGAAAATAGGGAGCTAGTCTTTGTAGGTTCTGTGGTGTGAAAACACAGATTACGTATTTGACAAAATGATCCTTCTTGAAGAACAATCAAAACGGGGGACTACAGCCCTGCCTGGGTGGCTCAGTTGGTTGGAGCACTGTCCCTACAACAAAACATGTTACATTCAATCCCGATTGGGGTACCTACTTAGGTTGTGGGTTTGAGCCCTGGTCATGGTTCATATGGAAGGCCACCGATTGATGTTTCTCTCTCTCTCAAATCAATGAATATATCTTCAGGTGAGGACTAAAAAAAATAAGTGGGACTACACAACTTGAAAATTATTATACTGTATAAGTGTGCCTTGGCAACATTCATTTGAAGAACCAAAGGATTTTAACTTAATTTTGTAGAGGAGCAGAGAGCTGTTTTGGAGATTTGACATGGCACAGATGAGCAGCCTTAACCAATATAATTTTGTTTGTTGTTAGGCTATCACTATGTACACATTTTATCTGTGCAGGAATAATCCAAACATTCCCAAGAAATATCAGATGTGTTCAAGCGAACACTTAGATGGGAAGCCAGTAAGCTGTCCATTAGACGTAAATTTTTTTAACCTAGATCTTTTGCTTTATGAAGCTGAAAGGTGATACCTTCTCATTCCCAGGACCCTCTTATATCTGTATTGGCTTCTGAAATACTCAGATACTGAAAACCTGAAGCAGGTATGGACAACACGGAACCAAAAACTCACACTGCATGCAAAACATTTATCCAAATGCTAATACATTTCCATCTCATCTAGGATAAACATGAAAATTTTGAGTGACTCAAAATATAATTAAATTGAAATTATTCCATCTGAACATCTGCTTCACCTTAGATGCTTACCCATTCCATTCTGGTTAACATCAGGAGACTTGCTATTTCTCCTCCAAATATAGAAGTTTTTCAGTAATGGAAGATAGATTTGTTTACACTGAGGAGCCTGGTCTGTGCGGTGCTGTGTGTGATGCCACGGAGAGTGATGCCACTCTCAAGACTAATGGCACGACTCCATTACTGTGTTTTTTCCCAATTCACCTCCATTTGGCTTGAGACTTTTTGTTAAATTGGAACTTTCAATATTAAAATGTGGTTATCAGAAAAATACAATGAATGTTTTTCAGAATTCAGCACTTCAGTATTGGGTTTTTCTTTTTTTGAATTCTAAATTACATGTCTAATTGCCTAGTGATTGAAAAGGAGGATAGTATTCAATTTGTCTTTGCCAATGGAATGGATTATTTCAGAAGATCCTTGAAAATACTCAAAGTTAAAATTTGTTAAAAGTGCAGGCTTTGGAGTCATTTAGAATGTAAGAGACTTTAAAAAACTCATTATGTGGATTGAAGAAATAATGTCATAAAGCATTTAGCACAGTGCCTAGAACATAAGTACTCCAAAAAAGTAAAGAAATGAAACTATAAATTTTATCTCAATATTCAAAAATGTCTTCAGAAATGGGTTAGGTACCACAATTTCCATTTCAGAAAATGATAAATTCTTGAGCTTTAAGTTTGGCATCCTTGCTCCTCTAAAATCTGTCCTTACTTTGTCCATTTGCTTTTCTGCTAGTATCTTCCAAGTACCCCCCTTGGCACAGAATGTCTTTGTCCTTTCCCTCCTCCACTCCCAGCCTGTAACATTTCTTTGCCTTTTAGTGGACTCCCAAGTCTGGAGCTGCCATATTCCTGCCAATCCTGCCAACTTTCCAAGCTCAATCTTTATTCTAGAGGGCCTTCCACTACATTTGCCCCTGTATACACTTTCTCTTCTTAGGAAGATTACAAACTCCTTGAGGGCAGAGATCACATTAGTGTATTTCTCCTCTTAGGCTTAGGACTGTATTAGGCTTCAAACATTTTTAATGCTAGAGCACCATGGTCCCTGAGGCTATGTCATACTTCCACCAGCCCCCTGGTGAGCCATCCTAAGCTTTCTGCAAAGAGAGTTTTGCTATCTGTACTACAGGAATTATAAGACTAACTGACTTGGGACATATATAATCATTATACAATATGGATTCTTTATACTATGCAAGTCTCTGAGAGTCCTGGCTTATTATAAATGTAATAAAAATATATACATATATTTTCTAAAAATACAGAACTATGTAAATAAGAAAATATAATAGAAACCTAAGAGTAATATTTATTACCTCCCCATTGTATTCAACAAAAAAGAGACAGTCTCTATAAGAAAATACCTTTAAATGCTACTTAATTTTTATACACTACCTCCCTAATTTAAATTGCAATACTCTCTTTGTTCAAGCTGAATAAATTAAAATGAGTATTTAACCTATATTCATATATACAAAGTTGAAATATTTTAAAGTGGCATAATACCACTGATATCAAAGCAGCATAAATCCATTTAAAATAACAAGTTTCTAAGCAGTACAAAAGAAAAAGTAAGTTATTTGCAGACTGAGGCCTTATCTTTTACTTATCATTCTATGTATAACTTTTGGTAAAATACGCCAGTAAGAATTCTAACCTAAACATAATATTCTTATCATTTCACATGTTCATGAAATGTATTCGCTGAAGGTTAATTTTTGAGCAATCTTCAAATAAACTGCTTTAATGTGAAAAATATACATATATGCCAAAAGAGACATGAACTAGGAAGATGCTATTAAAATGAACTGAATGCAGAGCAGTAGTCATAATATAAACACTATTGCAAAGCATTAAAATACTTTAGAGTTAAGTATGTGTGTATATATGTAAATAGAAACCCTTAATAAATGCTGTTTATATTTGTTATGAAAATCATGAACAATTAATCCTGACCAGAAACACTGAAAAAGTAACCTACATATAACATGTAAACACATGTTCACTTATGAGATACATTTATAGCTAATAACTTACTAAAATTTCGACTTCATATATTTTTTGAATAAAATGCAAAAGAGGCAGAAATTACTACCGACTGGATATACCCTATTCAATCTCTAGAAAACCCACTGTGGGGACTCTGGAGCTCCTGCTGGGGTTTGTGAAGCCTGGCCAGTGGCAACTTCCAGATGGTGAGAGAGAGATTAAGGAAATTACCAGGGAGGTCTGGTTACCCTGAGGAGACTGAAGGACACAGGTATTTTTAGTCTGGAAATTGATTTTAAAATCAAGAAACTTCCTGAAACAAAAGGAAAATAAACAGACTGCTCTAAGGAGTCTGAGGGAAAGCAGGCAGGGTTCACAAATACTCAGGACCCATTGTTGTCTTGTCCACACAAATTTGAGCAGCCTTGGAAAGATGACAGACAAATGAAAGCAATTCCAACTACGGAACAGAAAGAAACACAATACAGACAGTTGTCACTACAGGGAAACTGTGACGCAACCATGTAAGAGCAATACCATTTCCTCTACATCAAAATAACAAAACTGGATACTAGATAGCTCAGGACTCCAACACTAAAATCCTCGGAAATTATACTTTAGTTAAAAGAAAAGTTCTTGCTCAATTATTTTGACAGCACAGGCAGGAATAAGTTTTGCTGGCTTAAATTGGAACGCAGCATAAATCTTGTGGTTGCAGTAGAAATAACCTAATTTGCATGTGCACTGCTGGAAATGAAAAGGGAGGCTGTAATGTGATGTCTAACTCTTTGAGTTTACAATTGCTTCCCTCAGGCAATGATTCTTAGGTAAGAAGACCCCTATTACACCTAAATATTCTGTATCTTAGATTTTTAAAAAGCTCTGATATTAATAAATTAATTTTTTAGAAGTTAAGCAAAAGCACATACTAAAGAGAGTAATTTACTGCATGAAATTTTATTACCAATCTAGGAATGATTTCCAGAACTGCATGTTAACAAGGAAGTTCTAGATGATACTTCCAAGTGAGCCCCCACCCCTAATGAATTTGAATGTATACGTTTAGATGAATGAAACTTCAATCAGAATTAGCAAATAATATTTAAGGTGCTATTTTGCAATTTAGAAAAAGCAGTCTTCTGTTTACTACTAGGATTCCTTAATGATAGTCTGCTTTCAACTACAACAAAATGCTGAATGGTCAGTATTTTTGAAATTAATCAGAATAACCTTGTTCTAATGTAAATCATCTTCCCTTCTGATTACAGTGGAGAACAAATAACAATAATAATAAACATATCTAGGAGAGTGACTTCTCAATTACAATTCTGGAAGCAGAGGATCCTGCGTGAACACAGTGTTAAGAATTTTGGCACTGCACCCACTAGTACATTCCTGACAGTCTGATAAACTACTCTACTTTTCAAAAACATTATACAGATGATACCAGCTAAAATACAGATGAATGGAAAATTTTAAAGGTTTGTCTCTAACATACAATTGCCTTGTACATGCACATGTACCCTTACTCTCTCACTTAAGATAAATGCCTTAGCTGATTATTGTTCAAATCTTTAAGACCACATCCTGCACCAATACTAAAACAGCTTCAGATTGCATTCCAAAAAAACCACACACCACAGAGGCACAGATATCTTACCTGGGAACCCCCCTTGGACCATTGCTGTTCCACTGCTCCTTCCCTTCAGGGTATCTGCATTCCTGTTAAACAGTCAATGCTGGAAGCAGCTCAGATCCTCACCAGATTCTGCCCTCTCTTCTGTCGACCTTGGGCCTATTTTTTTATCCCTCAGATTTTATTCTCTGTAAGGGCAAGTTGTCAGTCTGTTTCTATCATGAGAAGCAATCAATTAAGCTAATTTCCAGCTACCTCTCATGCTAACAGTCACATCTGTCAGTAGGTAAAAGCTGCCTGGGAAAGTATGCCGGGAGAAGCAAAATCCCTGCTTCCCAACATCTGACCCTCAGATGCTTCGAGCTGCCGACTGTGGCATCCAGTTACCCTGTGAGCATCAGCATGATAGCTCTATTCCAGAGCAGGAGCAAGATAAACAAAACCGTTTATTTTGTGGCCAGCTTCAATTAATATCATTATAATGACCCAATTTTCCTGCTGAGAAACACTTCATCACATTAATTGCATCTTTCTAATGCAGATTAAAAGGCAGCAGCAGTTGATTTGAGCCTGTCCGAAGTGAGTGCCACTGTCATCAACTTACTCCCTCCTTAGTGCTCACAGCATTCAATCATTTTTACAACAAAGAAGCTGGTGAACCACATTAATCACACGGCGTCTCCTACCCAGATTCATTTGTGTCTCACTAACATTCTGAATGTGCAGTAAAGATTCTGTTTAAGCTGTCAAGTCTTCAAGGTAGCTTTTGGGGGTGGTGGGGCGGGGATTATGAAGAAAAAAACTCAGAAGCTTCAGAAAAATCACTAGAGGAAAAGTTGAGGTTTCTTAAACTTCACTTAAAAAGCTACATTGTGTCTCCTACCCTGTCCCACACAAACACACCTGAATATATTTGTATACTTGTAACCAACTGCATCTACTTCAGAATTACCTTTCTATCAATTACTACAGTATCTTCTGGCCCTTCTTTGTAAAATGTAGAAAAATCAGTCATCTATCTGATCACTGATCATATGTAAAAAAGTGAAGAACACCTGAATATAATTTAAATGCTGCTCAAAAGATTGTAACAATATTTTTGTTTGTTTGTTTATAGTTGCAATAAATATCTTTCAAATTATGTCAGGGGATGAAGGTTTGGAAGTTTTCGAAATAAAAAACCCACTAAAATATAATGATCACCTATCTCCAGTTAGGCAAAAAAAGAGAATTTTACATATTTTACTTAATTATAAAGATGAAAAAGGGATAATTAACTATAGGAAATGAGAAAAAAATTACATAAAATTTAAAACTTAAATGTTAGCCTTTATTTCTTAACATTTCCCTTATTTTGAGCAATCAACAATAAAAGGCGAGGACAAATAAATTCATATGTTTGGTAAAATGAACATAGAAATAGTACTAGAAGTCACTAATGAATTCTTATTTGAAGTGAACATTCTTAACATTTTTTAAATCTTAGTAATAATTGCTGTTGATTGTAGTGACATCTATTGGCAAGGCAGAGATAAACTACAGAGCCTACAATAAAAAAAAATTTTAAACCAAAAATACTACTAGTTGCTCAATAAATCTTCATCAGGCAAGAGTCTAATATTTAAGTCATTTATCCATTTTGAGTTTATTCTTGTGTATGGTGGAGAAAGATGATCTAGTTTCATTTTTTTGCACATATATGTCCAATAGTCCCAACACCATTTATTGAACAAACTATCTTTAGTGCATTGTATGTTTTGTATCCTTTGTCAAATATTAATATAGGCCTGCATTTATTTCTGGGCTCTCTATTCTATTCCAGGGATCTATACTCCTGTTTTTATGCCAGTACCAGGCTGTTTTCATTATTATGACTTTTTGGTATAGTTTGATATCAGCTAGCATGATCTCCAATTTTGTTCTTCTTTCTCAAGATTGCTGTTACTATTCAGGTTCTTTGATGGTTCTATATGAATTTTTGGAATATTTGTTCTAGTTCTGTAAAATACATCATTGGTATCTTGACAGGAATTGCATTAAATGTATAGATTGCTTTTGGTAGTGTAGACATTTTAATGGTGTTAATTCTTCCTATCCATGAACACACTATATGTTTCCGTTTATTTGTATCTTTTTTATATTATATTTTATTGATTATGCTATTACAGTTGTCCCAATTTTACCCATTTGCCCCTCCATGCAGCACCCCTCAGTCCTTCAGGCAATCCTCCCACCATTGCTCATGCAGATCATGTGTGTGAAGTGTGTTTTTGGGCTACTGCATTTCCTGGACTGTATTTTACATCCCCATCGCTATTCTGTAACTACTTACTTGTGCTTCTTAATCCCCTCACCTTTGCACTTATTGTCCCAATCATCCATCTAGCAGCCATCAAACCCTCTCTGTATCCATGATTCTCTACTTGTTGGCTTAGTTTGTTTCTTCAGTTCAATTGTTGATAGAAATATATTTATTGCCATTTTATTGTTAATATCTTTGATCTTCTTTTTCTTATATAAGTCCCTGTAGCATTTCATATAATAATGGTTTGGTGATGAGGAATCCCTTTAGTTTTTTGTGCGTTTTTATCTATTTTTATTTTTTTTTGCTCTGGGCAGCTCTTTATTGCCCTGTGATTCTAAATGATAGCCATGCTGTGTACAACAATCTTGGCTGTAGGTCCCAGTTTTGCATGACTTTGAATATTTTTTGCCAATCCCTCTAGTCTGCAATTTCTTTTGATTAAATCAGCTGACAGTCTTATGGGAACTCCCCTGTAGATGACTAAGTTCTTTTTCCTTGCTGCTTTTAAGCTTCTCTCTTCATCTTTAATCTTTGCCATTTTAATTATGACATGTCTTGGAGTGGGCCTCTTTGTGTCCATCTTGACTGGGACTCTGTGCCTCCTGGATTTACATATCTATTTCCTTCACCAAATTAGGAAATATTTTTTTCAAATGAATTTCCACTTTCTCGCTCCTTCTCTTCTCCTTCTGGCACCCCTATGGTGCAAATGTTGGAATGCTGTAAGTTGTCCCAGAGGCTTCTTACACTATCCTTGTTTTTTCTGATTCATTTTTCTTCTTGTTGTTCTGATTGGTTGTTTTTGCTACCATATGTTCCAAATTGTTGATTTGATTCTCAGCTTCATCTACTCTCCTGTTGTTTCCCTGTAAATTGTTCATTATTTCAATTAGCGTATCCTTCATTTCTGCCTAGATCTTCTTTATGCTGTTGAAGTCCTCACTAAGTTCCTTGAGCATCCTTACAATCAGTGTTTTGAACTCTGCATCTGATACACTACTTATTCCCGTTTTGTTTAGCTCTTTTTCTGTTTTGATCTGTTCTTTCATTTGGGCCACATTTCTTTGTCTCCTTGTTTTGACAGCCTCCCTGTGTTAGTTTCTATGTATTAGGTAGAACTGCTATGAGTCCCTGTCTTGGTACCGTGGCCTAGTGTAGTAGGTGTCCTGTAGGGTCCAGTGCCACAGCCTTCCCTATCACCCAAGCTAGGTACCCAAGGTGTACCCTTTGGGTGGGTGCAACCTCCTCTTCTAGTTGAGCCTTGGTTGCTGTTGGCAGGTCAATGGGAAGGATTACCTAGACCAGTCAACTGCAAGGAGTGCCTGTGACTACTGACTATCAACCTCCACCCTCCATGGAGGATCAGCTGTGTGGGAGCAGGGTGGTGGTGTTCCAACATGGTCTGTAGCTGTCCACTGGCTGAGCAGGCTCTGGGATGTCCTAGGTGGTGCTGGCCAAGGTCAGCCCTCACCTGTGTTTTGCCTGGGACCACCCTGCCTGAACTATAAAGTAATCTGAGGTGGCTGCTACTTATGCTGGGCTTGGTGATTCCCAGGCAAAGCCAATATGTGAATCTAGGCTGGCTGTTGCTAGTGTCAGGCCTGGGGCCACTTAGCAAGAGGATTGGGGGTTGGGATCTCAGTGAGGCCAGCTGTTGCCTGTTTGATAGGATTTAGGAACTTGTGCAGCATGAGCCAAGACTAGCCATTTACATGGAAAAGCAGCCTGAGTGGGCCAGTAAACTGGGTGGGATGGAATCTCTAGGGATCTCCTTTGAGGGGTAAGCAATGTTAGCAAGTTTAATGGAGTCTCAGGTAAGACACCAGCCTGCCAGCTCTGTGGCTCTGTGCTGGGAAGGCTCAGAAGAGGGACAATGGCCTTTGCCCACCTTTTTATGTGTGAGAAAGTGGTCCCCCAGCTCCTGCCTTGATGCCAGACACTTGAGTTTCTTCCTGTATGCCACTGGTACATTTCATGCTGCTACCTTGGTGCCTGAGCTCAGAGGGAGTGAGTCTGAGTGTGTGTGTGTGTGTGTAGTTTAAGAGGAACTGCTTGGGACTCCAGAAGTTATTTCCAGTGACTCAGTCCCTGATGGTTTTTGCAGACAGAAGTTATGGGGACTTATCCTTCTGGTACTGGTACCCTGGGCTGGGGGGCCTTGTGTGGGGTAAGGACTGCTCACTCCCAAGTTATTCCTCCTGAAATATCCACAACACATGGATGTGGGACCAGTGTATTCTGTCTCTCCACCTCACCTATCAGTCTGGATGGATATGGTTTCTTTAATTCTGTAATTGTCCAACTTTCATTCAATTAGATTTCTGATGGTTCTGAGTGATGACTGTTTTAGAGTTCAGTCAATTTTGATGTGGTTGTATGAAGAGGTGAGCTGTGTTTACCTATACCTCCGTCTCGTCTGGAAGTCCTTTTGGGATTGTTTTCTTAGTTTCCCTTCTGACAGTTCTTTCTTTTTATTTATTTATATATTTTTAAAATATATTTTATTGATTGTGCTATTACAGTTGTCCCATTTATTCCCCCCTTTATACCCCTCCGCTCTGCACTCGCTTGCCCACCAGCATTCCCCCCCACCCCTTAGTTCATGTCCATGGATCATATATATAAGTTCTTTGGCTTCTCCATTTCCTATACTATTCTTAACCTCCCCTTGTTTATTTGGTACCTACTAGTTATCCTTCTTATTCCTTGTACCTTTTCCCACACTCTCCTTTCTCCCCCTCCCCATTGATAACCCTCCATGTGATCTCCATTTCTGTGATTCTGTTCTATTTGTTTGCTTAGTTTGATTTTGTTTTTGATTTTTAGGTTCAGTTGTTGACAGTTGTGAGTTTCTTGTCATTTTACTCTTCATAGTTAGATTTTCTTTTTCTTAGATAATTCCCTTTAACATTTCATAAAATAAGGGCTTGGTGATGATGAACTCCTTCAACTTGACCTTATCTGGGAAGCACTTTATCTGCCCTTCCATTCTAAATGATAGCTTTGCTGGATAGAGTAATCTTGAATGGAGGTCCTTGCCTTTCATGGCTTCAAATGCTTCTTTCCAGCCCCTTCTTCCCTGTAAGGTTTCTTTTGAGAAATCAGCTGATAGTCTTCCGGAACTCCTTGGTAGGTAACCGACTCCTTTTCTCTTGCTGCCTTTAAGATTCTCTCCTTATCCTTAATCTTGGGTAACATAAGTATGATGTGCCTTGGTGTGTGCTTCCTTGGGTCCAATTTCTTTGGGACTCTCTGGACTTCCTGGAAGTCTATTTCCTGCACCAGATGGCGGAATTTTCCTTCATTATTTGTTCAAATAAGTTTTCAGTTTCTTGCTCTTCCTCTTCTTCTTCTGGCACCTCTATGATTAGGATGTTGGAACATTTAATGTTGTCCTGGAGGTTCCTAAGCCTCTCCTTCTTTTTTTTTTTGAATTCTTGTTTCTTTTTTTTTTTAATTTTATTTATTTATTTTTAGAGAGGGAAGGGAGAGAGATAGAGAGAGAGAGAGAAACATCAATGTGTGGTTGCTGGGGGTTATGGCCTGCAACCCAGGCATGTACCCTGGCTGGGAATCGAACCTGGGACACTTTGGTTCCCAGCCCGCGCTCCATCCACTGAGCCACATTAGCCAGGGAATTCTTGTTTCTTCATTCAGTTCTGGTTGAATGTTTCTTTCTTCCCCCTGGTCCAAACTGTTGATCTGAGTCCCAGTTTCCTTTCTGTCACTGTTGGTTCCATGTACATTTTCCTTTCTTTCACTTTCCCTAGTCTTCACTCTTTACTTTGGGACCATACTCAACTATTTCTGCGAGCATCCTGATTACCAGTGTTTTGAACTGTGCATCCGGTAGGTTGGCTATCTCTCATTGGCTAGTTCTATTTTTGGAGGTTTGATCTGTTTCTTTCATTTGGGCCATATTTCTTTGTCTCACCTTGCCTTTTACCTTGTAAAGGGCAGAGTCTTTGGTATTCGCCAGGGTGGAGCAATCCACTTGGTGTGTTGTGACACTGTATGGGCGGAAGGAGTCCAAGAGGGAACAATATTGCTTGCTCAGCTCTCTGCTGGCTTTCAGTCATTTCCACCACTGCCCACAAGCAAATTGGGCCCTTTTCGTGCTGATTCCAGGGTGGGTGGGATTGTGCATGTTCTAGGGACCTGTGGGGTCTCTCCAATGAACTCTCCTCTGAGGCTAGGAATTTGTACCGCCGCTGCAATTCCCACAGGTTTTTACAGCCAGAGATTTTGAGGCTTTATTTCCCCATGCTGCAAACTGGTGTTGTTTGGTCTGTCTCGCTCCCCAGTTGTTTCTCCCAGTTTATCTGCATGCAAATGTGGGTCCTCCCAGTCCACCAGCCACCACGTCCCTGCATGTCCTATCTACCTGGCTGCCTGTCTCTGCCCCTCCTACCAGTCTGAATGAATGTTTCTTTTTTAACTCTTCTGGTTGTTGGACTTTGATACAGTTTTATTTTCTGGCAGTTCTGATTACTTTTAGTTTTTAAGTTTGTTGTTGTCCTTCTTTTGTTTGTGCTAGGAGGCAAAATGTATCTACCTATGCCTCCATCTTGGCCAGAATTTGAGAGCTATTTTTTTTCTGATAGTCCTTTGATGTCATATAAAAATGCAACTGATTTCTGTATATTTATTTTGTATACTGCTACTTTACTGAATTCATTCATCAGTTCTAGTAGTAACTGGTGGAATATTTGGGATTTTCTATGTATAATACCATGTCTTCTGCAGATAATGACAGTTTTATTTGTTCCTTTCCTATTGGGGTAGCTTTATATCTTCCTCTTGTCTGTTTCCTGTGGCTAAAACTTCCACTACTATGTTGAATGAGAGTAGTGACAGCAGACATCTGTCTTATTCTCAAAAGAAATACTTGTAGATTTTGCCCATTGAGTATGATGTTGGCTGTGCATTTGTTATATACAGCCTTTATTGTGTTAAGGTGTGTTACCTCTATGTCTATTTTGCTGAGAGTTTTTATTATAAATGGGTGCTGGATTTTATCAAGATGGTGGAAAAAGCTTGTTTCTTGAGATAGGCCTGTAGTGCTATGAATTTCCCTCTTAGGAGTGCTTTTGCTGTGTCCCACAGGTATTGGGTGTTTGTGTTCTCATTTTCATTGTTTCAAGGTATCTTTAGGTTTTTTCCTTATCTCATTGTTAACCTATTCATTGTTTAGTAATATGTTATTTAGCTTCCATATGTTTGTGCATTTCTCGGGGTTTATTTTTATGTTGACTTGTAGTTTGATACCATTATTGTCAGAGAATATGCTTGGTATGATTTCAGCTTTCTTAAATTTATTGAGACTTGTTTTGTGTCCTAACATGTGGTTTATACTAGAAAATGTTTCATGTGTGCTTGAAAAGAATGTATATTCTGCTGCTTTGGTTTAAAATTCTCTGAAGATGTCAATTAAATCCATCTGATCTAGTGTGTCATGTAAGGCCACTGTTTCCTTGTTTATTTTCTATATGGAAGATCTATCCATTGATGTCAATGGGGTGTGAAGATTCCCTACTATGACTGTATTTCTGTTGCTCTCTCCCTTTATGTCCATCAAGATGTGCTTTACATATTTAGGTGCTCATATGTTGGGTGCATAAATGTTTACAAGGTGTATGGCCTCTTGCTGGATTGCTCCCTTTATATTTATGTAATGTCCTTTGTCTCTTACTACAGCCTTCATTTTAAAGTCTGTTTTGTCAGATTAGTATTGCTACCCCAGGTTTTTTTCTGTTTCCACTGCAGTAAAATATCTTTTTCCATCCCTTTACTTTTAGCCTGTGTGTATCTTTTGATCTGAGGTGGGTCTCTTGTAGATAGGATACATATGGGTCTTGTTTTCTTATCCATTCAGTTACCCTATGTCTTTTAATTGGAGTATTTAAGATATTTACATCCAAAGTGATTTGATAGGTATATATTTTTTGTCATTTTATTCTTTATAACTATGCACCTCTGTTTTCTTCTTTCTTTTTCCTCCTCCTTCTTCTTCTAGAAGATCTTTAACATTTATTGTAATACTGGTTTGGTGATGTTGAACTTTTTTAGTATTTTTTCTTTTTTGTGCGTGTCTAGGGAGCTTTTTATTTCTCTTTCAATTTGAAATGATAGCCTTGTTGGGTAAAGTAGTCTTGGTTGTAGCTCCTTAATCACTGAATATTTCATGCCAACCCCTTTTGGCTTGAAATGTTTCTGTTGAGAAATCAGCTGATACTCTTACAAGAGCACCCTTTCAGGTAATTGTCTTTCTCGTGCTCCTTTAAGATTCTCTGTCTTTAACCTTTGACATTTTAAGTATAATGTATCTTGGTGTGGGCACCTTTGATTTTCTCTTGTTTGGGATTCTGCACTTCCTCGACTTGTATGTGTTTTTCCTTCATCAGGTTAAAGAAGTTTTCGGCCATTACTTCTTCAAGTAAGTTTCTTTTGCTTTCTATCTGTTCCTTCTGTTACCCCTATGATGTGGATGTTGTCCCAAAGATCCTTTAAACTATCTTCATTTTTAAATCTTTTTTTTCTTTTTTCTGCTCTGATTGGTTGTTTTCTGCTACCTTGTCTTCCAAATCACTGATCTGACCCTTTGCTTCATCCAACACACTGTTTATTCCTTCTCGTGTATTCTTCACTTCTGATATTGTAATCTTAATTTCTGACTGACCTTTTTTAATGGTTTCCATATCCTTTTCCATGTTGTCAAAGTTCTCACTGACTCCCTTGAAGTTCTCACTAAGATCCCTGAGCATCATTATAAGCATTTTTTTTTTTTGAACTCCAAAATTGGTAAATTGCTTGACTCCATTTCATTTAGCTCTTTTTCTGGAGATTTCTTCTGTCCTTTCATTCGGGGCATGCTTCTTTGTCTCCTTGTTTTGGCTGTTTCTTTGTGTTTGTTTCTATGTATTATGTAGATCTGCTATGTCTGCCCTCTTGGCAGAATGACCTTATGTAATAGGTGTCCTGTGAGACCCAGTGGCACAGTATCAATGACGACCTGAGCTGGGTGCTCCAGGAATGTCCCTGTGTGGGTATTTTGTGTCTTCCTGTTGTAATTGAATTTTGATTGCTATTGGCCCATTTGTGCATGGGGTTGACCCTCATGCACAACCCCCAAAACAGTGTATAAGCAGCTGTGCAGGTACTGAACACATGAGGCAGAATTTGCCTCAGCAGGGTCTATTGCCTGCCGATATTTCCCTCTGGATATGCCACTTGTGAAGCTAATTAGATGTTGCTCTGATGTTGTCTGAAATTGGCCACTGGGTGTGTTGGTTATGGCACCTCTTAGGAGGGACTCTGGTGCAGGTCGGTGTCAGACTTTGCCTGTAGACTGGCCCTGGGTAACCTGTTTGGCACTACAAAGCAATCCACAGATAGTGGCTGCCTCTGCTCGGCATAGGTGTGTGTAGGAAGGGCCAAGCTGAGGACCTAGGCTGGCTTTTACCAGCACCAAACCTGGCAGCAGGTCAGCAAAAGGCCCAAGGCATCCCAAGATCTGCCTCCATCTCTAGCTGCCTGTTAGGCTCAGTCACTGAAGAAGCCTCTGGCAGTACTTGAGTTACATGAGGTATGTTCTCTGTGAGTTAAGGGCAAATGGTGTTCACCAGGTTGATACAGGTTCAAACTCAGTGCCAAGGCTGGGTCTGAGGCCATTCAGTGAAAGTCCCAGGGTACACCAAGGCCAGCTGCCACCCACCTTTGTGGTGGGGCAGGGTCTCAGGGAGTCATCAAGGTGAGGCCAAGAGGATTTTTCAGGCCCAACCAGACTAAGATTTGGCTGTGTGAAAGGAAGGCACTGTACCAGTTAGGTGTGCAAGGGAAAAATGGCCCTCATCCTAGAGCCATACAATTCAGTCTGTCCCAGATTCTGCAGGGAGCCCAAGCTCAGCAGGGTGGGGGCGCTAGGAGTCAGGTGGGGCTAATGGATCTCCTGTGAGTGTAAATCAGTGCCTTCCATGAATATCCCCCTAATTTTGTGAATGTGTCTCTGCACATGTGTAAATACAGATGTACACATGATCTGGAACTCTGGCATGGGTGCTGTGTGCTGCCCATTTTATGGCATCAAAGTACTACTGACTTGATAACCTCCAACCACTTTGCATCTACTTCTGCCATAATAATGGCTTCTAGGTAATGGTTAGTGTTGATGATAGTACAGGCTTTGAAGTCAGAGTGCCTGGGTTTAATCTCCATTGGCCCTGTTTACTAGCTGTGTGAAGTTTGGACATATTCCTTAATTTCTCTAAGCTTCAGTTTCTTTATTTGTAAAATTAGAGACCTCACAAAGTCCGTATGTTGACTAACCTAATATGTGAAGGCCTGGCATGTGGAAACCAGAGAGTTTACTAGTTATCACAATCCCTATACTAGGCTCTTTAAATGTTTTTTTCCCTCTAATTCTCACCACAAACTTATGAGGCAAGTTATAGTAAGATACCCCTCCTCCCCCTTAGGGAAAAGAAAAGTGTGATCCAGGAAGAGGTTAAGTGACTTGTCCATGAATTCACAATTAAGTTGTAGAACTAAGATTAGAATGTAGTCTTAGTCACATGCCCAAACAAGGTTTCCTAAGAACTATGCAAATATAGGCATTCTAGCCTCCCAGAAATTATGAATAATCAACAAGCTCTCTCCACTCTGCTGCAGCTGTCCTAATATCTATATCCCAACAAGGAATTATACTACACTTGTGCACACACACATCAATCATATCCATCATATATAGTTCTCTGAAAGAGGCTGAAAACCAAGGCACTATAGTACATTTGTCAAAATTCGTTCCCATGCATTTGTATTCTCCTTTCCAGGCCCGTGACCCCACCAAGAAAAAGGGAACTATATCATTCATTTCATAGCAGACTCACTCAATTAATACTGTTAGTAAAAAGCAGTTGACTTTCAACAAAGATTTGCTGAATAAAGAGAATAATGCATGAGAAAGGGCTCTGTGAAATTGCAAAGTACAAACCAAACTTTTATCACATCAACTAAATAATTACAAACTTACATTTTTATTTAAACATTTAATATTATAGTTAAAAATATAAAGTTATAGAGCCAACTTAATAATAATTATTAACAATAATAAGAGCTATAATACTCATTGGAGATTCACTTTATGGCAGGCCAAAGGTCTTATCATGTTATTTTAATTTCACCACAACCCTGTGATGTAAGTCCCATTATTTTCATAGAAGAGGGCATGCTTAAGGTTACACACTAGAGGTGCAACTCTTTCAATTTCTGTATCAAACTCCTTTTCTGTATATAAAAAATATTTTTAAAGAATTATACAGTATAGCCCTGGCTGGTATGGCTCAGTGGATTGGGTGCTAGCCTGTAAACTGAGGGGTCACTGGTTCAGTTCCCAGTAAGGGCATGTGCCCAGGTTGCTGGCCAGGTCCCCAGTGGGGGGCATGCGAGAGGCAACCACACACTGATGTTTCTCTCTTTTTCTCCCTCCCTTCTCCTCTCTAAAAACAAATAAAATCTTAGGAAAAAGAATTATACAGTATATATGTATATATACATATATTTGTATACACACACACACATATTCCACAAACCAAAAAATCATCCACTTAAACATATAATCCTATGGGTTTTAATACAGTCATAAGTTGTGCAACCATTATCACAATCTAATTCTAGAACATTCTCTTCATCCCCAAAAGAATTTCCATATACAACAGCAATCAGATCTAACTACATATACTTTGCATGCATAAAAGAAATACAAATTCTTTTAAATAAAGCCTTGAATAAATATATGTATGGATGTATATTTAATATAGCTAATGCAAAAGAAAATCATGAGAGGAATTCTAAAGGAGAAAAATGGCATTGGCTACAACACCACCCATCTAAGCAGGGTAAGTAATCAAGAACTGTCACCCAATTCCAGTTACTGTGGATCAAATGCAATTTCAAGGACTTCTTACCATTTTTGTATTCACAACCAAATAGTATGGCCAGGATGGAATGTAGGTAAAATAGTGTTCAACCCAGTCACCTTTGATATTCACTCTAATATTATATTAGTGTCAAAGAGAAATACTGAGGAAAATAAAGTCACAAAAGTTAAGGAGAATGTAATTTTTCTCTTTTAGCATGATATATTCATGCACATTTTCTAAGAACACACAGCACTGCCTTTGATAATTTACAACAATCATTAAAGCACAATTTCATGAATTCTGCACACACTTTGAACAATGTAAAGGAACTCACTGTTGGTAAATGCATATTCTTCTTCATTTCCATCACTGTCATCAGATGGAGCTTTGTAAGGAGGTGGCAGTTTCATTGGAGGTGGAGCAGTTCCTTGCCTCTGAAGATGCAAAATTTGAGAGAAGGGTAAGTTGCTTTTGCACAATCCTTTTCTTCAAAGACAAACAGGATAAAAAGATCATCTGTATCAAACTTCAGTTATATCACAAGGATTACAAAACAAATGTAATTTATCTTTTTATGTTTATGTAAAAGTGATTCTATGATGTAAACACAACAACACAGAAAACAGGAAGGAAAGCATACTTCTTAAGACTATAGACCTACCCAGAGGAATGCATTCCTTTCCCCAGTAAGAAAGCCATTATATTGAGTTCAGTTCAATTTTCATTACTAAACCAAGTAATTCAAATGAAAGACATTTCAAAATTAAATCTAAATGTAAAAACTATACACTATATTAACTCTACTATTATTTAAACTTTTTATTTAATTGTAGAAGATACAGATTTCATTCTCACAAACATACTTGAAATGAAATACCACGATTTTCTAACTGAAAAGATATTCATTTATAACATGTAAATAGTCAACACACATTTCAAAGTTTGTAAAAAGGAAGAAATCTTTATGATGAAAACATTTTGCTTGTCTGTGTAAGTAATCTTTAAATTTACATGCCAAATGATAAAACACATCAATATTTGGTTCAAACACTTAATTAAAGCAAAACAAAACTCTATGATCATGTTACCTTCATGGAATGTAGATGTTTTCTTGAATACTGGAAAAAATAAAACATGCCAGACTTCACAGAGAGACCCAAGTTGCCCAAGAATAGGAGCAAATACACCCTAACACTCCACCAATTCCAAATCAATTAGATTAAGATTTGTTTTGCTACAGGATTTCAACAAAGCACATTCAATTATGATTCATATGACAACTGCACTAATGGCAGGATACTCTTCGGTAAATGGGCAGTCACTGGCCATTACAGAAAGCCGGCTTGTGTAATCAGTTCCTCCAAAGGACAGCACTATGTCCTCCAAAGGACAGCACTATGTGGGATCCATAAAGGAAAACACACACCCAAATCACTCAAAGTGTCTAACCAAAGACTGATAAAATTCAAGAAAGGTGAAAGAAGAGAAAATGCCAAAGACAAAATGCTTGTTAAGCAACAAAAGAATACAGAAATTGGCCACAGTGTCTCTGACTCTGCCTGAAGAAAAAAAATAAGAGTTAAGTGAACAATAGAAAAGGCAAATGAATTCTTTTCAGGAAAACCTTTTCCTAAGAACCAGATCATTCTAGGTCAAAGACAGTACTCAGAACATGGACAGCCAGCTTTTCAAGTAAGGTTAAGATATAAAGTCTTTAGCCACACTTTTTTATGTTTAAGGGGACACTGTTTACACAACTGACTTATCTCATTAAGCCTGCCAACACTCTTGAGAAGAATACAGGATACACATATCTTGGTCTCCCTCTAGTTTGAATGTGGATTACCAGGTTCCTGGGGCATCTTTCTATGGCACATTTGGGAAGGATATAGGCAGGGTCAGCCTCTCCCCATTGCAATAAAGGCTGGAGCTAGGTATATACCAGGAGGCCAGGTGAACATGGTCTCCATGAGGGCAACATGGACAGTGGCATCCTCAGCTCAGAGAATAATACCTGGTACAAAGTAGGCCTTCCTTAAATATGAGTCAATAACTAGTTCCCACTCATGCTATTTAGGTTCCCTGACAATATTAACTTTTGGAAAAATGATGATGATGCAAATGGTTCCTTCCTAATAGCATTGTATATTAATTTTGCCTGGTGGAGATGCAAATTATATTAGTCCTGTAGAAAGAATAACTCCAAAGGTTACAGTTTTATTGTCCTATAATACATTAACTAGTTTTGTGTCTATATTTGAATCTTACTTAAGCGTTCTTCCTCTCAGCAACTATAAATACTTCACTCTAATCTCTCTGAACCAGGCTGACCATCTTGCCAGTTCCTTTGTTAATGAGTTAAATAAATATCTGGCACCTGTACATTTTACATAATTTTACAGGTCATGTTTTTATTTCTTGAATTATATTTTGTCAGTTTTGGAGGTCCCACAGAGATATTCAAGTAGACTCATCTTCCAGAACCAATTAAATAGTGATGCATGAGATATGCAATTCTTGAACTATTTTAATAGCAGACAATGATTTTTTGGCTCCCACTGTAAATCCCCAGTGGTAATAGACCTTTATTTTGGACTCTGTTTCTCCATTTTTAAATTTCCAATTCTATGTTTTTATTACTAAAAGCACTCTGGTGTATGAAGCTGAGCAAAGCTCTTTCCTCTCATTGCAAGTGTGTGATATTTTCCTACCTTCAGAGGGTATTAATAAATTAGATGTAAGTCTCCTAAAGAATCTCTGGTAGGTGTATAGAGACTATCTAATATTCCCAGAGTTTTCCAGAAAACAGTGAAACCAAACTTATGTTACTTTAGATATTCTAGCCTTTTAATTAAAAAGAAAGAAAACTTTTCCATAGAAACCATTAACTTGAAGGCATTTTTAAGCAAGAATCCAAATTCACAAAATCAAAGTGATTGGGTAATTGTCATTTTGAAACAGGTGTACTTTCTCTCTGATCTTCTTGATCTTATTGGTATGGAGTATAAACAAAGATATATTAGACTATAAAAACAGCCCTGGCTGGCATAGCTCAGTGGATTGAGCGCGGGCTGGGAACCAAAGTGTCCCAGGTTCGATTCCCAGCCAGGGTACATTCCTGAGTTGCAGGCCATAACCCCCAGCAACCGCACATTGATGTCTCTCTCTCTCTCTCTCTCTTTCTCTCTCTCTCTCTCCCCCCTCTCCCTCCCTTCCCTCCCTAAAAATAAATAAATAAAATCTTTAAAAAAAAGACTATAAAAACATTTATATCAATGTTGAATGATACCCACATCTATGTTTTGTGTGTGTGTAAAAGAATACCGCAAATTCCTATCCATTAAGCTGCGTATTATCAGCCAGTTCTAAGGTCTAGCACACTGCAGAATACCACTGATGGAACACTGCGTTATTCATTGGAATAACAAATAACCACTCTGTTAAGAATGGACAGAGTGATGGAACACTCTGTTAAGAATGACCCGAGAGCATGCATCTGGTAACACTAACGTGCCCTCAAGTTCACAAGAGACCATTCTGATCTTTGTGAAATGCTTTCATGAGGTTCCCCTTAGTCCCAGAGTATAGCGTGTGTCCAGATTTTTCAGTTGAAATAGATGTGTCTTAACCTTATTGAGGTATAATTTACATATAACAGAATGTACTCATTTTAAGAACTCACCTGGAATAAGTACACTTTTATAATGCATTTCACCAATATAATAGTCCCTAACGATATAGTCATACCAAACTTACAGCTGAATGAAAATATCCTTGCTATACATTGAAAAGCAATTCAGTTTAATGGAACAAGGCACAGTTGATAAGAATCACATATTTATCTTTTTCCTTCCTGGGACCTTATGTGCAATTTTCCTGAATCAAATACATTACCTTGTTTTCTCAAAGTAATTAAATTAGTAATCAGTTTATTCATCTATGTGTGTTTACTATCTGTGTCAGGTCCCTTATCTGTTTTCTTTTTGACATTATGTCCCAACTTTTGCACAGTACCTGGCACACTGTAAGTTTCAATAAACAACTGATGAATGCTTGGACCTTAGAATCAACATCCTAAGCAATAAGGTAGACTAAATGTTCTGAGAAACCCGTTAACCACATAAAAATGACAAAGTTTCAAAAATGTGTTTTTGTAACATGTGACCGAGAACAGAAATATCAATAAATTCCAAAGGGCATATGACAATCCCTGGTGGCCTGAAGCCAGTGATTTTGTTTTGTTTTGAGGAGTCTTTATTCAATCGACAAGTATGTATTGTGTGCCTGTTAGGCGTCTAGCAACGTCCTGGGCAACGGGCATTATTATGAGCCAAGAGATTCCCCCACTCCTGGAGCTTACATTTCAGCCCCTTTCAGATGCCATGTTTTGTGGGTGTTCATGTCTTGTCCCCAGGTGACTTAAAACAGCAGTGTCTGAATTCTAGATTGTTTGCTTTGCCCTACTCGAATGCAAGCTCCAGGAAGGCAGGAGATTTTTGTTTGTCTTTAAAAGCTTTATTGTGGTATATCGAGATACAGTTAACATAAAAAACCATACACATTTCAAAGTATCCAATTTGAATCCATTACCATAAACGAGATAATGTACATTACCATCACCCCTGAAAGTTTCCTTGTGCCCCTTTTTAATCCCTCCTGCCCACCTTTTACCCTGGCACCCCATTCTCCTGAACTACTAATCTCCTTTTTTGTCAATACTGGTTGTATTTTCTAGGTGTTTATATAAATATAACCATACAGTTCCTACTTATTTTTATCCAGTGAATGCTAGCAATTTAATTAGCTCCAATCTCCACTTGAGGTCAAGCAAGGTGGAAGATGGAAGTAAAGATATCACCCTTCCAATCTCAATTCTCACAAACAAAGCCTATCATATCTACAAAATGTTGAGAAAGAATGCTGCAAGATCACCTGCAATCTACATGTTACTAACACTGCTACATCACAGTCTTCCAGAATCTATTATCTGTGTTTATTAATAGTTGCCCACAGAATCTTGCACCCACAGTACATGCTATTGCTAATCAGAATGTAATCTTTATGATTATAATCTGAACTCAAAGAAGGTGGTCAACCAGGTTAAAACGGGCAATCCTACAATTTGATAAGCAACCTTATATTACTTTTCCTTATCCTTTCGCAAAATCCTTCTCCCAAATCCTCAAGAAATTTTGATCAACCCCAATGCACATGTCTATAAAAATATCCCAACTATTCAATTCAGTTATAGCTTTTCCTTCCTTTTCACAGGGAGAATCTAGAATAAAGTTAATAACAAACAAGGACTTCTGGCCAAGATGGAGGCACAGGTAGATATGCTTTGCTTCCTTGTACAACCAAAAGAAAGATTACAACAAATTTAAAAACAAAAACCAACCACAATGCCAGAAAATTGAACTCTGTGGAAGGCTGACAACCAAGTAGTTAAAGACGAAACATTCATCCGGACTGGTAAGAAGGGTGAAGACAGGCACCCTTGTGGGCAGAGAGGATGCATGGCAAGATGATGGCTGGAGGACTGGGCAAGGCAGCAGCTGGAGGACCAGGTGGTCACATGCAGATAAACTGGGAGGAACAAGTGGGGAGGAAGACAGACTAAGCAACCCAGAATTCAAGTTCAGGAAACTAAAACCGGTTGTGGCAATGGGAGAAATTCCCAGCCCCACAGGAGAGTTCGTTGGAGAGATCCATGCGGTCCTGGGCCATACACAAGACCACCCACCTGGGAATCAGCACCAGAAGTGTTCAATTTGCTTGTGGGTAACAGGGGAAGCAACTGAGAGCTGGCTGAGAGCCGAGCAAGCATCATTATTCCTTCTTGGACCCTGACCCCACATACAGTGCCACAACACAGCTACATGGGTTGCCCTGTCTTGGTGAATACCTAAGACTCTGCCCCTTAATGTAACAGGTATGCCAAGACAAAGAAATATGGTCCAAATGAAAGAACAGATCAAACCTCCAGAAAAAGAACTAAGTGATGAGGAGATAGAAAACCTATCTGATGCTGAGTTCAAAATACTGGTAATCAGGATGCTCAAAGATATGACCAAGTATGGACACAAAATAAAGGAAGAACTGAAGGCTATGCAAAGTGAAATAAAGAAAAATATACAGGGAACCAACAGAGAAGGGAAGGAAGCTGGGGCTCAGATAAACAATTTAGAACATAAGGAAGAAAGAAACATTTAGCCAGAACTGAATGAAGAAACAAGAATTCAAAAAAAGGAGGAGAGGCTTAGGAACCTCCAGGACAACTTTAAATGTTCCAACATCCTAATCATAGAGGTGCCAGAAGAAGAGGAAGAGCAAGAAACTGAAAACTTATTTGAACAAATAATGAAGGAAAACTCCCCCATCTGGTGTAGGAAATAGACTTCCAGGAAGTCCAGGAAGCTCAGACAATCCTGAAGAAATTAGACCCAAGGAAGCACACACCAAGGCACATCATAATTACATTACCCAAGATGAAAGGTAAGTAGAGAATCTTAGAAGCAGCAAGAGAAAAGGAGATAGTTACCTACCAAGGAGTTCCCAGAAGACTATCAGCTGATTTCTCAAAAGAAATCTTATAGGCAAGAAGGGTCTGGAAAGAAGTATTCCAAGTCATGAAAGGCAAGGACCTACATCCAAAATTACTCTATCCAGCAAAGCTATCATTTAGAATGGAAGGGCAGATAAAATGCTTCCCAAATAAGGTCAAGTTGAAGGAGTTCATCATCACCAAGCCCTTATTATATGAAATGTTAAAGGGACTTATCTAAGGCAAAGAGGATAAAAAATATGAACAGTAAAGTGACAACAAACACAACTATCAACAACTGAACCTATATAAACAAAAACAAAAGTGAACTAAGCAAACAACTAGAACAGGAACAGAATCACAGAAATGGAGATCACATGGAGGGTTATCAGCAGGGATAGGGAGGGCAGAGAGTGTGGAAAAAGGTATACAGAATAAGAAGCATAATTGGTAGGTACCAAATAGACAGGGGAAGGTTAAGAGTGGTATAGGAAATGGAGAAGCCAAAGAACTTATAAATATGACACATGGACATGTACTAAGGGGGTGGGGGAATGCTGGTGGGAAGCGGTGTGCAGGGTAGAGGAGGATAAAAGGGAGAAAAAAATGGGACAAATGTAATAGCATAATCAAGAAAATATGCTTTAAAAAAGCAAACAAATCAATCAAACAAACCAGAATCTTGATATTAGGGTACAGTAAGTAGGAAACGTTCCCTGGCCTTGGACTTAGTTTGAGGTGGAAGGAAAAAAGGGAAAAAGAAAAACCAGTGTTTCTTGAGCGTTTTTTACAAGCCAAGACACACTCAGGCTAGAGACCAAAATTCATTCTGTGTGTGGCTCAAAAATTTCCAAGTCAAAACACCAGGCAAACATAGAAAGTGGGGATATTTCCAGGGATATTAAATGAAATAGATGCCAAGGCATTACTAAATAATGTCACATATTAATAACAGGGCCAATTTCCTGGGAAGATATAAAAATTTAAATCTTGGAAGCACCTAATAAATTAATTTGAAGAAATATAAAATAAAAACTGAAAAACTACATAAAAAATAGGCTAATTTTGCCATCAAAAGGGAGATATATAGGTTACCCTGACAATTCCCCCCAAAATAAATTTGTACATAAAGTATCTAAATATCTCAATTAATTATTTTGCCTTAAAAACTTTGTATAAAACCCTATACTGAATAACTAGGTAATAGCTATTCTTTTGCATCACAAATATACATATGCAATAACTGACAATGTGCTAGGCCATAGAAGAGTTTCAACCAATTTAAGAGAATATTGAATACAAACCAGAATTTCTGATTAAACTGAAATATATTAGAAAATAATACCAACAAGTTTTGAAAACATTCAAATAGAGATATAAGCGTACATTTCTAAATAAACTTGGGTGAAAAAGAAATCATATTGGGAGCTAGAAAAACAACTTAGTACCAAACAATAGAAATTCAACTTAAAATCTTGGGATGCAGGTAAAGAGGGACTTAGAAGAAAAATAAATGATTATTTTAGAAAAGAAAAATTACTAAAAATAAATAAATTCTTTAACTAGCTAAAGATTACTGGCAAAAAAAGAGAAGAAACTGTAACAAAAAAGAGAGGCAATATAAGGACAAAAAACAAATAAATTAAATGGCAAAAAGATACCACAAAGAAGACTAACACAATTCAAAAGTTAATTCTTCAAAAAGAGGAATTAAATAGAAAATAACTTTGAAGATCAACTAAGAAAGAAATGTAAAAAAAAACTATATTCAGAAAGAAAAACCGACAACTATAGAGAGAGCATAGATAACACAAATTAAGAGAACACCTGAACAGCCTTACGCCAACAAATGTAAAAAGTTAGTGATATATTCCTAGAAAACAGTCAGTAACCAAAACATTCAAGAACAAATAGAAAATGTAAACAGTTCAATAACTATTAAAGAACTAAATCTATTATTTTAGATTTTTTCCACATAGAAAACACAGGCTTACAATGGCTAGTTCGACCACACACTTAAGGAATAATTCTCATTTTACACAAACTCTCAGAGAACTAAAAAGGAAGGAAGGGAGGGAGGGAGGGAAGAATGTTCCTATTATTCATTTTAGTAGTCTCATATAACCAACATCAGATAGAGTAGTACATAAATGGAAAATTCCAGGACAATTTCATTAATGACCACAGATGCAAAACCCTAGAAGAAACGTTAGCAATGGGCAAAATAGATCAGGATGAAATTAAGTTTAAGCCAAGAAGTCAAGATTTGTTCAACATGCAAAACCCATTAATGTGATTTTACCAGTTTAAGGGACTCAGGGAAAAAAAAACTACACATTCACACAATTATTGAGTAAATACAGATGATAACAATAAAATTCAATGCTGATGCCATTTATTATAAAAATTCTTAGCAAAATAAGAATAAAAGTGAATACACCCTTAACTTCAAGAATTGTCTAGAAAAAAATTTAAAGAACACACCATATTCAATGATGAAACATTAAAAGCATTTTCTTAAACATCAGGAGGATAAAAATGGCAAGAATGTTAGCTATCATTACTTCTATTAAACATACTAGGGATCTTGGCAGACATAGTAAACAAGAAAAAGAAAGACTGGTAAAGGAAAAAGAAAATTTCTTTTATCCAAAGTGATTATTATTAGCTATATAGAAAAATTCAGAAATAAAAATCTATACACACAGTAATAAAATTTGAGAGTCATATTCTTATTAAAAGTACTTTTTAAACCCTGGCTGCCGTAGCTCAGTGGATTGAGTGTGGGCTGCGAATCAAAGTGTCGCAGGTTCAATTCCGAGTCAGGGTACCTGCCTGGGTTGCAGGCCATAACCCCCAGCAACCACACATTGATGTTTCTCTCTCTCTTTCTATCTCCCTCCCTTCCCTCTCTAAAAATAAAATAATAAAATCTTTACAAAAGTACTTTTTATACACATATAGAGAACATACCCAAAGACACTAGAAGGCTCTACATGAAGGCTCTACATTTAATATGTTTATCTTTAGGGAATGGGTTCACAAATGATTTTAATCTTTTTATTTCAGCATTTTGGTTTTCCCAGTGTTCTATACTAGGTCTTATTTTATAAAGGAATAAGAGAATAGGACTTCCGGCAAGATGGAGGAATAGGTGGACGCAGGGTTCCTCCTCGTACAACCAAGATTAGAAAACCAATAATTTACAACAATAATTTACTATCAGAATAACACCCAGATCCAGCAGAGGATTTATCTGAATGGAAGTCGGGCAGCCAAGAAGTTGAAGTAGACACGTTCATCCGGACCGGTAGGAGAAGACAAGCCAGGCGGGCACGGGGCTGGCTCAGGTCGGCGGCGCGCGGAGGTCGGGGGAAGGTTTGGCGTGAAATCGGCGCAAAAGCCATCGGGCGCGCAAGAAGGCAGCGGTGATCCCTGAGTACGCAAGCTGCGGCTGGCAGACCCAGAGGGGCAGCGATTGTGGACCAGGGCAGAACTCGCGGCCCAGAAGCCCAGACAAGGGTCTGAGTCCAGGGGAACGGAACTACCGCCATTGTTTTCTCCAGCCCCGCCCCCGCTCCCGCCCCGCCCCCACATATAACGTCACAATCTAGCAACTGGGGTGCCCAGCCCCGGTGAGCACCTAAGGCTCTGCCCCCCACCGTAACAAGAGCAACCAGACCAGAAAAAAAAAAAGGAGAGACAGGGGAAAAAAAAAGTATGTTTTCAACAGAGCAGATCAGTCCCCCAGGACTCATCCTTTTGAGGGACCAAGAATTAGCCAATCTATCAGATGCACAGTTCAAAACACTGGTGATCAGAAAGCTCACGGAACTGGTGGATTTTGGACGAAATTTAGATGAAAGAATGCAGATTACCATAAAACAGATGCAGGAAGACACGCGGAGGAGAGCCAATAGTGAAAGGAAGGAATATGAGTCTCAAAACAATACAGTGGACCAGAAGGAAGATAGAATCAACCAAGCAGGAAAGCATGATGAAATAAGAATCCAAAAAATTGAAGAAAAGATTAAGAGCATCCAAGACACCTTTAAACGTTCCAATATCCGAATCATAGGGGTACCAGAATCGGAAGGGGAAAAGCAACAGATTGAGCACATATTTGAACAAATAATAAAGGAGAACTTCCCCAATCTGGCAAAGGGAACAGTCTTCCAAGAAATCCAAGAAGCTCAGAGAGCCCCAAAGAAGTTGGACCCAAGAAGAAACACACCAAGGCACATCATAATTACATTAGCCAAGGTAAAAACGGAGAGAATCCTAGAAGCAGCAAGAGGTAAGGGGACAGTCACCTACAAAGGAGTTCCCATCAGACTGTCAGCTGATTTCTCCAAAGAGACCTTACAGGCAAGAAGGGGATGGAAAGAAATATTCCAAGTCATGAAAGACAAGGACCTACATCTCAGATTGCTCTATCCAGCAAAGGTCTCATTTAGAATGGAAGGGCAGATAAAGTGCTTCTCAGATAAGGTCAAGTTAAAGGAGTTCATCATCACCAAGCCCTTATTTTATGAAATGCTAAAGGGACTTATCTAAGAAAAGAAGATAAAGAAAAGACATGTATAGTAAAAGGACAGCAAACTCACAAATATTAACAACCACACCTAAAGCAAAACCAAAAGAAACTAAGTAAACAATTAGAACAGGAACAGAACCACAGAAATGGAGGGCACATGGAGGGTTAGCAGCAGGGGGGTGGGAGGAGGAGAGAGGGGGAAAAGGTATAGAAAATAAGTAGCATAGAATGTAGGTTGAAAATAGATAGGGGGAGGGCAAGACCCAGAACGGGAAATGTAGAAACTAAAGAACTCATATGTATGACACATGGACATGAACTAAAGGGGGAAATGTGGGTGGGAGGGGGGTACAGGGTGGAGGGGAGAGAAGGGGGGAAATAGGACAACTGTAATAGCATAATCAATAAAATATATTAAAAAAAGAAAGATTAAAAAAAAGAATAAGAGAATAATGTTAAAGATGTCAAATAAGCATGTAAAAATCAACTCTCTGTCTATATATTAGCAATGAGCAAAAAATACAAGTTAAAAATATTTAAAAGGAACAGAAATAGATAAGGATATCTAGGAATAAAGCAAAGATTACAATATCTTGTTGAAGAAAATTATAAAAATTGAAAGAAAAGAAAAATCAATAAGCTCTAAGTTGGTATATATATGTATGTACATATACATATATATTCCATACAATCTTACTTATAAATGGAATGTAATGAACAAAATAAACTAATGAGCAAAATCAGAGGCATCAAAACATGGAACAGACCACCAGTTGTAATAGGGGAGAAGGGAGTGAGGTGCTGGTTGAAAGAAGGTGAAGGGATTAGTCAAAGAACATGTAGAATGACCCATGGACATGGACAACAGTGTTGGGATTGACTATGGGAATGGAGAGAGGGCTGGGGGTAGGGCAAAAGGGGAAAAATTGGGGCAAATATAATAGCATAAACAATAAAGTATTTTTTAAAAAATAAAATGGTATATAAAAGATATACCATGTTAATGGTTAAGAAGTCTCACTATCATAATGATGTAACTTCTTTTCAAATTAATCTATAGATTTGACACAATTCCAAACAAAATCCCCAAAGAGCTATTTTTGTGGAATTTAACAAGCCAATTCTAAAACTTGTCTGGAAAGAAAAAGGATACAAATAGGTAAGACACTTCTAAAGAAGAAATATGTAAAAGAGGAAATTGTTGTCCAAGCAGACAAGATTTACTATTAGGCTTAATATTTAGGTAGCGCAGTACTTGTCCTGGCAGAGATAAAGAGAAAGCTCAGAAACAGACTTCTCATGATAACCTGAGATCTGACAAAGGTTGTATTGCAAATCAGTAGGGGGGCCTATTTTTAAAGAGTAGGATAATTAGTTATCCTTGTAAAAAGATGAAAATTCATGCCTTACTGACACCATATCCTAAAACAAGTTTGAGATAAAAGAATTCTACTAGAATAGAGGTGGGAAAACAGGAATGGGTGATTAATTCTGATTGACATTAGGGAAAGTTTTCTCAGTAGAGATGATCTTTGACCTGCTCCTTGGAGGACAGAAAGGAAGAGCAATGTGGGAAATGGATTTCCAGGCTGAGAGAACACCAAGATCAAAGTCTCAGCAGCTCCCAGTGTGCAGGGCATTTCCAGGAATGGACAACTGGTCCAGCTGAACAGAAAGGAGAGATGAAGATCGCAGTGGCTGGTTGGTGTTCTGTAACATTTTTATACTTACGCTTCCCTAGGTTTCTGGCCTTCATCCTGGACAGTATGTTCACAGAAAGCAAATATTATAAATTCAGTACATCTACCCAAATACTCATCAAAATAAGATTCTTATTAACTGTAGCTTAGATAAGCAAATAGAAACCAAAACCATTTTTTAAAAGCTTGAGAGGTTCAAGTTACCTTTTCTTTTTTTTCTTTGTTGTCTTGGTCCTGGTTATTAGTGATTTTGTTGGCTTTGTTAGGCACACTAGGAATGACCTGCCACCAAAAAAAAAAAAAAAAAAAAAGAGAGAGAGAGAAAGGAAAAAAGAGGGAGGAGGAAGAAAACAGTGAAATGTCACAAAAATGTAATTTTAAAAAAACAGTTAAAAACCTTACTTAACTCTTTGATTGCATGTATAACATGAAGACATGAGAAATACAATTTAAGACAAATGATACAAATTGCAAAATCTGACAAGCAATATAACAAGTTGTGGTGTGTGTGTGAGTAATCGAGGAGTAATAAATCCACAGGCTTGTGTGCATAGACCCAGAAAGTGAAGATGAAGGAGACTAAAAAGGAAGTTGTGATACTGACTGTTGTCCAAACATCTCATTTTGCAAAATACAGTGGTCTAAGTTAATTTCTAGAACACAGGAAGCCATTATTTACTTGATAGATTTACTTTATTCATCATTGTACCCCAGTTCAAGTATGTTATTTAGCACACTTGTGCACACTCAATAAATATTTCATTTATCACTGTTAGCATAAAGGTGAATTTCAAATTTACTTATATCACTGAATAAAAGCCCAATAAAAGCTGGAATTTAGTGTTATTTATCACTACAACCCTGGTGCTCAGAAAGAGACTAATACATAACTGCACTCAATAAATGTTTCTACATGAAAGAGTGTAATTTCATAGAAATAATTTTAATCCTTTATGGTCCCAACAACATAGATTACTTTTTGCAAAACTATGTGTGAAACATCCTTGGAAAATACAAAATTGTAGTGTTTTTTTCTTAAATTCCTCAAATAGCTAACACAAAAACCTTGGCATAAAAATCTAATGACAAAGATTAAAAGAAAAAGAAATCTCTCACAAATTTAAAGAAACCATCTTTCTAGGGATAATTTTAAAAACAAAGGCAAAAACAAACTTTCTCTCTACATGCAATTTAAGATTAATTTTTCTTCAATTTTAATAGAGTCTGCAGAAATAAATTAATTTTGGGAATAAATAAGTCTCAGATATGTTTTATTTAAGTATAAAACAATAGTAATGATATATCACCATGTATTCGGTGCTTCCTATGTGAATAGACACGGTACTAGCACTTAATATTTACTTCTCTATTGAATGCACACAACAATCAGAGTTCAAAACCTGCTGCGGCTATAAGCTTTGGGATGAGATGGAAGGTCAGTTGCCATTCATAAAGTTTACAGTTTGTTTTATAGACAGCAGAAAAATATATTTCTGGACATATAGCATTGGCAAAATTTGGAATACAAAAGACTTAGCAAGAGGACTATATCTTTATGAAAAGTAAAAGACAACCTATTTCCTGTGAAAGCAAAAATATATTTATATATGATTAATGTACAAAATGTACATGCGTCAAAAAAATTTAGGCACCATTATGAAACAATGGTATAGGGGATACCACTGTTCCTCCTAATATAAGGAAAAAAAGAAAACTGCACATGAAAATAAATTTAATGAACTGAAGATATGACGCTAATTTCCAAAGGGTTTATTTTTTAATATTAAAAAATACATGGTGCCACTGTTAAATGTATTTCTGTTATTAAGTGGGGAAAAATACCCTTGGCATAAAAGCTATTTATAGAGAAGTGCAGTACAAATAATGGAGTCCCCTCTCAAATAAACATTAGCTAAGTAAATCTAAACGGATACACACATTTCTTTCTAGTATGCTAAACACATACACGAGAAATTCAGGAGAAAAGGTTTAAAAAGGCAATATATTATTGATACACCTAAAACATCTGTTAAAAGCACAAGTATAAAAAAATAAAATACAACTCAAAGGAAAAACGGGCAAGTCTTTAAATGCTGCTGCTCAACTCACGGTGTTGATGAGAATTTCCATGTGGCCAAGGCACAGTTAGACATAGGGCCTTTGATGGGCCCTACCTTAGAAAATGACTTCTTTGGGGTGCTTTGAGGGAATGGCTCAAAGTAATGTAAACTGGTCAAAAATGATTAAGCATTTGGCTGTATTTCCTGTTTCTGTGATGATCAACACTACCTGTGCAATAAGTGAGCTAAATAGAACACCAGTTTGTAAAGACGTGAACCTTTATTCCTGTTATTGGTTCATTCAACAGGAATCACTTTGTGCTAAAAAATGGAACAAGTCCTGGACTCAGTAACTAACACCACGCCCCAAATATGCTGCCTTCGCCAGAACCACCGAGAGTTCAGTGCTTGAGGAATCCAATTCACAGTGCAGCAGTCCGTTTGCTGCATGGGGAATGGTCGATGAGAGCCTGGCACAACGTTGAAGAAATTTTCTTTTTCTTTTTTGAAGAGTTGAAAGAAATGGCACTGTTTATGTCATCCACGCAAAAATTTCCACCTCAGCAAACCAGCAAAGGCTGGATTGAAAGCTTGACTTTTTTTTGTTGACTTGATAACCTATTTTATTGAAGACTTTCAATATTTTTTGGCAGGGCATTCACAGATGGCCTCATAATTTGATTGGCTCACTCTAATTCAACACTGTTTCTTTGGAAAGTACCATTTGGTGAGGAATAATCATGCCAAATTTTCCTATTGAACTCAGTTTCCAGAAATAAAAGTGATGGTATAAACTACTTTCTCAATATTACGAAAGTTTTAAAAGTAGATTCCACACAACATTTTGAATTTCGAATTGTGGAAAAATGAGAAGAACTTCTTCAGGGAAAATGAGAAGAGTTCAAGAAGAACTCTTTAGTTCGCCTCTCTCAGCTGGCCCTGACAGTGCGTAAACACAGTGCCAAGACTAAGAGGGGCTGAACTGCAACGCAGCACATCACAGCAGAGCTGCATAGTGGGGAGAGGATGCAGCCCACTGTGTGAAGGCCGGTTACGAGGGCATCGAAATAGCATATTGATGCCCTGGGTGAGGGGCATCTCTTTGCCCAATCTGACACATAATGATTACTTTCTGTGTGCCTTGAGATAGAAAAGGTTGAAAAGTAAAATGCTGTATTGGAAAGCAAATGTTAAAAATATGCACACTTTTTCTAGTGTTCAGATATGCCTATATGTTGAACAGCTGTCTTCCATTATAAAGTTTAAAAACAATAAACACTGCTTGCACTTACAGGGCTTAAGGGTGACATTTCTGCTACACACTGCAATATAAATACACACCCTGCCATGGACATCTGCACATCAGAGTTCCAATTCTCTACCAAGAGTGATTTATCTTGGAGAAAAATTTTATGATTAAATACTATTTTTGAATTTGGAATCTCCAACAGAATATACAACAGCACAACATGTTTGTGTTTTTACATGCTTTAATAAATACACAGAACATTTGATAGTATCTCTAGAATTGTTTCATACCTGATACTCTTTATGTTCAAAGTATTTTATGAACAAAATAACTGGCTCAGAAAGTTAAGTAACTTAGCTCCAAGATAGCAAACCTAGTAAATAGGGAATCAAGAAATGCAAAAAGTTCTGCTTGATTCCATAGCCTGTGACTTACACCAACACACACTGGACTGACTCAAATTTAGTCAGGAGATCAAAAATGGAGTAAATAAGGGAAAACTGAAATTAATAACTAAATTTTTATGAAGCCAATGCTTTTTCTAGGTAATAGTAAAAATAGAAATACGTAGAAAAATACCTCAAGGCTAAAACTTAGTTTACGGATGCAGAGAACATTTTTAAATTTTTTAAAAGTATAAACTGAAGCTTACTCTTGGAGTGGACGACAAGCTCTGAACAACAAACACCACAGGGTTCCCTGAGTTCTTGATGGCCTCCACGGCTTCACTGTGTGAGGCATTCTGCAAGTCTACTCCAGACACCTACAGCACACAAGCAATTTATTTCAATTAGAAAGACAGTAGATAGTATGGATAGGTTATTCCAAGTTCATGTGTATTACATAGCTATGAGAACTGCCAGAGTTCAATGAATAAGCCAGAATAAAAATAAGATTGGCCCATCAAAAGCTTTGTTGTTTTGGGACACACTTAAGGAAGTAATGGTTTACCTTCAAGAAAAGTAAGACAGATATCTTAATAACAATGGGCCTGGTTAAATGTAATTATTCAAAATAGCAGCTTGGTCAGTAACAGAACCTTAAGTGGCTGAGTTTATAATGTCACCCCTGTCACTAACACAGTACATAGTTCTGGGTGGGGGGAGGGGAGGGTGGGGATCTCTCTGGACTCTTTTCTCAGACTGGGAAGAATGATCATTTTAAGCAAATTGTCCATTATCACAATTGAGCAGTTGAACATTTCTTAAATTATGTTAAAAAAAAGTATGAAAGCATCCAGTTACTTTCACTAAAAGTATAAATGGATCCTTATTATATAAATCTCAGAGAGCCTATTTTGAGAATATGTCAATAATCTCCAAGACATTCTGTACTTATCAAACATATTTAACAAAACCAATTTTTCTTTTTCTTTTTTTTTAAGATTTTATTTATTTATTTTTAGAGAGGGAAGGGAGGGAGATAGAGAGAGAGAGAGAAACATCAATGTGCAGTTGCTGGGGGTCATGGCCTGCAACTCAGGCATGTACCCTGACTGGGAATCGAACCTGTGACACTTTGGTTCACAGCCCACACTCAATCCACTGAGCTATGCCAGCCAGGGCTACAAAACCAATTTTTCAAACCAGTAATGTAACAAAGCTTTGGTAATTGTTGGGTAGATAGTGACAATGAATACTGACAATGCGCTGTAAGGAGACAAAAGAAATAGGAATATGGGTGGAGACAGATGTGGAACCAAAGTAAGTTTTTGATTTTAATATGGGAGATATTACAGCAGTGCTGATGGAGTGGGGAGGAAAAAGGAATGACAGAGAGAAGTGACAACTGTAGAGGCAAATCCTTGGACAGCGAAGAGGGACTGACATCTACTGCACAAGTTAGAGCGATTGGCTTTAGATAGAACCACAAACAGTTCATTTGTCATTATAGATACTGTTAGAGAAAAGACCTGGCATGCAGCTGGAGCAAGGGGAAGTTCCTTTTTGACTGCTTCTATTTTGTCAATGGAAGAAGAAACAAGGATCATAAAGTGAGATTAAATCTGAGGGAGAGGCACAGGAGGTTGGGAATAGTTACCCATAGAAGTAGGAAAATGAAACTGGGAAATATTACAGGATTACAGGGCAGAACAAAGACCCACTTGAAGGGGTGGTCATGAATTTAATGAGACCAGACAGCATGGCAATTATTTTCTCTGGTGACACTAGAGACCTGAAATAAACAAAGAGGTGCACAAGTTCAGTGAAAGGAGAGAAGATCCAGAGTTGGAGTGATGAGGGTGATCTATCACTGAATCTAAGCAGAGTAGGAAGAAGAGTAAGCACCCAAGAAGCTGAGAGACAGAGAAGGGCTCTCAGGTAAGAGACAGAAGCTTGGTATGTTAGAGGGATTAAAAGGCAGGTGAGTCCAAAAAATGGGGAAAGATGTGGAAGAAGAAAGGTGAGGTCAGGAAGGCAGCTGAAGCCACATCATGCAAGATCCAAAAGGCCATAGTAACAACGTGACTTTTTATTCCACTAGACAACCACTGGAAGATTTTAATGCTCTGTAAAAACTCTCTTCTCATGTGAATTGGGGAAGGATATGAATAATATTAAGTGAATAAAATATATATAGAAAAAATTTAAAGTGAAGCTTAAAAGCTGCCACAACAGTTTGATGAAGCGTCTTATAAATAACCTAATCCCCCAAACATTCAACAATAAGAGAAGTAGAGGCCATATTAAAACTACTTCATCTTCCAGTAATAATCAGCTTTTGTTTTCCTTTTCCACAGTGCTAAATGGGAATCACTAAAGTTGGAAAGTTAGGGAGAAAATGGAATTCTGTCATATTACAACAGAAAAATATCTACCCAAAATGTGTCCATTCACACAAATGAAGACCCATTTCTAAAAATTACACTAAGTTCAAACTAAGTTCAAACTTCCTGGTATTAAAAATTTCTTTATCTGAACTGAAATTGTTCATGCAATTGTTTTAGGACAAAGAAATTATTATTATGCTTTACTTAAAAAATGAAACAAGCAAGTAACCTTTCACAGGGAAAAAAGTAAACAAATGACTTATTATGCTTGACAAAAGCCATATTAGAGTGTAACATTTCAAGTCTGCTATGAGTTTGAAGAAATATAAATTATTAAGTCTGGGACAAAACAGTGCATTCTTATTACTATGTGTGAAAGTGATGATGGACAAGTGAGAGAATACTTTCTTTTCAAGAGACAGCCAGTTGAGATGAGAGGGAAAAAAACCCCCTAAAATTTAAAAAGATAAAATAATGAATAATCCAATTAGCAAGCAGAAAAAAAGACATGCATAAACATGTCACTGAGGACAGATAGAGATGGCAATTAAGCAAATGAAAAGTTCTTAATATTAATCACTAGTCATTAAGGAAACACAAATTAAAATAATAATGAAATATCACCATATCCCTATCGGAATGGCTAAAATGAAAAACAGTGAAAAGCCTTGGCTGGCGTAGCTCAGTGGATTGAGTGCGGGCTACAAACCAAAGCATCGCAGGTTCAATTCCCAGTCAGGGCACATGCCTGGGTTGCAGGCCATGGCCCCCAGCAACTGCACATTGATGTTTCTGTCTCTCTCTCTTTCTCCCGCCCTTCCCTCTCTAAAAATAAATAAAATCTTTTTTAAAAAAAGAAAGAAAAACAGTGACAATACCAATTTTGTTGAATACCATACATTGTTCATGGAAATATAAAATGGTATGTCTGCTCTGGAAAAAAATTTGACAGCTCAAGACTAAAAGTGAACTTACACTTAACAATTGCACTCTTGGCTATTTATCCCAGAGAGACAAAGACTTATTTTTGCTCAGGAACTTGTATACAAATGTTTATAGGAGCAAACAAACAAAAAAACGAAAAGCAGAAAAACACAAATGTTTATAGGAGCTTTATTCAGAATCATCAAGAACTGGACGCTACCCAAATGTCTTTCAATGAATGAATGAATCAACTGTGGTGCCTCCACACCATAGAATACTACTCAGCCATAAAAAGGAATGAACTATTGATGGACACAGTAAATTGAATGAGTTTCAGCAAAATTATTCTGAGTAAAAATGATAATTCAAAAAATATATATAATGTATGATTCATTTATGTGACAACAGTGAAATAACAAAATCACAGACATAGAGAAATAGATTAGACTCTGGTCAAGATAGAGATGTAGGTAAACACTTCACCTCCACACACAACGACAGTGAAAATTACAACTAGACTATGAAACAAGTATCACCCAGATTCATCAGAAAATGGAGCTGTGTGGAAGTCTGACAACCAAGGATTTTTTAAAGAAGCCACATTCATTCAGACTGGTAAAGGGGGCAGAGACACAGAGAGGCATGGAGACATGGAGTGGCATGGAGAGGTGGTGGAATGGGTGAACCCATACTCAAATGTGGTGGATAAAAATTGGGAGGGATACCTCAGGAGCCAGCAATCCCAGCCCCACATCAGACCACCCAGCCTACGGTTCCAGCACCAGGAGGGTATGTCCCCATAACTTCTGGATGTAAAAACCAGTGGGGGTTGGGGCAGCAGAAGACACTGCAGGATTCTCAAGAGAAGAGACTCCTCTTACAGGGCCTGCAAGAGATTTAGGACTCATGCAGACACATACCCTCTGGGAATCAGCACCAGGGCAACAGCTGGAAGGGCACCAGTGGCATATAGGCAGAAAGTGAAGTGTAAGTGCTGGGAGACAGCTTCTTCCTAGGCAATCTCCAGAGACCAGGCAGAGGCACTGTCTCTTCTCTGAGCTCTCCCTTACACAGAGCCACAAAGTGGTGAAATGGGTTGCCACATCTGAACGATTACCTAAGGCTCTGCCCCACACAATTTACAGGTGCCTTTTCTACAACAGGCCACGCTACTAAGACAGAGAGTCAAAGCAGCCCTACCTAATACACAGAAACAAACACAGGGAGGCTGCCAAATTGAGGACAGAAAGAAATATGGGCCAAATGAAAGAACAGAACAAAACTCCAGGAAAAGAACTAAAGGAAATGGAAATAACCAACCTTTCATATGCACAGCTGAAAATACTGGTTATCAGGATAATTAAAGAAATCACTTGGAAGAAGTATTCCAAGTCATGAAAGGCAAGGACCTACATCCAAGGTTACTCTACCCAGCAAAGCTATCATTTAGAATGGAAGGGCAGATAAAGTGCTTCCAAGACAAGGTAAAGCTAAAGGAGTTCATCATCACCAAGCCCTTATTATATGAAATGTTAAAGGGACCTATCTAAGAAAAAGAAGATCAAAATTATGAACATTAAAATGGCAACGAATTCACAGCTGTGAACAACTAAATGTAAAAATCAAACTAAGCAAACAACCAGAACAGGGATACAATCACAGGTATGGAGATCATTTGGAGAGTTATCAGCTGGGAAGAGAGCAGGGAGAATGTGGGGGGGGAAGTGCAGGGATTAAGAAGTACAAATTGGTAGGTACAAAATACTGAGGGGGGATGTTAAGAACAGTATAGGGAATGGAGAAGCCAAAGAACTTCTATGCATGACCCATGAACATGAACTAAGGGAGGGGACTGCTGGAGGGAACTGGGGTACTGGGTGGAGGGGTACAAAGGGGTAAAAATTGGGGCAACTTTAATAGTATAATCAATAAAATATACCTAATAAAAAAGAAACAGATTAGTGGTTGTCAGAGGTTAGGGATGAAGAGAAGAGTGGCTCAAGAGGTGTGGCAACGCCGGGAGTCTTGTGGTATGCCAGAGCTGAGGTTTTTGATTGTGGTGGTGGTTATGCAAGGCTACATATGTGATTAAACTGTGTAGAGCTATCAACACACACACACAAATAAGTACACATATAACTGGTGAAATCTGAATAAGGTCAATGAACTGTGCCAATATTAGTATTTTGGTTTTGCTGTTATAGCCCACTTGTGTATGATATTAACTTTGGAGAAGGATGAGGGAAAAGTACACAGAGCTCCCCTGAACATTTATTTGCATGAATATGCAAGAACACAGAGCTCCCCAACATTTATTTGCATGAATATGCAAATAAACATTTATTTGAAAGATTTCTATGAATCTATAATTATTTCAAAATAGAAAATTAAGGGAAGAAGAGAAACAAAATATAAAATATATATTTAAAAGTTAAGTTAAATGTATCAGTAATCAAAATAAAATGAATTAATATCACTTATTTACTTAGATGGAGATTATCAACTTAGATTTTAAAAAAAGCAAAATCCAGTTATGTGTTGCTTACAAAAATACAACTATAATAAAATCACAAGGATGAAAAAGAAAAAAAATTGTACTATGCAAATACTAAATAAAAGAAACCATACCTGCCCCAGAAACCTGAGCATTCTTTAAAAAAAAACAACAAACTGTGTGCGCATCCATAATTCCCTAACAGTCTCACTGCATTCACAGTATTCACTCTTCAGTTTTTGCTTCCTGGAGCCTTGTTCCCACATAAACCCACACGGCTCACTCTCTCACTTCCTATTCTTGTTCCAACATCTTCTGTAGCAAATCTATTAATTCAAACTACTGCGTTCACTACCTGTCACTACCCATCACTCCTTATCCTGCTTCCTATTATTTTTCTCTACAACAAAATATAGCAATTGTAAACACATAAACCCCAACACATGAAGAAAGGACTTCCGGCTAAATGATTATTTTACTGTTTTATAGTACATTCAAACAAAAATGGAATTTTAACGTCATTTACCTCAAGTATTTTATCTCCAGTTTTAAGAGCGTTTGTTTTTCCTGCTGGACTGTCTTCTAAAACTTGTTTGATAAATATACCTTTCAGCTCCTCTCCATTCTTCAGGCGTTTTATAACTGTTTGTCCACCAACAATACTGATACCAAGAGACACATCGGGTTCTCTAAAAATCTCAACACTGTAAAAAGAAAAAAACCAAAATCTCCTCATGAAACAAATTTAATTTGTTGGGCTATCACTGTAAGTGTTCAATTTGCACCATATCCTAGTGACTCATTTTATATAAATATATTTTCTAAATGTATTTTTACAAATGTTACAGGTATTGTACCACATTCCAAAATTAAGAGATATTATCAGTAATTCATAGCATATGTGAACATTTAAATTCTGAAAAGGACGGGTATCTAAAACAAGAGGTACAACTCACTACTGAGAGATGTAGCTAGGCCTGAATGTTCCCATCTCCTACCACAACATGTGCTCTGTCATTAGTCTTTTTCATCTACATCCATAATTATTAGCAAACAATGGATTAAGGAAATAACAAATGAGTGAAAAATCAAGAAAGTCACATATCATTTTGGCAAAAAGTTTAGAATAAAATAAATTTGCCATCGAGAGGCTTGTTGCCCAGGCTGCTTTTCCCACTCAGTAGGTTTAACTTGTGGTTCTATAAGTGGAGGACAAATTTTTTAAAATACTTGCCCAAGGGTATATTTATTGATTTTAGAGAAAGAAAGAAGAAGGGTGTGGGGGGACTGGGGAGAGAGAGACATAGAGAGACAGAGAGAAACATCGATATGAGAGAAACATTGATTGGTTGCCTCCTGTTTGGACTCCAACCACCTTGACCAGGCACTGAACCGCATGCAACCTAGGTGTGTGCCCTGACCAGGGACTGAAGCCAGAACCTTTTGGTGTGCGGGATGATGCTCTAACCAGCTGAGCTACCCAGCCAGGGCAAGAGGAAGACACATTTTACCTGCTCTTAAGACAGGATGGTTTTCTTTTTCTCTGTATATCTGCATCATTTTAAAAACATACGGAATAAAACTTTCCCCTCAAAATATTATGAATTTTGCCCAAATTGCACAGATGTGGCCAATAATTAATGCAAATAAAACATTAGCTCAGAAAACTGTTCCTAAGAGTTTTTGAGACAAGAGTCAGAAGTGTAAGAAGAAACAGTTTTGATGGGCACAGTGAAATTAATAATGCATGAAGAATAGACAGAGCAGCTAAAGGAAGACTTTGATAATCCTAATAAAGTGCAGCCCTCGTGACTACATGAAATCACAAGGGAATCTGACAGAAGATGGGCCCAACACATTCCGTTCGCTCACACGAGCTGCGAACTTAGATAATACAAGGGTTGGAGGGAAAGACAAATTAGTATACGATGTAGCCTCAGCTACTACTGTTGTTGTTTATATGTAAGGAGGCTTTTCTGCATTCAAGGCAGCCCGATCTGCTCTGCTTAGCGAGGCAGTGATAAACTCTTCTTAGTCCATCAGTTACTATCATAGATGGACATTTGGAAATTGCTTTCTCTGAAAGAGTATGATAAAGATTTTCCTAATATTGGTTTATAGTCATTTTGCCTGGCTAAAAGTCTCTAAATAAAACAAAATGAAACTAAACTTTGGGCTTGTCTACATGTGAATAACAATTTCTCAATCATTAGAGAATGATTGAATGACAATATTAAGTTAAAGAAAAAGCGGCTGATTGTACTGCCCCATTGAGAAAGCCAATAATGTCATCAACGTACATTCTTGGTGGACCCCAGTGGCTGAAGTTTGGAGTTTCTTCTCCTTCACCTTCTTCTCTCTCAGGTAACTCACTGAGGAAAAAGGAAGAAAAAATACACACATAGTCTATAAGACACAAACTTGTTATTAAAGGTTGTTGGAAAGTTTTGAAATTACACAATTACACGTAGTTAAATAGTTCTTAATTTTGAAGCTTTACATCAATAGTCAACTGTCCATACAAAGCAAAAATATCCTGCTTTAACATTCGACTCAACAAACACCCACAGCACCAGAAAATCATAGAATTATTATGAACACTGTTATTGATAATACCCTATTTGCTATTTTCAAAAAATATGCTTGATTTGTATAACTTCACATTTGTTTCTCTATCAATACATAAAATATTATAAAATATACTCCTCAAAAATTCATGTTGATTGACCAGCTAAGAACAAGCCAATATAAACAACATACATGGCTAAACAGTCAGTAAACATGATCCCTCTTGCTAGATTTTTCTGTCACTGTAAATAATTCCCATCACTTGTATCCTGTGAATATTTTACATACAACACTTTTCAGCTTACAGATTTACTTATGTTATCCAATTTGATCCTCCCACCTATCATTATCATACTTTTGCCCATCAACTTATATTAGTATGGAACTGCTTAATCAGGTAACAAAACACTGAATTGCAGAGTAATTATATGAGTAGTGCTGTAGTAGGGTACAGACACAGCCATATCTCATTTGGAAAGAGGAGTCAGGAGTCCTAAGCTCCAGTGTGACCTGTGCCATGAAGTGAGCGTGTGACTTGGGACCACCAACTGAAATAATGTATCTGATATTGTAAATTGTGTTACTCTGTGCAAACCTGTGGGCACTACCACTCTTTTTGTGAAATCTCCTCCTGTGAGGTAGGCCCAGCAAGTCATATTATTTCACTTCCCACATGAGGAACTGAAGCTCAGAGAAGGCTCATTCTACCCACAACCTCTTCACAGTATCCAAACCTTTCTTTCCACACTGGGTTTCAATGCTCCATTATTCTCTGAATTTTCAAGTAATTCTGTGAAAAGCAGCAAAACTCCATCTACTTGCCACTCTACTGACTTTCTAGAATATAATGGCTTAAGGCTGAGTGTAAAGGAAAAAGCTGAAAGTATTCTAGACATTCCAAAAATCAGTTAAGAAATTGGGATCATTAGGGGTCATTAACATCTCACCCACTACCAGATGGCCTTCTTGCCTTGGACAATCTATTTTTTATGATTAAAAGCATCATAGCATTCAGGCAAAAACACTTTGGCAGATATTTGCTGGTTACTTATTTAACATCTTCTCCCCCAATCTCCCTCACCAACAGAACTATTTTATTCCAGGTGGCACTACGCCCAGCTCGAAAAAATACATTGCTGGACTTCCTTTCAGCTAATGGTAACTATGTGCCATAGTTCTGATTAGTGACACCGAAGCAAAAGTCCCTGGATGAGATTTCCAGGAAAAGTCCTTAAATGGAGGGAGAATCAGCAGGCAGGAGCCTTTTGCCCTATGCCCTTCCCCTTACTGGTAGTAAGGCATCTGTCTTAAAATCATGAAGAAACAGTGAGAAGCCATAAGGACAGCAGAGAAGAAAGGAGAAACTTATTTAAGATTCTAACAGATCACTTTCTTCAGGACTTTATACATGAAAAGAAACTAAGGCCCTGTTTGGTTAAGCCAATGCTAAGTGCAGGGTTCCTGTTAATGAGCCTTGGAATGCAATCCCTAAGCAATGTTCCCACAATTCCACCAACTTAAGTGAGGTGTTCACTTTGCCATATCACATTATTATTTTTTAAAAGATTTTATTTGTTTATTTTTTAGAGAAAAAGGGAAGGAGAAAGATAGGGAGAGAAATATCAATGTGTGGTTGCCCCTCACATGCCCCCCACTAGAGACCTGGCCTGCAACCCAGGCATGTGCCCAGACTGGGAATTGAACCAGCAACCTTTTGGTTCACAGGCCCATGCTCAGTCCACTGAGCTATACCAGTCAGGGTGCATTACTATTAACTGGGCAGTTGTAATCATCACAGGCACTTTCATATTTTGATTATCCTATAACATAGTAATGAGGATTAAATGAGATAAAACTGGCATTAATTGAAGTTCAACCAATATTTATGTCCTTTGCAAATTTTTCACTTTTTGTATCAAAATTTTCCCCACATATTATCATAATCTTCATAATTTTTTATTTAATAGCATCTCAATAGTCTGTGGTATGGATATAATTTAATTTACCTACTATCTTAAATGTGAGGCATTTAGACTATTTCCTGCTTTTTGGAATATGAAAATTACTACAAGGAATATCTTCATGCTCTGCTGTATTTTAGAATTCCATTTTAAATCAATATCAAAGTTAGATTGAAAACTAAAAACCAAACCAACACTGAAACCTTCCTCTTCTCCATTTGCCACTTTCTTGTACCCCAAATTATGACAGGTATGATAATAAGAAATAAATAGCTGGTCTTTGCCCTGGTTCCTGACATACAGCTTCTAAAACCCTTGGAATTTTCTGAGTAATATGGGTGATAGGAGCACCTTTTGTTTTTAATAACAGGCTCCTTTCAACCACACCTATACCTGAGTTCATGCTAATAAGGTGATTCTTGGTAGGACCCTAAACAGTGTCAGGAAGGGTGCCGCTGCCACAGAAACAAACAGGTGATTAGAGTTAGACCTTCTAGCCCCACCTCTGGGAAGGGGAGTAGGGTTGAGCTCATGCACCAATGGCCAATGACATAAACAATTGTGCCTATGTAATGGAATCTCCATTTAAAACAAACAAAAAAACAGAACAACAACAAAAAAACCCAAACTGACTGGGTTCAGAGAGCCTCCAGGCTGAAGAATACCTCAAGATGCTGAGAAGGCGACGTGCCCTGAGAAGTCATGGAAGCTCAGTGCCACCCCACAGCTCCCCTGATATCTTCTCCTATCCCTCTTTTCCATTTGGCTACTCCTGAGTTGTATCCTTTATAATAAACCATAACTGCAAGTAAAGTGCTCTCTTGAGTTCTGCGAGCCATCCTCACAGACCTGAGGAAGGGGTCACAGGAACATCCAATTTAAAGCTGGTTTGTCAGAAGTACAGTTGGAAACTGGCATCTGAAGTTAGGGCAGTTTGGCCGTATTAAACCTTTATGCCGCGAAGTCTGCACCAACTCCAAGAGAACTGGTTGTTGGCTGAAGGAAAAACTCACGTGTTTGGTGTCAGGGGTGTTGTGAGCAAAAACAGTTCATAACAGGCATTAAGGAAGAAAAACCCACATACATGTTTTTATTATGGTACAGATATACTTTCATTATAGGAATTAAATATGGAAAATTTTAGATAAACTATGTAAAAAAATTAATTTTTTGGAAGAGAATTATTGACTTTTTCAAAGCCATTATCTTTCTCAGGGAGTTGGTATGCACGTATTTTAATCAGATTATTTCATACCTAACTGGAAATAAAACTTGTAAAAGTTCATCCAGATAGTGTGATTAGGTTTGGAAATACAGCCACAGGAGATGAGAAACTATACAAATTAATGTAGTCACTTTACATTGACAAATGTGTATACACTTTAACCCAAAATAAAATTTAACTGAGAAAGCACTTTTATTGCATATATTAAAATGTAAATTCTCATAAACATATTTAAAACTTTAACAAGGGATTTCTAACCTCAAATTTTATAATTTGTACTATAATTAAACATGGTCAATAGTTCGATCAAGTTAGTCTCAAATCTTAAAATAACTAAAATTTACCTCTTACATTTAACCAGTTTTTCTCCAAGGGAATTAACCATCCAATAAAAACAATACTTTTTTATTTCTGACCTTTTTATAAATGCCCAAAGTTATCATTCTTTACAGATTTGGAGGAAAGATGGAGTAGCTCATTAGCGAACAGGTTGGGTGTTAATAGTAAAACTTGATCATGACATACAATCCCTTTACAAATAAAATTTCTAACATCATACAAAGTCAGATGGATCCAAATAGCCAAGGTGACCTTTCCTTTCCAATGTACCTTTTCTTCATATAAAATTTTTACATACTAAGCCATGAGGATCAAGTAAACTCAACACTCTAAAAGGATGTAAATAGAAAAAGTTCTGGTTGTGACTAAGCTATCTCAAGATTTTTTTTTTTGCCTCTTTAAATATAGATTTTATATGGCTATTTGGCGTGACACCCCATAGTGAATACTGAGCATTTGGAGCCAGGGAGAGTGGGCCCTAGTGTTTTCCAAACTAGTTTGATTACTTATACAGACGTTACACTGATTTTGAGGGTACGAAGCAAATTATTGCTTGATACTAACATATGTAAGGACTTAGGCACTCCTCACGTTAAAGTTCCGAGTGACACAGAAATGGTACCAAGTGAAAAGAAGTTAGATGTAAAAAAGTCCTACTGTATGATCACACTTATATAAGAAGTTCTAGAACAGGAAAAATAATTTACACTGTAAAAAGTCGTGTTAGTGTTTGTCTGGAGCATGGCACAGCCAGGGGGCCAGGGACACTTTCTGGGGTGATAGACATGTTCGATATCTTGATTGGACTGTCAGTAATATGACTCTACACATTTGTGAAAATTAAAAAAAAAGTGTTTAAAATTTGTGCATTTTATTAATACGTAAAACTGTGTTTTATGGCTCAAGCCATAAAGGGTAAGTTGCTTCCTTAGGTCAACTTTATGTCCCTTTTGGCCTTCAGTAGAGCCTGGATTAGTAATCAAGGGCTAATTACAGTCTCAGCGACATTAGTGTAACATTCCTATGTACCTCCTGTCCTGATTCTTCACATTCACCATCACTGCCGTGTGGACAACAGCTCCAACAGAATTGTGCTGAAACCTCCCCTTTCTCCTCCCAACCCAGACATTCTGGAGCAGTCCCCCCTCGAATGCACCCATTTCTTTCCCCTTGTATCCTCAGCCTCCTACCAATGTTCTGAACTTACACATGATTTTTGTCACTTTATCTCAAAGGCAAACCTATTAAACATCCACCATTTATTTAGAAGGCACTAAATGCCAGGCACCATTTTGGGGGCTCAACTATAACAACTCATTTAATCCTTTCCCCGGTTGTGACACCCTGCCTCCTATTCTACCTCCCCATGCATAACAAAGTATTTAATGTGTGAAACTATTTCTTTTCATTTGTATCCTACTATACCTACAGCATGGTTTCTTGTCAATTTAAAATATGTCTTTCATCCCAAGTTCATCACCCTTCCAAGGCTTTACCCTCTGACACTTTGTTCTACTTACTGTGAGTCAATCTTATTTTGCCATAAAAGAAACAGAGAAAAACCCTACAATCTCCTTGAGTGTTTAAAAAACATTCAGCAACAACGAGTTGTGCCCCAGATAAACCTCGAGGCCCATGAATCTGTCATTGTCACCTAGCATCATTGTCAACCTTTCATTATACATTTACTGTGTTAAAGACACTAAACGAAACCCTTTATATTCACTTTTATTTAATCCGTAGAACTACCTACTTATAAGTGAGGAAATACAGACTTCAAGGAAACTTTCTCAGGGTCATGTAGCTATAAATAACAGGAAAAATCTGAACAGCACCCACAATATATCTATGCTACAGATCTGCTATTAGCCTGAGAAATGCACACGGCCCCCTTTATAGGCACCCATATGTCTTCAGGCAGCAGGTGATGACAAAGATGAGTTAGGAAAAGACTGAAGCCAGGTGAGTTCTGAGGACATGATCTCAAGTGACCTTAGGAAGAAAGGAGGATACTCAGAACAAAATTACTCAGATTCTTCCCAGAGTTATCATATCCTGCCCACCCACAGTTCTCTTTGTAAAGAGCCCCACTTTAAAGGTGCATCTGACCTCTTAATACTTGTCCTGCCTCCAAATATTAAGAAGTTGGCTTGATGGAAAAACACAGTGCATGTTAATAAGTCTGCAATGTCCTACATAAAAATTAATGCAAAGAAGCAACTCTAAAATATGCTTGAGTACTTCAGGACACCCTGATAATATGAAAAACTGTCTTCCAAAGAATCTATGCAGTACTCAGGAAGGCAAATATTCACCTCTGACCCTAACTTCATGGGGCATTTTCTAAAAGATTAAAAGGGGGAATAGGATTTAAAGGAACTCTTCTGGAACCTGCTGAGACTTAAATATATCCTAAATTTATGAGAACAAGCCAAAAATACAACTTTCAAATGCAAGACTGATCTAAGACAAAGTTAGGTTGGAGCCCCTAAATACCTGTGCCTACATAAGAAATTGGCTTGTTGAAGTATTCATTTTAGGAGTAAAAGCAATGGGATAGGAGTAAAGCGTGTCTTCCTTCTCAGAAGCTGGGAGAATTGAGTAAAATACAACTGATGTTCCATTTTGTTTTCTGTGTGAGGAAGGAGGGCTGGGCTTGGAAACTTGTTTAGATCTTTTCCTATGCTATAGTTCACAATTGTATAGCTTTAGAGAAGCAGCCGCATTTCTGAGTTCTCTAGCCAGCTTCAATGTTTAACAGTAAGTACCATAAAAGACAAATGTGTCTCATTTAAAAAGTAATTTGACCACATAGAAAGTCATAAAACGTATTCCTAACCTTTCCAGTACTTCTACTCCCAGGCATCTCTCTTAAAGAAACAACACTGTGCCCTGGCTGGTGTGGCTCAATGCACTGAGCGTCAGCCTGAGAACCAAAGGGTTGCTGGTTTGACTCCGGGTCAGGGCCCATTCCTGGGCTGTGGGCCAGGTCCCCAGCAGGGGGTATGTGAGGAGCAACCACACATTGGTGTTTCTCTCCCTCTCTTTCTCCCTCCCTTCCTCTCTCTAAAAAGAAATAAATAAAACCTTAAAAATAGAAAGAAAGAAACGACATTGCCTCCCTCTGGGAGCTGGATAGGACATCAGGCCTGTTAGCACTGCAGCCTGCATGCTGGTCCAGTTCTGCTGAGTAAAAAGCCACCAGATTCTCCAAGTGGTGGGGCCCATCTGTCTTTCCTTTCCACTCAGAGGTGAGCTATGCAGAAGCACAGTAAATAATGCTTTATGTAGTTTCTATCTACAACTCTAGGAGAGGGTCACAGGTTGCTAAACAAAGACAGTATCATTTTGTGTTGATAGGAGACATCTAACCATTCTTGGACTAAGGTTTTAATAAAAATGTTAGGGCCAATGAATCCTACCCTATTGCGCAGCATCCCTGTTATGCTTTGCCAACACCCCCAGCTCCTTCGTTCACTCCTCTCCTGTACTCATAGCGCTATGAGCTCTGGTTTCTCCTTCACCAGCTCTGGTGTCTCCTTCACATATTGCTTTGGTTCCCATCCTCCACCCCCAAAGCCTGCCCAGCCAAACTACTTATCACACTCTGTGGAATCTCTTTGAACTGTAAAGAAACTACCCCATGCCCTATCTTCCTCACTGAATGTCCTCTATACCTGCTCTGTTTTCTCAACAGCTGCTGATTCTCTGCCACATTACCACACTCAAGTGGGTAATGCTCATTCTCTTGCTCTCTGGGAAGTTGGAAAGTGGAGGCCAGTATTTTTCTAAACTCCTCTCCACAACTAAGTCATTACCCGCCTATTCTTGTTTCAAAAACTAACCTCTACCTCGACACCTCTTCTTTTAATGCCCACTTTACTAGTACCCCACCACTCTCAGTAAATAGCTTTCCCCCTAAATGACAGAGAGAAAAAAAATCAAGGTCACTAGGCCAAAATCGCTTTGGATTCCTGCCCCCAAGGAACAAATAGTACCCAGACTTGTACTTTCCTTTCATTCCTGGCATCTGTCCCTGTGGAGGAGGTGAACTTCCTCATATCAAACTATCAAAGGTTAATCTCTAGGTATGCAATACCCTCTGCTCCCTTTACCTTCTTTAAGAACTATGCTCAATCACCCTCATCCTAGAATCTACACATTCCTTGTCTTGACCTTTTCCAAAAAGACAAAGACAGACAGACAGACATATACACACACTCTGTCTGTGTCTGTCTGTCTGTCTATCTACCTACCTACCTACCTACCTACCTACCTACCTAATCATGAATTCTATCTGCTTTTTTCAGGATCACGATTCTCAAAACACAGGTCTCTTCTTACCATGTCCAATTTCAAATCTTTTGGTCAATTTTCAACCCACTACCCTCTCTAATAAAACTGCCCTGTGCTTACCAAGGGCCATATGGCCAAGCCCCATGAAAACTTTTCCATCTTATTTACCTTGACCTCCTGGTAGCATGTGACCGTAGTCTGTGATGACCTTTTTGTTAAAATGTTCTCTTCCCTTGGTTTCTAGTTCATCAATTTCCTTCTACCTTTTGTTCATTCCACTTCACTATTTTCTTCCTCCATCCATGCCTTTAATATTACTGCTTTGAAGAGCTCCTATCTTACCCCTCTGCTCTTCTTATTACTTAACCTTCCTCTGGATGACTATTCAAATCCAGGAGTTTCACCTATGCTTGCTTGATCTGGTCCCCAATTATCCATGTTTGGTTAGATGTCAAGATTAATACTGAGAATCATGGAGCTGACTGACTCCACTTTACTTTGCCGCGCTATAGATACCTAGACCCTCACGTGTCTCAAACTTAACTCATTATTTTCACTTCTTACTTGTTTATGCTCCTATAATCTTTGTGAAGGAACTAATGATCCCACTATCCATTTGGCTTCCCATTGCAGAAACACAAGCCATCCTCAACTATTCCCTCTTACTTCCAACATGTTACTAGTCACTAATTCTTACAGATTCTCTAACTCTTAAATCCATTCCCTCATCTGTCTTCAAGCACTTCTTGTTTGAGTTGTTAGAATGAACTTACAACCTCTCATTTTCTAAGCAAATACTCTATTTAATCCATTCTGCATACAACTGCAAGAACACAAAATTTTATATATGGTGCACTTTTATATATGTGAAATTCTCATAGTAATTGTCTAATACAGTGGATTTTATTCATAATATTTTTCTGTATTTTCCAAATGTTCTGCCATAATCATGCCTGTTTTATTATGGAAGCTATGAAAACTACTTTATAATGTAAAAGCAAAAAGGAAATGAAATCATACTATGCATCAGTGGAATATCTAGAAGATAACATCCCCGTGTATGCCGAGGTCTTGGAAATAACTCGGGCCCTTGGGAGTTGGTATAAGGGCAGATCTTCTTGGTGCCTTCTTTGAGCTGCAGCAGGAAGTTCAGCAAGCAGGCCAGGACCTTGGACGTCATTTGGAATTATCATGCCTAAGGAGTAAACCGAGAGGATAGTGAACATGAGATGCTTTCTGTAATCCTTCATTCATTCAACAAATAGTTACAAGCATCTACTATGGGCAAGCCCCTTCCAGGTAGAAGACTTATTGATATAAGTCTTATAAGACTTAAACTAAATAAGTAAAATATTTCATATGTCAATTGGTGACAAGTACTATGGTGAAAAATGAAGCAAGGAAGGGGAAATAGGGATTGCTTAGCAGAAGAAAGTTACAATTTTGAGTGTGGCCTCACTGAAAAGTTGGTGAAATTTTACCAATATAAACATTTTATCAAAAAATCCCCTTTATAATGGTATTCTAATCTTACTACAAATTTTGCTTTATTAACCTAGGCTGTCTCAATTACAGGCATTCCAACATTTCCCTGATTTAAAAAAATAATAATTCCACAGAATTACACATCACCATGTAAAAACACATTTTTAAAAGGGCTTTGTTTATAAATTCCAGAATTCTCTTACATTTGTTATCTTGTTTAATTCCCACTTCAAACAATGTGTTACAGAGGAAAGATACTAGCAAATGTATTTTATAAATGGAGGAACTAATCTAAGGCATAGTATAGGGAGTTTGCCAATTAGAATGTGCAGATTCACCTGACAAATCATCTGTCATTTTTTCATTTACTGAAAAAAAAAAAGAATAAGGCAGAACTGTGCCCAGAGCCCTATGGCACAGGCTTAGAGACTTGCACCATGCAGGCATAAGTTCGTTAATCACTCTTAGGTATCATACACCCCAGTATCCAGGATAGCCAATCTATTATAAATTTCCAGCCAATCTTTCTTTATCATGTTATACAAATATGATGAATTGTGCATCAAACACCTCCCTTAAGTCCAGACATTTACAGTACTTTTTGGAAATCTGCCTTATCAAAAATGAGAAATGATTTTTGACTAAAAGATATAGATACTCTTCTAAAACTTTTCCTATAAGCATCACTTAAACTTTCCATCTCTTCATACTGAATAAATTTTCTAGGAAACTCACTACTATTTCTGCTTTTTACCTTGTCTAGAAGCTCTGGAATCAGGATCTAATCAGTGGATAATGCAACAGAGACTCTGATGAGGGAGTGACATGAGTGTCATGCTTAGGTGGTGTGAAACGAGGTCTCACTTGCCTTTCTCCCAACCCCATGCACCCTCCATCACATCCACTGGGGCTCACATTCCTACAAAACAGTCATACCTATATCACTGTCCCACTGTTTCAGCTCTCCCTATGTCTGCTTCCTCCCCACTGGGAGGGACCAGGAGTGGGATCAAGATTCTGCAAGCAATTGCCTAAAACCAGAGTCTTTAAGGACAGAAAAAACAGCTCTATTTGCAGAGTTATTTCCCATCCACCTATGCTAGTAAAAGCAGCCTGTTAAATTATAGCATTGGGTTTCACGGGTTGCTGCAGTTTGTTTAAAACTTTGCAATACCTGCTCCACACAAAGAATGCTCATGCCCTTTGCCCCACTACTCCCCATGGACCCTTGGTGGTGCTTAGGCACACATTTTCATCTCTCACGGTACTTGACACAGTTGCACTTTACAGGGCTGTTCACCAAGTGCCCCACAGTACACAGGAGCCCATAAAACAAATCAAGTCCTTTAGGACCTGCACAGTTGTCAGGTAATGACTGTAACAGGAGCACAAAGGTTAGAAAAACAGGGAACTTAAAAAAATGTTCTGGGTAAATGAAAGTTAATGCTTCCAGGAGAGGAATGGGAAAATTTTTCAAAAGGCTTATACGTGGTAGGGTACGAAAATACATGGTCAACAGCCCTGGCTGGTGTGGCTCAGTAAATTGAGTGTGGGCCTGAGAACCAAAGGGTTGCCGGTTTGATTCCCAGTCAAGGCACATGCCTGGGTTGTGGACCAGGTCCCCAGTAGGAGGCAGGCAAGGGGTAGCCATACACTGCTGTTTTTCTCCCTCTCTTCCTCCTTTCCCTCTCTCTAAAAATAAATAAATAAAATCTTTTAAGAAAAAAAAATGCATGATCAATGAAATAAAAGCAGTAAGTATCCAAGTAGAGAGGAGATTTGGTACTGTGCAACTTAGCAACTGGAAAAGTGGGGGTTGATATGTGTATAAATAACCACATATGAGTGCCATGTCACTTACTTATTCAACAAATATTTCTTGAGCACCTACTATGGTAACATAATCAGAGATAAGCCTTGCCCTCCAGAAGCTTAGTCTATAGTACGAGACTGGCATGCAAATGAGTGTGTGCCTGACTCCTGGGTGTGACAGAAATTCAGGCAGAATTCACTGGAGACACACTCCCAGTAGGGGCAGTCAAAGATTAGGAAAAAGAACTACTTTCTCTCTGAAATCTTGTAATACTAAATGTATTACTGATTTAAAATTTATCTTGTATACTTTACATTATTAATTACACTAATTTGTAGGTTTGGTGTCACAGCCCATGAAGAGTATAGGTTCTTGAAGGATACATAATTTTCGATAAAGTATGAATAAAGAGTCAAGAATAGCCCTATACATGTAGGTTCTCCAAAATAATTTTTAAATTAATTGTTCACAGATAGATCTAAATTGTTACTAATAAAGCAGTCAAAGAGCTACAGATGTGAAAGAGGCTTCGGAGAACACTTTGCCCAAATCCTTCATTTCACAGTTGAGGAAATGGAGAAGCTTGCAGAGGCCTGAAGTCCTGTGGGTAGCTCAGCAGGTTAACTGCTTAATACTGAGGGTCCGGGCCTGACACAGTCTGCCATATGCTGGGCAGGGCTCTCGAGGGCAAAATGAAATTTGGAGTAGAATTAACTCAATCTGTATGCTGCTGAAATCTGTATTGACTCTGCATCAGTAATTTCTTAGCCCACCCACAGTTCACACTAATTCAAACACTGACACCCACCACATAGCATTGTGGAGGCTCTCAAGTTTTTCTAAGTGCATGTGGTTATGAATGTTTTTCTAGTGAGGACAGATCTCAGATAGCTTCATTGCTAAAGCTATAATGTCTGAAAATAAATTATTTCCAGGGCCTTGCAAAATATTAGATTAAGGCAGTGTAGTAGGTTGAGTGGTGAACCCCCTAAAAGATATGTCCATGCCATGGACCTATGAATGTGACCTCATTTGATGGGGGTGGGATGGGGTAGTCTTTGAGGCTGTGAGTAAGTACTTTAGATGAGACCATCCTGGATTACCTAAATGGGCCTAAATCCAATGACAGATGTCCTTGTAGGAGACAGAAGAAGAGAAGACATGGGTAGGAAGAAGGGAAGGCCATGAGGAGACAGAGGCAAAAGATGGAGTGACGCAGCCACAACTCAAAATACACTGGAGCCACCAGAAGCTGAACAAGCAAAGAAAAGATTCTTCCCCAGAGCCTTTGGAGGGCACACAACACTTTGGTTTAGGACTTCTGGACTCCAGAACACGGGGAGAATTCATTTCTACTGTTTTAAGCCACTAAGTTTGTGACAATTTGTTACAACAGCCCCAGGAAACTTATATAGACAGCAGAAGGCAGTGGAACTAACTTGGGAGTCACCCAGATAATACACAAAGCAGGTCCCATGGGGGCCCTGGATCCTGCCATAAAGAGAATATCTCTTTCCCTATATTCTTCCCAGCCCCACTGTCCCTCCTCACAAATACCCCCTCCATTTATCTTGTTTGTTCCTTTCGATCCTGATGGTATAAAGCATAAATAGGCCCAAAGCAGGGGCAATTTTGCCTCCTAAGGGACATTTGCCGCATGTAAACACATTGTGATTTTGATCATCACTGGCGTGGGGGTACCACGGGCATGTAGGGCTAGGGGGCAGGGAAGCTGCTAAACATCCTGCAACGCATGGTGCAACCCACCAACAAAAATTTTCTGCACCACAATGACACCAAGATGGTTTTAAAGTATCAATAGCAACCACACATACATGGTTTATTAATTCTTTTACTTATTCATTGGTACTATAAACTTTCTCCAAGTGTTTAATAATCTGAGGACTACAGAAATGGGGTGAATTTTGGTGAAAAAAGTCCCATTTTTTTAGTCATGATTAGTTATACATCATGAAAAACTAGATAGACTCATCTCATTTTAGATATTCAACATTAGCTCTGTTGACCCACTGACAACTGTTACCATCTTATAAGTGCCTTCAGTCTTTACCATTAAGAACCCTATTCTTTGGATCACTTAATAGAATGCTGAATTCATATAACTGTACATAATGTTCTATAGTTCTTTCTCTCCCCTTACAATGCATTACCATACAATACAAGAACTGAGCACAGAGAAAGACGTTTCCTATAAGCAGAGCCATAACAGGTGAAGGGCAGCATAAATCCTGAACAATGGCTCTATAAATCCCAGTGCTAGGGAAGAATTTAACAGTCTCACCTAGGGATCCCAATATTATAACGACATTAGATATTTCAGTGTTGAATGAAAAAAAGTTATGTTTTAAAGACAATTTTTCAAAATTATTTAAGAATCAATATTGGGAGGAGGCAGGGAGAGGCATGATACTTTCAAGATTCTTTAATGGAAACTAAGTTATTAATGCACCAAAATTGACTGTAATATATGGCTATTAAAATGTTTCATAAATGTTTAAAATATGCCTCTCTTTATTAATATTTAACAACCCCATTCAATGAGCTAACAGTATCACTTAATAGCATCAGAGATTTTAATATATATTAGTAGAGACTTACTTCGGATCCAGCCTAAGGTACTAGTTTTAGTTTTAATCCATACTGATAATAAAAAGCAAAATGAAGCAGAGAAAATGCAGCCCTCTCAGAAAACATGATCTGAAATATCTCAGTTGAAATATGAACAATGTTATTCTTCCAGGTATTTTGAAGGAGATTAGTTAATAAACAGATTTAAATTTGAAACACTATAATGAATGAAAATGTGACAGTGAAATTTACCACATATAAACATAAAACTGGAAGATTGCAAAATAATGCAATTTGTGTTTATAAGGAAAAAAAAATCACAAACCTAACTCCAGACTGCTTTTTGTTAATGAATTAAGATTTTCCAGATCGTCATATCTGCCTTGTTGACTGTTTCCTTCAGTTGAGGATATGGATGGCAGGGAATCAATGCCAAAATTTTCTTTCATCTCGAGAGGAAGAAAACCAGAAATGCATTAGTACTCTATGATAAAATGCGGAACACTATAATGTTGTTTAAACAGACAATAATGACAGTGGAAAACTGGCCCTGAAAACAGGCCTTCTCAAGTAACAATTTATACTGGAGTGAGCAGTAACAAACAGCGGTAACTTAATATCTGCAAGGGTACAGGCTAGTAAAACCTGTTTTTTCCAAACACTGGGTTTTTTAACAACAAATTTGTTTTTCTAAACATTAGCAAGTGGATTTAAATAAACATTTACCAAGGTAGAGGAATAAAAGATCTGTCTAGTCCAGCAAGGTCAGAGGTTGGCATACTACCAGCTGATCATGCTGGATCAACATTTAACTAGCTGAACCCAAAACATGTGATGAATTTTCACAGCTCTAAGCCTTTGCTACGCCCTCCCTAGCACTCTTATCTGCATGGTGAACACTCAGTTACCCAAACCTAAAACCAGAAATAAGTGTAGTCAATAACTTACTACACTTTCCTCTTGTCCTCATTTTATAAAGGTCTTTTATGGTTTTCCAAAGTTATAATCCTACAGAACATACCATTTTTATTGATATATTTTATTATGATATTTTAAAAAACTTTTATAGGCATAAAATTAAATGACAACATTAGGCCACCACAGGGATATGCCTTGACTCAATTATGGCGAATGACACTATATTATTCTCTACGGTTGGAAATTTAGATTGTTTAAAACAGAAATATGAATTATACCTTTTGCAACAGTCCATGTTATAAGTTATATTGGTCAGACTTCAATAGTAAGAGAAGAACTTCTCATAAACTGATGTACCAAATACTGCTAGATTTTTTCCAGATTATAAATATAGCTAAGTCTGTAGGTATATCAGATACCTAATGAAGCCCACAGAACATAGACTTGAACTCAAATGTTAAATAGAGGTTAGAAAGGAGCTACAACTACTTAGCTGCCTAGAATAAAATAAACAATAATTTCTTACAAAAGGAAATAAGGAGAAGATGGTAGGCACTGAATACTTAAGAAGAGGAAATTTCATAGTAATTCTGGACCATTTGAACATTTCTTTAAAATGTTAATGGAAATTATGTGAGAAAGGATTAAGAAAATAGATGCCTGAATCTGAGAGGTTAGATCTTTAGAAAAATGAATTCAGGTTTTTTTCTAAATAGAGAATAAGAATATATAATCATTTTCAGGTAAATAATCCTGGCAAAAATATATCAGATCTTTTAAAAATGGGCAAATGTCTTGAAAAGACATTTCTCCAAAGAAAATCTGAAGATAGCCAACAGACATGAAAATGTGCTCAAGATCACTAAGAAGTAGGGAAGTGCAAATCGAAACCACAATGAGATGCCACTTCACACCTATTTTTTTAAAGAAAATAACCAGAAAATATGTGTTGGTGAGTGTGTAGAAAAATTGGAAAACTTGTGCATTGCTGGTAGGAATGTAAAATGGTTCAGCAGCTGTGTAAATAGTATGATGGTTCCTCAAAAATTTAACAGAGAATTACCATATGACCTAGCAATTTCACTTCTGGCATACACCCACAAAATTTGGTTATTTGAACAAATATATGTATACCAATGCTCATGGCAGTAGTATTCACAACAGTCAAACACAGAAACAACCCAGGTGTCCATCAACCGATGAGTGGGTAAACAAAATGCAATATATAAATACAATGGAATATTAATCAGCCTTAAAAAGGGAGAAATTCTGACACAGGCTTCAACATGTAAACCTTGAAGACAGCACACTAAGCAAAATAAGCCAGACACAAAAGTATTAATGTTGTATGATTCCACTTATATAAGGTACCTAAAAGAGTCAAATTCTTAGAAAGAGAAAGTAAAAGTTTGGTTCCTAGGGACTGAAGGAAGGGGAGAATGAGCAGCTCCTGTTTAGTGGGTACTGAGTTTCAATCTGGGAAAATAGAAGTTGTTCTGGAGGTGGATGTTGGTAATGGTTGCACAATAATTTAGGTATATTTAATTCAACTGGAACTGTAAACCTAAAAATGTTTCAAGTAGTCAGTTTTATGTAATGTACGTTTTACCACAACTATAAACCTTGACGGTTTCACCCTTCAGCTAAAATGGATGGTAGAGAAAAAATTTGAAGTAGTTGGGTACTATTTGCACTCCACAAACATAGTTATATCTGAACCCAAAATCGATGTCCTCTTCCCTCTGGAGAACACCTGTAAATAGAATAATATTGGGAACTGGGCATGTAATAAAAGATAATAAATTATCGTCACAGGGGTCCATCAGTAACAAGAGAAGGGCAACTAAAGACCCAAGCCCATTCTGATCATGCAAGTGTACCTGTTGTAGGCAGTGAGAATATTTGGCCCAGAAATATGCCACTTTGGCACAAGGATTATTTTGAGCTGATGACAACTAAGAAAGCAGTTCAGCAAAGCTCTCTATCCACCCCTGATTCTCAGTCACCGGATTTGACGACTCTAGACTTTTCAGTTCAGAGATTGCACTAAGAGAAGTGTACAGAATAAACATTACTAAAACAATCCTTATTTTCCACCAAGTTCCCCTATATATTTACCTTCTCACAGTTTGCCAGCCATAAAAGCCTAACCCTTTTTCTTTGGTCCATTGTGTACAAATCCATTGGTCTTCATTAAGATGATACATAAGCCCCAATTCTAACAACCCTTTGAGTTACTCAACACTATGTTTCTCCTTTGTGTGCATGCATTGCACAGGTGTTAACAAATTGTTTTTCTTTTGTTAATCTATCTTTTGTCAGTTTAATTCCAGGGTCCCAGCCACCTAGGAGAGTAGAGGAAAAGTTTTTTTCCTCCCCTACACTGTGGGGTATGGGAAGAAAGGAACAGTGTAATGTCCGAAGCAAGAACATATAATTACTTAAAGAAAATAAAATATTGTTTGGGCAAGACTTATTAGGGCTGAAATAATCTTAATTCCAGTTTAGGAAGCCTACAGAGGTTACTTCACAGAATCAGAAAGCTAGGAAATTTAACACAGATTTAGTCATTAGGATGCATGTCCTTTAAATTGTGAGCATTCGATGTTGTTATAAACAAGTTTTTGAAGAGGACTTGAAAAAACAAGAGTAAGTGGTTACATTTTAAAGACCAATATAAACTTACAAGAGGAATTTTTAAAAAATCTAATGTTATACAAATTAGTACCTAAGATCAAGATAAAATTTTGACTGACAGTATGGATGCAAATATTAATGGATCCCAAACAACGTAGATGGTAATGAAGATGGTATGTAGGAAAGCCATATAAAAGATTCAAAAAGTGATCCTCATGATAACGTAGATACTGACATTACATATATATCAAAAGAATTGTATCATTAAAATTGTATCATTAAATATGAGAGTAGACAAAAAATTAACATTTTATTTTTAAAACATAAATATTTAATTAAAAATATTGTGAATATACATGTGACTATTTCATCTATATCCCTAAATGCATAGCAAAATGTACCTATATTTCAAGTTGCCATATACTTGGGTAAATAGAAAATATTCTTTTTATAGAAGGAAGCCACGCCAAGGGAGTATTTATTAATATTCACTAATCTGTGATTAGAATTTGTGCCGTGAAACTGAATATTCTGTTTGGGGTCAAGCACTTACAGATACAGGAGTGGGACTGGCAAAGACAGAAAGCACCAATGTCAATGGCAACACATCAGATCGTTCTGTGTCACCTCTTCCCTTATCACCGTATTTGTCACACATTCCGAAAACATCTGTTGTCTGGTAGACTGACCAGAGTCCTCTATTATGAGGAATCCTCTGGGGTTCCATAAGTCATCTAGTGCAGTGCCTTGCATGGCAGAAGGTCCCACAAGTGCTGGCAGAAGGGAAGAGGGGAGGAGCAGTCTAAGAGAGGCAAAGAAAAACCCTGGCTCTCTCAGCTTGGGACAGAGCAAGCACAAACACACTTTGCACATCGTTGCAGGGAAGTTGTTAACTTCAGTGAGGGGAGCACCATACTGCACCTGAACATACTGCCATGTATCACTGTACAATAAGTTTCTTTCCATTGGCCTGGACTTTAATTAAGGTCAGGAAATAAAGAGACAAAAATTAAACATTAAAAAATGTCTCTAATGAAAGATTCCAATTGGTGACCAGTTAACTCTAATTTTATAAGAAAAAAAGTTTATTGGTGATTTAATAGCAAGGGCAAACCTATTAAAATATAATGCTTCCCTGCCAAGTTGTAAATAGGCAGTATCATACATGTAGAGATAATTTTCTATAGTTCAGTGACTTTCTATTTAGTATCATATATTACAAAGAGAACACTGTGAATAAGGAAGATATAAACAACACTATCTCTTTAATAAATTTGCCTTGATTTTTCTTACCAATACACTATATGAGAACTATAGAGCTGTATCTCCCTGAGGAAATAAAAAAAATCGCAAATGGCAAGAGAACTCTTCCTTGAAGTGGGTAATTAGGAGAAAAACATCACTAAAAAGGCAAGGCAAAAATAATAATAATAAAAGCACTATTAAGCAAGGCAATTTCAGCTAATTGACTTCAACTAAAAGTTATATAATACAGAAAAGAGAGTTTTACTTACAGCAACACACTGTATGGTACATTTTAGAGAAAATGACTCATGATGAAATGACCCATTAAATTCTGTTTCTTTCAGTTACATGACAGGGACTGGGAAAGGAAGGGAAGAGACAGGGAAGGTGTGGGAGATCTGTCCTGAAACATCCCTTACCATGTTTTCAGTGCCATAGCCATACTGCTGTGTCTCCTGGGAATATATACTCATCATGGATCTTGCTTCTTGAGCCTCAGGTGGTTCATTATCATGTAACCACTGTGTACCAAAGTGAAGTTCTTTCATGGATGGAACAGGAGTGGCCTCTTGAATGTGCGAGGAGGGATACAATTCCATGGCCTGAAAGCAATCTTGATATAGCTCATACTCTTCATCTACAAGCATTTCTCTTTCTTCACCCATTTCCTGCAACCTAGGAGTCAGAAATTCCTGCATTTCCCAGGCCTCCTTGCTGTTGTCTATCTCTTTTTGTTGGGACTGGAAAGACTTTCCCAAATTTAGAAATGGTTCATCCACAAGTTCTTCTTTAAAATAGGGTTCATCTCTAAATTCCTGTAAAAAGAAGTTACAAAATTTTTTAAACTACACCTGTCTTTGAGCTGGAAAAAAACCCTTTCTGTAGCTGCAATGACTTTATAAGAGGTCAGTGCATGGTTAACGTGAACAGCTCTCCATCACAAACAAGGAGAAATACAAGCTCACTACCATGCAGCCTTCAACCCAGGAGGGACAAGGAATAAAATCAGAGGCAGAAATCTGCCCTTGGCAAGGTGAACAGCTATTCTAAAAGGTTTATTATACATTAACCACTTGAAAATTCTCAGTCAGAAATAAGAATTTTGTTTGACTGCTACACTGAACTTTTAACTCATGGATCTCATATAAAAAGTAGTACATAAATACAGATACACTTCATACTATTACTTACTAAAGCAAAGCCTTAAAAGGTCAGGATTTTCAAGCTTAGGTAACTCAGAAGAAATTATGGCTATCTGAATATTCAAGAAACATTCTATATAAACTAAAGGTATAAGGAGTGTGTCCCAACTAATTTGATTTCACTAATGAAAACAACAAGTACATAGAACTGAAGCTAAACAGTCATAGATGGGCAAGAACATTGTTGAGTTCCCAGGTAGTGCTTGAGGATTATATGGATCTGCTGAGCCTCTGACCTAACTCAGGGACATCAGTGTGCTGATCGCAATGACCTGATTCCTACTAAGGGATCAATGACAGTTCCTATCTATATTAAGTCCTATTTATTATTAGTATGGGTAAATTCCTGAAATGAATCTACCCTTTTCCATTGCTTCCCCACCTGCAGCTAAATATCATTGTGGTGAAACATGTTAATTAATACAGTATACCAAATACTGCAACCAAGTTATTTTTTCTTAAGTTGTGTTTAGAGGGTATATTTGAATGTCATGTGGTTATGAAATTTTAACAAAAAAAAGCCCACACTAAAAAAGTATAATGGATTATATATCAGCTTGAGACACTGTCAACTAATCATGTAAAGAATATCAAAGACCATTGTCATCAAGGAAAGCAAAACCATACTCTAACTGCAAAGAGCAAAATAAGCATAGTTCATTTTTAAAATAAAAAAGTTTTAAAATGTACTTTCTAAAATTGATCCAGAAAGTAGGGTTATACTAAATAACTTTTCTTTAGAAAGGACTTAATAAAAAGTTCTTTTGTATAGCTGTTTTCTACAACATTTTAAAATACAGATTTATTTTCAAAAATATGTCCTACCCTCAGAATTTTAAGAATATATAAATATTAAAGAGAGTCTGTTTATTCTTTGAAAATGCCTTACACTGGCCAATGTCATTTATAGAGGCAATGTGATACAAGAGGAGAAAGATTTCAGTTTAAAAAATAATAAAGATTGAAAGGGGATTATTTAAATTATATCTATTCAGCTAAGGGAATAAGAACAAGCTTTTGTCTTCTTTATAGAAACTTTAGCTCACAGCAAACCATTCAAATGAAAAATAAATTTACTAAATACCTTGGGTGCTTCAAGTATTAAAGATGAATTTATATCATGAATTGCTCCTGAAATTTCGGTCTCATCTTCAATAGTGTTTGAATGTAAAATATAATGACTTTCTTCTTCTTTACCATCTTCCTGAAAATAGAAACATTTTTGTCTTATTTTTCACTTTTTTCATAACTGAAGAAATATTTTTGTCAACTGTGAAGCTATTAATATACTGAGATACAACTGATACATAATGTTATATTAGTTTTAGGCATATAAATAATGTTTTTATATACATTATATATTTCATATGTATTTATTTGGTAATCATTTTGCTATAACAACTTTCATGTACACAGTGCAGTATTGTTGACTATGGTCTTCATACCTTGCATGACATCCTTAGGACTCATTTATCTTGTAACTGACAGTTTGCACCTTTGGTCACCTTCACTCATTTCCCCACCCCCTCCACTCTGGCAACCACAGAAACACTTAGAATCAAGAAAATACCTTAGTTTCAAACTCTCTTCAGATTAATTCTTATTTTTCCATTAAGTACAAATACATAATAAAATTTATGCACACTGCTTATTATTAGAACAAACTTTTCTTTAATAATTAAAAAGAAAGCTATACTCAGGTCAAAGCTTCTCACACTTTGTATTCCTTTTAAATGTTACTTAAAGAAAAAAATCTCCTCCCCAGGGTGATATTCAAAAAGCCGTGCTAGAGTGTAGTCACTCTCCGTCCGAAGATGCAGAAGCATCAGAACAGCATCAGAAGTCACTCTCCACCCTGGTGCTTATCAGCTCCCTATCAGTCCCAGGTAATAACATCGCCGCCATTTATCACGTCAGAGCTACATATGACAACCTATGCTAAATACTTTTGTATGATTCATCTCAGCATAATCTTTCCAACAGTTCTACAAGGTCAGAACTTTATGTTGTATATCTACCTAAAAATAACAGCAAACATGTATCTCACTGGTATAGGTTTAAGCACTTTAAATAATTCAATTCATTTAGTGTATATATACTCTAAAATTATGTGCTCTTATTAACCCCACTTTACAAATGAGTAAAAAAAAACACAGTAATTTGCTCTAAGTTTCATAACTAGTCAGTTAGACACCGAGCATATGAACCAGCTGTCTGGCTCTAGAACCTGTGAGCTCAACCACCATGCCAGGCAACCCCCATCTTGTACGGGAGAATGGGAGCTGGTGAGGTTAAATGAGTGGAGCAAAGACACATGGCCTTGCAGATCACAGCACTAAGCAAAGACCCGCGGTTGCCTGGCTCAAAACCCCACTGCCACCTCTATTCTGTTCTGAAGATACAGTGCAGTTTTTAAAGTCAGCTCATTCACTTTTTGGATGTGGTCCATCTGAGATGAGTTTGTAGAAAAGAGAAAGCAACTTACACTTGATGGATAATATGTGTCTATATATGACTATAATACATGATTATATAATATCTATAAATATGTAGATAAAACATATCTATATGATGCAAGACAACAAACAATCATTTTGTTCTTGCCAACCTGACCTTGGGACTTTTTATTCAGACTCCATCCCCACTTCTGCTGAGGAATGAGTAAGTGCTCAGCAAACATTCAGTGATTAGATAAGTGGCCACCACGTGAACCATGAGAGAAAGAGAGACCTGGGAGAAGATCCATGCATCACTATTTACAGCTCACAAGCAGAGAGTTTTGCTAAAAGAACCCAGATATTAAAAAAAAAAGAATTACTTACTGGTAATTCCACTAAGAATTTCTCTCATAGCTTTATTGGCCACCCACTCCCAAGTATCCTGACAGCCTTCTGGTCACTGAGGGAAGCCTGGGCAAAGGTCCACCTCACAATTATTATGCTCTAAAACCCTCTAATGGTGAGGCTCCAAGATCCTGAGGTTTCTGACAGAAACAGCACAGGAATCCACACCCCGTTGGTACTAAGCTCCATTTTTTTATACTGCCTGAAAGAAACACTTCCTTAAACTACTTGAAAGTAAAGTCATGCTGTTTAAGTCTTATGGGCCATAACTAGTTTGTGATTTCCTCTAGCAGGCCAAATAATCAGGCAAATAACCATCAGGGAAAATCTAGACAGAGTTCCTGCCACAATCCAAAATACCAAGAAGATGAGGCCCCCTTTTCTTACTCTGTCCAAAAATCAAACTGGGTATCTCATGGTATATATTAGCTATGGCAAGATTCACACACCAAATACACAAATGAAGTCAAGAACTTGACTTATCTATGTGCTATAACTCATTTTGAAACATTTAAAGTCTCTGATAGGTATAATATATAGACATCTTTACGTGTAATACATGAAGAATAAAAAAGTAATCCATGAAGGTCTTATTGAGGTTCCCCAGTACAAAAAAAATACGTAATGCACAAATCTATCTATGCTAAACATATACAGGAACATATCTATCTATATCTATATGAACCCTTGTAGTATGTTAATATTATTTCATAAAATAAAAATTTTAGAGTTAAGGAAGACCTTAGGAATTCTCTAGGCTTCTTTATTCAGTCTTTTCAGAAATAGAAAAATATGCAAAGAAAAGAAAAGCCGTGCACCTATGATCAAATAACAAGGACAGTGTTTCTCAAAGTACAAAATTCTGCATTAGAATTACATAGGTGACTCACTGAAGAGGCTGGTTCTTGAAGAGCAATCAGAATTCCTACATAAGAACCTCTGAGAGTAAAACCTGTAAAACTGCATTTTAACCATCTCCCAGATGATTCTTACGTATATCACATGTCTTTGAGTTTAAAGCCCCCTGGGCTAACTCATAGCAAAATTAGAAACACATTCTAGATTCCTTGATATACAGTCCAACACTCTATTATACTCATGCTATTTCAGACATATTGCATGCAAACTGTACTAGTGACAACAAATTAAAACAGGAATATATGGCATCATGGCTAAGAGCACAGGGTCTGAAGCCATCCTGCTGAGTTTATATTCCAACTCTGTCCCTTACTAGTTATATTACTTTGGATAAGTTACTCAACTCTCTGTGTCTCGATTGACTCATCTGAGATAAGGGTAATAGAACTACCACTTAAAGTACTGTGAGGATTAAATTAGTTAGTTCATATTAAGGGCTTAAAATACTGACTAACATATAGTGAGCACTTAATAATACTTCAATGATGGTTGAAAATTATCATCAAGTGGAACTTCCAGTCAAGACAGCAGTGTAGACAGACATGGCTCACACCTTCGCACAACCACATCAAAATTGTAACTGAAATTTAGAACAACCATCACTCAGAATCATCAGAAATCGAGTTGAATGGAAGTCGGACAACTTCGGAATTAAAGAAACCATATTTATCCAGACTGAACTGGAAAGCTGATACCATATCTGAGACTTCAACCTGGCTAACACTGCTGGATCTGCCTTGGAGATCCCCTGAGACTCCACCCTGCCTAAATTATGGACCCACCCAAGCTGCTTTTCCATAGGAATGGCTGGTCTTGGCTCATGCTGCACAACTTCCTAAATCCTCTCAGACAAGCAACAACCCACCTCAGTGAGCTCCAGACCCATACTAGCAGCAGCCAGCCTAGATTCAACCTGGCTAACACTATTTGCCCCACCCTGGAGATCCCCTGAAACTCTGCCCCAATCAACTTAGGCCCACTCAAGCTGTTAACAGTGACTTTTCCATACAAATGGCTGGCTTTTGCTCATGCCCCAACATCTTCCTAAATCCTATCAAACAAGCAACAGCCAGCCTCAGTGAGCCCCCAGTGCCCTTACCTATTGCTAAGGGGCTCCAGGCCTGGCACTAGCAGCAGCCACCTTAGATTCACAGCTTGGCTTCCCCTGGGAATCTCCAAGCCCAGCACAAGTAGCAGCCATCTCAGACTGCTCTATAGCTCATGCAGGGTGGCCCCAGGCAGAACACAGATAGGGTCTGATTTTGGCCAGCACCACCCAGGAAACCCTAGGGCCAGCACATCCAGTAGGCAGCTACAGATCATGTCAGAGTACCATCACCCTGCTCGTGCACAGCTGATTCTCCACAGAGGGCTGAGGTAGGTGATAAGTGGTTGCAGCCAGTCCTTGTAGCTGACTAGCCTGGATAAACCCCTCCCATTGATCTGCCAACAGCAACCAAGGCTCAACTACAAACAGAAGGTGTACTCACCCCACACAAAGGGCGCACCTCAAGTACCCAGTTTGGGTGATAGGGGAGGCTGTGCCAGTAGATGCTATAGGACACCTACCACATTAGGCCACACTACCAAGACAGGGAGTCAGAGCAGCTCTACCTAATACATAGAAACAAACACAAGGAGGTTGCCAAAACAAGAGGACAAAGAAGCATGGCCCAAATGAAAGAACACATCAAAACTCCAGAAAAGGAGCTAAGTGAAATGGAGATAAACAATCTATCAGATATAGAGTTCAAAACAATGGTTATAAAGAGGCTGAAGAAACTTAGTGAGGACCTCAGCAGTATAATAAAGATTCAGTAAGAAACACAGGATATAATACTTGAATTAAAGAACAATTTACAGGGAAACAGCAGGAGAGTGGATGAAGCTGAGAACTGAATCAATGATTTGGAACATAAGGAAGCCGAAAACAACCAATCAACAAGAAGAAGAAAAAACAATCCAAAAAAATGAGGAAAGTATAAGCAGCCTCTGGAACAACTTCAAGTATTCCAACATTTGCATCATAAAGGTGCCAGAAGGAGAAGAGTAAAGTAAGAAATTGGAAATCTATTTGAAAAAATAATAAAAGAAAACTTCCTTAATTTGGTAAAGGAGATAGACATGCAAGTTCAGGAAGCAGAGTCCCAAACAAGATGGATACAAAGAAGCCCACTCCAAGACTCATCATAATTAAAATGACAAAGGTTAAAGATAAATAGAGAATCTTAAAAGTTGCAAGAGATAACAAGTTAGTTACCTATAGGGGAGTTCCCATAAGACTGTCAGCTGATTTCTCAAAAGAAACTTTGCCAGCTAGAAGGGGTTGGCAAGAAATATTCAAATTCATGAAAAGCAGAGACCTACAGCCAAGATTATTCTACCCAGCATAGCTATCATTTAGAGTTGAAGAGCAGATAAAGAACTTCCCAGACAAGAAAAAACTAAAGGGGTTCACCATCAACAAACCATTATTATATGAAATGTTAAACAGACTTAGAGAAAGAAGAAGATCAAGACTATGAACAATAAAATGGCAATAAATACATATCTATCGACAATTGAATCTAAAAAACAAACTAAGCAAACAAGAACAGAATCATGGATATGGAGAGTGTTCAATGGTTGCCAGATGAGAGGGGTTGTAGGGGAATGGGTGAAGAGGTGAGAGGATTAGTAAGTACACATAGGTAGTTACAGAATAGCCATGGGGATGTAAAGTACAGTATAGGAAATGGAGTAGCCAAAGAACTTACATGCATGACCTGTGGACATGAACAGTGGTGTGGGGATTGCCTGAGGGATTGGTGGTGCGGGGTGGAGGGACATAAGGAGGGAGATTGGGACAACTACAATAGCATAATCAACTAAATATAATTTAAAAAAAGAAAATTATCATCAAATATTTTCTTTGCATTGGGGAATCTCAACAGCACCATAACTGTAAAGTAACCTTCAGTCATAAACAGTAATCTGACCTGATACATGAGATTAAGCAAAAAGACGACATTAAGATGGCCGGACCATATAAAAGTTTACATGGCAAGGTTACAAGGCACTTTGGTGGTCAGAAAGCATATTAAAATCTCACTGCTACATGGTTAAAGTGATATGGGTAACTGGATTCGACTTATCATGCCATCTCAGTATCATCCCCACATGAAAGTTAAAATGCATAAATAGGCTTATTTTAATTTACACCATAACTAATGTGACAAGGCCTTAAAACAGCAATTTTCAACCTTTTTCATCTCATGGCACACACAAACTAATCACTAAAATTCTGTAGCACACCAAAAAATATTTTTTTGTTGATCTGAAAAGTATAGTTTCAATTCATTCACACTGGACAGCTACTGTTGTATTGACTGTTGTCATTTTTTAATTTTACAATCTAAGGGAAATGTCAGGTATTGCATATTTAAATAGTCAGGTATTGCATGTTTTAAAAATTCTTGGGGCACACCAGTGTGCCACAGCACAGCGGTTGAAAACTGCTGCTTTAGAAGACTATGATAAAAGCATGAAGATAAAAATAGTAAATGTGGTATTTATAGGACTAGTAATGTTAGTAGCTAGCATTTATGTAATAATGTGCTAAGCATTTAGTGAATATCATCTTTAATTCCCAAAACTCTATGAGATAGACAGTATTTTTTCTGATTCTGCATAAGTCAGGGACAGGCGGATGAACATACAGTAAGCAGTAGATCAGGGATTTGAGGCCAGGTGTGTTTGTCTCTGAAATCCATATTCTCAACTATTACACTATTACCACTTCCTAGTAACAAAATTCAACACTTACCCCCAAAGGTTTGCAGATGCCAAGGCGCACAGTGCCCGGTGGCACAGCTTTCAACAGCTCCACAGCTTCAGCAAGTGAGGTGTTGTCCAAACAGTGCTGATTGACAGAGACCAGGCGGTCTCCAGGTAGCAGTTCTCCACTTCTCTCTGCAACACCCTCCGCCACCAGGGAACGAATCACAATCACTGACTTTGTGGAATCCAAGGGGTCCTAACGATCAAACAAACAAGAAAGATGAGTCAATTCCAAAAATAACTATATAGTCTTAAGACAATTTATGTTTACTCATAAATCTCATTTAAGTGTTTACTTCATGTGTCTGGCACTATGGTGATATTCTTTCAGAAAGGACGCAATCTATTGAACTATCACTACAAACACCCACAGATATCAGTTCATATCAAAGTGAAGACATAACCATAACAATTTCACAAACTGCAAGTCTGAGTACTCCATACACATAAATTTGTTTTTTAAACTTTTTGAGGACATATTTTGTTGAATAGCCAGAAGCCTAGGGACAACTGGGCAAGATTCTCTGACATCCTCAAGCACAGTCATACTATGAATCAAGACAAGCCCATCTATTACCGCTCTTGGGGGATAAGTAGGCTTCAGCAGAAGTGGGCTGTATGACACTCCATTCTTAGGCATTCCACCAGTATAGCATCCTCCTGCTAAATCACTTAAGTTCAAAAAAGACATGGAAACCATGGCATATTGCACTGCATTTAAAAAGCAGGTTTAAAAATAACATAACCTAAAATTATGAGATAGTACAGCTATTCATATGTAGATATACAGAGAAAATGAGTTTCAATTCATGAAAGAAACCCATGCACAAATCTCTCTCATCCATATTTCTTTTCCCTAAGCACTGAAGGTAATGTTGACATAAATACATTTGGTTAATAAAAATCAATTTATAACCTCACTATTACTTTGTATTTTATTCCACAAACACTGATATATAGCACTTACTATGTCAGACTCTGTTCTCAGTGCTTGACAATCATTATTTCAACAACAAACTTGAGGATGTGGGTAGATTTATTATCTGTATTTACGAGGAAACTGCAGGTCAGAAAGTTAAGGAAACTTGCCAAGATCTCTCAGCTGGCTCCTAAGGCCTCACTTTTGACCCCCATGCTCTGATACTTGCCCCACACCAGAGTAACAGAAGAAATTGGAAACAGAGTTGTGAAGGCAAAGACAAATTCACATGAAAATCTTCTAGTTTGGGAGAGAGGACAAATCTCTTAATTTGTCCTAATGGTGGAGGTTATGAGTCTATCACTAAACCTCGAACTTTGCAAGGGAGAGGGAAAGGAAATCCCAGTAACAGCAGCACTAGCTTGGGTTTGTCTATTTTGCTCCTATTGTGCTGTTATGCACAGACTGTTCCATTCAGCCAAGATGTAGCGACGTGATCTTCTACTGCTAGTTTCTATTAAACCCCTCCTCAGAAAGTAGAGAGAGACTGCCACATCTTGTGTTAGAATTATAACCCTTTGGAATCAACAAAGTGGGAATCTGCAGAGTCCTAGGCTATATCAGTTGGAAGTATCTGATGCTTCCTTGGAACTTTTCTGGTCCAGTTTCCTGTACTTGTGTGTTTCAGATATCAAGGTTCATTTTCAAGCACTACATAGAATTTTAAACAAATATGTCATATTTGAACCAACACAGGCTACACAGCTAATTCCTCGAAAAGTGCCTTCAAACAACTTATCTTACTTTCCTTAAGTAACCTTGCTTTTCCACTCCCAAGTCAAGGGATTCTTGGTAAATTTCTAACGAGCTCTGATCTATAGCCCAAGACATTTATGAAGAGGTTTAAAAGTACAAACTGTCATGGGAACACATTAATAAAGTACATAGTGTTAAACCATAATTACACCAATATTTTCAAGTAGAGGGAGCTATTGCATAGGAAGAGAATAGAAAAGAACCAAAAAAGAAAAAAAAAAAACAGTGGTGTATCAGCAGGCAATCAGTGCAGCAATATAAAAGAGCTGTCTATTTTGTCACTGGCAGCCATGAATCACAACACACTTTCCATTCTGAAATATGAAACCATTACATTTTAAGTTTGACACACTAATAAATAAGCTGTACAATTATGTCCTTCATTTAAGACGTCAGTTTTTGATGGAAGGCTTTTTTATTGGGGGGGAAGGGAAACTATGTAATAGCTTATCCCCCTCGTGAAATGCATAGAAAGCAGCTAGCATTAGTTCATATTAATAATTACTCAACTTTCTTAGAGAAAACTGCAATAGCAAAATATACCAAAAGCAAATAAATGATTTTGCTACATTGGTGTGAGTGATCTTAGTAGTTTCATGTAACACCAAATCAAAACCTAGTATTTTTAACCTAATAAATAGGTGAATTGGTTTTCCAAATGCAACCAGTTGAAAAGATGATCGGAAACAGTTCAAAGGAAGACGAGCCAGGAAATAACGGGAAAGTCATGGTGAGCACTTATTTACACACAGTCCAGTCTTCTTTAGGCCTCCAGCTAGTACCAGGTGGGCTTGCTTACTGAAATTTATTCGGGCTTTGTCCTCTAAAATGTAGTCCTGCCACCACTTTTCCTGGAGAAGAGAACCCAATGGCAGCTTCTCTGTCATTTAAAAAAAGAGAAACCATCCCCCTTTCTGAAGATGCCCCACTGTGTATAGTCACTGCTTCGTTTTCTGTGATGACTTTCTGACTGCATGATTTCCCACATAGCTGAGTGCAGTGGTTTTAATGAGTAACCGTCATTTCCTTTCACGGCCATCACATGAAGTAGCCACCCCATGTAAAAAAAAGCAGCTGCTACTTCCTCCTGGGGTGGCTACCACTCTTGAGGCTTTGCTGCATCAAAAAAAAAATGCTTTTTAAAAAGCTAGATTCAGGTTGCTTCTCACCAGAAAGGTCTATTTTCTGAAAATAGTCCATATATCATGCCTTTGTTATATCCAACAAAGTATTATAAAGATATTTCTCACAACCTCTACCCAACCCCTAGACCCTATGTAGATTTTTACATCCCCATCAGTTTTTATTGTTTTAGCATAATTTTAAATTCTCTAACTTTTCTTGTTTTGGTAAATAACACTGCAAGGAACACTGTATTAAAAAATCAAGCTGTTTTAGTCTAAACAGCCAACAGAGGGCACTAAAGATCAATCACAAAATACAAGAAATGTCTTTTACTATGTAAGCCATTCTCTTCCGAAGGGTATTTTCCCTCTCTTTATTCAAAAGCCTTCTGTCATTATACATGTTCTAATAGTATCCCATACGATTGCTTCAAATCAACCATTGATGAAAGTTGTTCCCTGAAACTCTTAAAAATATTATCAAACTGCTGCAATCAATTAAGAACAACCAACTTTCACCAGAATACTATGCAAGAAAATAGATCTCATCCGAGTCCTCTTCACTACCTGGCTGTAAATTCCTAAGAGAACCACCTAACTGCCATCTCACAGTGAGTAAAACATCACACCTGTCTGAAGAAAAATGGATGCAAAGATTCCTGAGGTCTCCCAAAGTGTTGCTAATGTTTGATATTCATTATAAATACAGGATGTGTCGATGTGGAGGGAATCCAGGTTGGCAAACAGACCCCTCTCTCCCCTCCTCCCTCGGTGGCATTACCATACACCCAAGCATTCCCCTCTCCCCCACATCCTTCCACTGAGTTGCTGACTGAGGCTTGTCAATTTGTTCTCTCTCTCCCATCCCATCCTCTCTCTCCACATCTCTGCCACTACCTGGATTCGGTTTCGTGTTATTTCTAGCCTGTTCAATCACTAGTCTCCCAATAGGTCTACCTGCCTCCAATCTTACTTCCATCAGTCTATTTCTACAGAGATTTTTTTTAAAAAGATCTTTCAAAATAAAAATGTAATCACAATTCCTCCTCTGACTGAAACACTTCAGTGACACAGCCTTCAGGATAAAGGTTCAACTTTTTGGCAGAGAAACGCCTTCAGATCTGCAGTTCAGTCTGGTCTCCTCTCGCTGTCCCCACATGTGCCAGTGCCCACTCCCCTCTGCCCCCACGCTGTCCCCACGGTACAGAACTACTAAAATCCAGAGACTGTGAAGTGCTTCGGCATGCTTCCTGACATCCTATCAACCATGACACCTGCCAGGCATGGCCTCCCTGCTCCATGGCCGCTCATCAATAAGTCTGCCACAGGGCCAGCTCCGGTGTTTCCTCCAATGAGAAGTTTTCCCTGGCTCCCCAAAGACTCAAGCTCTTCCTTACTGGGTGTGATCTCTAACTCTGAAACAGACCTTCCAGTACATTTGTCATAATATATTGTCCTTCCTGTCCCTGATCTCCTAGGGTAAGTTAGGTTGTCCTGCTAAATGCATTCACAGCGCATTGCAGTTACCTATTATAAAACTTTTGACAATTTACTGAAATTACTTTAACCATCTTCTCTACTAAAAATAAGCTTCATGAGACTAAGAATATATTTGCTTATTTGTTGCTTTACTTCCAGGGCCTACTATAAGTGCCTGCCACACAGAACGTACTGACCAGTTGAAATATCAAATGACAGTCTAGTTGGTTTCTCTATCCTCGGTGGACTATACACACACCAAAGGCATACCATCAAATGTGAGAAACAACGATAACATCGACATCAACTGGGAACACGTCCTGAGCTCTTGCCATGCCAGGCATATTCTAAGAATCTTACTTATTTGAATCTATTTAATCCTCAGACCTATACAAGATATGTACCATTATTATCCCTTCTCTCTAGATGAGAAAATTAAGGCAGAAGAAAATTAAATAACTTAACCGAAGTACACAGTTGATAAATGGCAGAACCAGAATTTAAACCAGTCAGTTAAATTTCAGAGCTTGTTCTCTTAGCCACTAAGAGATGTAGCTTCTCTGTCTTAAGGTAAGTATTTGCTAAATGAAGGAAAGATTGTTGAAAGAAGGCAAGCTGTTAGAAGACATACTTATATCTTGCCCAAGTGTATAAACCTAAGCCCCTTAAATATCACACTGGGCCACTAGCGGTTTCTATTTTAGTACCTGGCTGATGAAAACTTAGAGAGCCCAGCATGTGCAGCATGCCACATGTACAGGTAAAATACGCCTTTATTTGCTACATTTTCATTGACATTTACTTTCTAAAGAATCCATTCATTTGGTGAGCTAAGAACACCTTTACATAAACAGATACAAACATGTGACAACTATTATACTCAAATGGCTGGGATTCAAAGTGTCTGAAGGGTCTATAAAATGTATTATATAGATATTTGTGTACATTCCCACAGATCAAAGAGACCAGAGTCCACATAAACTCAAGCAGAGTGCAGGGGCATCACCTGGGGCGGGGTGGTGGCTCGGGTGAAATGTGAGCTCTGTCAGAGACAGAGCAACCAAGAGAAGTGGGAAGCTCTCACTATAAAGCCGCTCCCAATACTAAAACTACAAATGCAGACAAGTAAGTTTGGCAAGTTCAGAGCAAAGGCACAAAGCAGGGAATGTTACAGAAAGAGGACATGAGGAAAGGAACAAGAAGAAAAGTGGTCACATTTAAGAAGCTGGCCAATGCATTATAAGTCAGGCATGTTTGAAAATAAGAGGCACAGGAGACATACACCAGGGACTGTGCTGACATTCCACATGGACGAAAAACAAAAATCTCAGTGCAACAATGACAACTATGTGGGTTCAAAATAAAGACTAACTGTGAATTGTTCTTTTAAAATCTATTCTGTGTTCAACACCCAAACTTTTAAAAACATTAAGTAATGTAATTGGAATTTAAAGACAACAGCAGGAAGGTAAAGAGATAGCCATAGTTTATTTCAGGTAAAAATCTGTGTATAAGAAGCAAAATAGAGACAGACTCATAGACAGCAAGCAGGATGACAGCTATGGTGGCGGGTGAAGTTAGGGGTGGAGGGATTGAGCAAAAAGGAAAAAGGACTCATGGACATCGACAACAATGTGGGGACTGTAGGGGAAGAAGGGTTTAAGGGGGCTAAATGGTCATGGAAAACATACAACAAAATTTTTAAAAAATGTGTGTATAAACTACTTTGCCTTTGATAGTTTTGACACTTATTGTCAACTAGGTATATTCAAATATAATTCTATGTCTAATTAAAATTCTGTGCTGTCATATAGCTTACCACACCCAAAATACATGCTCTCCTGTATTCCAAGAGTCCGTCTCCAAAATGAAATGAGTCCAGGGAATAACTAGACAAACAGCTTGGAACAACGATGAAATACAAAGTGCTCTACACGTGAACACATCTCCTAACCAGTGAGTTCAATGCTGTGGTGTACGCTCTTATAGAATTGGGCTACTGAACTTCATTCCACGAATATTTATTCATATAAGCATGAGGAAGCATGTTTGAAAAATAATTTTATAGGGTCTATATACTCATATATTAATTTGTGAATAACATATGGTTGCTGGCTATGTAATCTTTGATGAGAATTGTCCAAACTCAATTGTTGTCAAATAAGAGAAAACTATGAAAGCACCAAATATTTGTTTCTTAAAAACTATAATACTCTTAAATGTGGCCATTATTATTTGAACTAAAAAGTTATCGAGTTAAAATCTAAATAAATTAACAGCAAAATAAATTTTCAAAATAAGATCTCAAGGAAGTTAGTAAAATGGAGAATGCAGAAAGAAACCACTGAGTTTAAAAGGGAGACAGCTAACTCTGTCATCCTGGAGGTGGGCATAGAAAGGAACAGGGTACAAAGAAAGGCAAAGGAAAAGTTTCTTTACACACACACACACAGAAATATATCTTAAGGGAAAAACAGCGATCTTCAGATGTTCTGCTGTATAGCAGGCATAAATTAAAATTCCCATTGTTAGCAATGTCAGTCACGAAATAAGAATCTAAATTTTTTTTAAGGACAAAATATACGTAGGACAGACAAGAGAACAGCCAGTCAATCCACCAGCAGTAGGATGGGTGGGGCACAGAAGTCATGGGACGAGTTCTGAGCCCCAGCCTGACGCCAGCCTGGCTGTGCAGTTTCACAGGTTCATTCTCTGAGTCAGTTTTCTCAATTGTAAAATGGACATATGACAGTTATAATTCATTCCACCCAACTCCAGAATCTTATAACTAAATTTGACAGAGTATCTTGAGTCAAATTTGTCATTAATTTCTATGAAAACACTCATAGAACCACGATAGAAAGTAGGGAATGATAGAAGTTAACTCAAAACACAGTATCGATAATGAAAAAGATACGGTTACAAATACTGATATGATTTTAGTGGTATCTTTTAAGAACTCCTAAAAAAGCCACTGACTACACAAAATCTAACTTCCTGAGTATTCTGCCACAAAAAAATACACAAAATATATATGACACATGGACTTTTAAAAATGAATCTTAAAACAACTTTCTTCTTCTTTTGCAATTTTTAGAGAGCAACAAAAGACATGTCAAAGACCATCAGTTGAATTAAAATCACTAGGATAGTTCTGGTTTAAGACAGTGGGATGTAAATAACTATACTGAAAGAGCTTCTGATTTGACCAACGAACTAAATATTTACTTCTAGGAAAAAGAAACAAATGTATTTATAGTGAATGCAAGGCAGTAAGTAGATGATTCTAATGAATAATGAGCAAGCTATCTTATCAGAATCTAACCCCATTTTAACTATTTTATAATATAGCCTAGTATTATACTAATCATACCAATAACTACAACATTATCATGTTCAAAGTAGCTACCCACAAAATACATTCAGTGCACTCATGATAGATTAAACTGATATGGTTCCTGGCTCCTTGTGTCTTATTACTTCCTAAATACTATTAGGCATTAAAAATAGATTTTTCCACTCATCACACATAGAACTAAATAGTCCCTGAGCAGCACAGTATGTAAGGCAATTAAAAGGGCATTGGAAGAGAAGTGGACGGAGAAGCTTGCTAAAAGATCAAAATATATTCTAAAGAGGAAAAAAAATAGAAGCCTGCAGATAATTTTATTCTGTATATCTTAGTACTTTAAAAAATCTATTTTAAGCAACAAAATAATCAAAATGGGTCAAGCAGGAGTCCCATGGAAATTGCTTCTTGAAGACTATTGCTTTCTCTTTTCCCTTCCTCGTCTCCTATTAGATATTTTTGTTGGATATTAAATATGTTCCTTGGGTATTTAATTTCTTGAAAAACTTATGTCATTCTGTAATTGTTTACATGTTTGCCATTCTCCCCTGGCCTAAGACTTTTGCTGGTTGTAAGAAAATAAAACAAACCACACAACTGTCCTTTATCCGAAAGTCCCATCATCTGGCTGAAATGGCTGGGGTTCCACCAGGCAGACAGCGGTTCTCAGGCACAGAGTCACACCCCCTACTAAAATCACATCAGTTGAAATTTGAATATGCTTAACACTATGGAACTATACACTTAAAAATGGTTAGGATGGTAAATTTTGTTACCTTTATTTTACCAAAAAATTTTAAAGTAGAAAATAAATTTATAAATAAGAAATATCCCAATATCTTCCAAAAAGAAAACCAAACTACATTAGTTGAAAGTTTTGATGATGTAGAGAAGTATAGGCACAAAACTTTTAAAAGCTTGTCTAATGTTAGTTTTGGTATTCATTTTAATATTGCAAACAAGTTACTCTCAAGTTAACCTAAATACTGGATGAAGGCTATTGTTCAAATTGTTTGATCTCTAGGACGTGGGGTTCTTCTTGGTCAGTGGAAATAATAACAGTACAGATTTTATAGAGCTACTAAAGCATTAAGTGAGATAAAGCATGTAAAGAGCTCACTAAGCTCATAGAAATCACTTCATAAATGCTGTTCCCATTATTATTATTACTAGGAAGATGATGATGAAACTAGTAGGATAAAAGGGTTTGAGGGGTTAACATTTACCATCTCACTGACTATCTTCTAAATTTAGTTGAGCGTGTGTGATATAGACCAGCAGTGCTATCAACTGCCACACAATTCATGACATTGCACGTTTAAGACATGGAAACAAACAGTTGACACTGTACTCCTGATACACAGACCCCTGCACCGGAAGAGGGCCTCATTCTCTTAAGGCAGATAATGAAAGACAGGGGCCACCTCTGATGTCCAGTGCCACAGTGAGGACACAGGATGCCCTTCATTCCTTAGAAAAGATTCTGCAATTTTTCCTTTCAATCCTTGAAAGGGCAACCCACTCTTGATATGTAGCACACAACATGTAGAATAAAACTTTCACAACTTCAAACTGCAGGAAAAAGGCCAAGGAGTCCTATTGTGAAGTCTAAGGTAGAACACAGTTTCTGCTCTCTAGCAGTGAAAAAGCCATCGGGTCTGTAAAGGGTTTTGTCCAGGGGACAGTAGTAAAGGCAAGCAACTGTAAGGATTCAGGAATACCCTGAAGTAAATCTTGTGGAATTGTAGCAAGTATGTCTCTCTGGAAAGACAACTGAACACTTGTATCGTCTTTCACTTGAGCCACAGTTATAAAGAATCAGTGTTGTTTCTGGTCTAAAGATATACTTTCATGCTACTTGACCACAGACTAAGGGGCCCAGCTCCACTTCTAATTGGGAGATCCTGAGCAAATTCTTGAACCCCTTGTCGTCAGCTTCCTTATCCACAAAATGACTATGATGGTTACAGTACCTACCTCATTGGGCTTGTAGAGATAATTAAATCATCCCCCCCACCTCCACACAGGCTTTCAACAATTCCTGACGGAATAGACAGAACATAGTACCTGGCTATTATTACCATGTGAAATGGTAGTCATGCTTTCCAAAGAAAATATTAGAATACAAAGTTTCTCAAAGGATTCTTCATCAGAGGGAATAAAATGTAAAAGTTCAGATAGATATTAAACAGTTCACAGGTACTAAAGAAAACGAAGATATGAAATCAGGACACATTATCAATACCAGGAACTGCCTGTCCACAAAGCGCGCCTCAGTTCCCAACCATCATCACAGGGTCTCTCAGTCTCACTCCCATCATCCCTCACACCATAGCATATTACGTAGAGTTGTTCCCAAGTATGCCCCCTTTATCCTATTTTAACTTTTATTTATCTGTATGCTATCTCTCTACGCCCAGTAAAATTTAAACTCCATGAGGACATGGAGTCTGTTGGTTCTTTTGTTCGCTGCTATATCCCCCATGTCTGGACCAGGGCCTGACACGGAATGTGCTCACTACACACCTATGTGATGAAGGGTCTCTAAAGGGGACATACCTTTTCAAAGGTTATATCCTTCATATTAGCTCATCTTATGCAAGCAATTTTTTCGAAGGAGAGAATGAATAACAGGTATAGCAAGTCTGTGCTCAGACTCTGTCTTTAAAAATCGTTATCATCATTTTTCAGTAAATAGTAACATGTTATTTTATGCCTGCAAAAGTATGGGCATTTACGTATATCTTTTACTTAGTCTTCACAACTTTATAAGCAAATGTTATTTCTATTTTAGAGCTTATTATTTTAGTAAACGGAGAATAAGAAAGACTGACAAGCTTGTTCAAAGTCCTAGCAGGGTGCCGGAGCCAGAATGCAAATCCTAGTCCTTTCTGACAAAGGCTGGTGCCCTTGACTGTACTGTATGTTCACAGTGGTGTACTGGTGAATGCAGTATCAGATTCAGGTCAAATACAGAGGGGACAGCTGAGAGGGGAGCTTGAGCCCTAGAAGGTGGTGAGTAAGGATCAGGCAGCCAACCCCCTTCAGGAATCATCACGAATTCAGGCCTGCGGTACCAGAAGGAGGCACCCCACTTCCTGGCCCTCACTGGGAGAGAGTGGCTTCCCTGAATCACTGCCTGGCTCCCACGTGGGTGTCCAGGGACACCCACAAACAGGGCAGAGCAATACAAATCACTAAGCCCAGAGAAACAGACCCTCAATACCTGTTTATGGGTTTGATGCAATCTTTCTGCTTTACTCCAGGAAGGGCTATGATTTTCACCTACTAGCATGGTTTTCGATACTGACATCTGATTCAAGTGGGAATTTCCAAAGCACACTCACCCCTCGAGGTAGGGGAAGACTGGGAATGAAATACCTCTGGAGACCGACTTTCTTCTTTAGACCAATTATTTAAAAAATACAGTTCTATTGTTCTACCTCTACATTTTAGCTCTCTGTGGTTGTTTTATAAACATTAATATGCACCATTTGGCCATTTCTGAAATACTCACTAAAGGGAACACAACAGATACATCATTTTCACTATCTCCTCCTCCTCAGCAATGCCTTCTGGTGTGAAGCAGAAACAGTCCTGAAGAAACATTGTTAAAGGGAGAGTGGCCCTATGAGAAAGCACCATCCAGCTGACAAGAATTTGCTGCCTGCCCTCTATTTTCTCTCTCCCCCATTAGACACAATGGGATTTTTTGCCAAATTCATATTCCAGAGGAGCCATGAAATTCCCGCAAAGTTCAACATCAGGCCTGACTTAAGTATCTTTGAGGCCTCCTGCTAACTTCATCCCCCTGCAGCTGCCTCGCTCAGGCAAGCTTTTGATCTGTGAGATCTGGATTTCAAGCTGATACACACAGAGCCTCTTTGATCTCTTATTAAGTGGCTTCTGGTCTCCTGATGCCTTTAGTCTTGCTGCAGTGAAGTTTTTGGAAGTCAGTCGTCATCCTGAGCACACTACAAACTCCACACACCAGGAGTGGGCTCCCTTCATTTACCCACTTCGCAGGCTTGAAAAGCAATCTTTAAGGCATGAGAGAACTCCCCCAGTAGCCATAATCAATCCACTCCATGAACACATTACTAAGAATTATTTTTCAAATGAAGCAGCTTAAAATGATTTAGAGGATACAGAACTTTCCCATAAAGGGAAAGGAAGCAAATCCTCTGTGAAAAGATATCTTCAGCCCAGTTGGCACTGGGGCTTACAGTACTTTGATGTTAATAAAAATAAATGTGGATAGGAATCAGGGATGGGCAAAGAGTAGCCTTTATCAGTTCCCCTAAGTTCCGTTAAGCAAAAGTGACCTTTAAATGCAGCTGTGTGATTTGTTCAACAGTAAGCTATATATTTGCAAGAACATGGACACTACCATTAGTAACTGACTACATTTTGCTTACATTTTCAAAAGATTTTGTTCATTTATTCTTAGAGAGAGGGAACGGGAGGGAGAAAAGAGGGAGAAAACATCCATGTGCGAGAGAAACAGCTTGGTTGCCTCTTCTAAGACCCCAAATGGGGACCTGGCAAGTTCCCTGACTGGGAATTGAACCAGCAATCCTTCTTTTCACAGGCCGGCACTCAAAGCACTGAACAACAGCAGCCAGGGCATGCTTAGTACCAATATCTTATGCTACATGGGTGAACTGGATTCAAAGAGCTCCATAAAAATATTAAAAAACACATAAACAACAACAAAAGGGGGAAAAAAGATACTGGTGGCCATGTTATGAGATCCTCTGAGTATTAAAATGGAACTTGCAATTCATTCCTGTCTTCTATATGTTAGATTCTGGACATAGTATAGGTTTGTACCTGACTTTTTAATAATACTAACATATGTACAATTTACCCTTAAATAACAGGGTTTGAACTGTGTGGGTCCACTTACACATGGATTTTTTTCAATAAATATCATAAATGTATATATACTTCTTCATCGTTTTCTTAGTAAAATTTTCTTTTCTCTAGCTTCCTTTATTTTAAGAATACAGTATATAATACATTAATATACAAAATATATATTATCTATTTATGTAAACTCTTCCAGTCAATAGTAGGCTATTAGTAGTTAAGTTTTGGGGGAGGAAAAAGTTATATATGTTATTTTAACTGTGGAGGATCAATGTACCTAACCCCCACATTATTTAAGGATCAGCGGTATTATACTATATGTTAAAATTATATTAATACCTATCAAATTCTATATCTTGGATTCTATAAACTAACCATCTAATATGAATGTAAAGATTGGGATTCTGCAAGTTACTGAATATAATGTACTACGGTAGCATTTATGCAGATTCATCCTGTGTTCAACTCTGAAGGCAAAAATTAAAACTTCCACTTTAATTTTTTAATCCTGTTTTCTTAAATTGATTTTGGAGAGAGAGGAAAGGAGAGAGAGAGAGAGAGAAGAGAAAACCATCAATCAGCTGCCTCTGTACATGCCCAACCAGGGATTGAACCTGCAACCTCAGTATGTGCCGTGACAGGGCATCAAACCTGTAACCGTTTGGTGCACATGGCAATGTGCCAATCAACTGAGTCATACAACCAGGGCTCTTCCACTATTAAACTCAATTTTCTGATAAACACAATTAAAACTGATGGAAGAAATATGATTAGACCTCTGGGCACTAATATCAAAGTCTGAATATAAATAGTTTATGCCCTCTTAGCTATAAAGGTGAATAAATTAATTACTGCCAATATAAAGTTGAAACAAAATTGATAGTTATAAATTGCTCTCTCTTAATCTATCCGTATCATGGAAAACAATTAGCAAAATACATGTGAGTCTCACAAAGAGTTATGTTCAAGCAATTTGGTAAAAATATATCCAAATTTAAAAGATATATGCTTTTCTTGATGAGTAATTCCACTTCCAGGAATTTATTACAAGATTTATCCCCACCTTTTTACAAAAGAGAATGACAAGGGTACCCACTAGAGCCTCATTTAAAATACCCACTAACTGAATACAGGAAACTGGCTAAATAAATTACTGAACGTAGATAATGATAAACTATGCAGTCATTAAAAAGAACTAGGCAGCTCTATAAATATAAAAATGAAAGAACATATAATTGATGAAAAAAACAATGTGCTTAAAATGCTTGTGACATAGTCCATTTATACGCAAAAAAAAAAAAAAAAAGCAACCAAAAAAACTATTCCTTATCCAACCATGTATGTATAAAATATCCTGGGAAGATAGAGAAGAAAATCGGGAGTATTATCTGGGAAAAGTGAGGGATTGTGTGCAGAGACAGATCATGGCATACATTTATGTACCTTAAATTTTTATGCCATATGTATGTATTACTTATTTTTAAAACATTCTAATGTGTTCAGAAAGTCATTCTGTTGAGCATATAAGAAAAATATCAATTTAAAGCTACATACATGAAATTTGTACAATCCCTTCCTACAACTTTTAAAAGTCTTTTTTTTTTTTCAATCCTCACCCAAGGATATGTTTATTGGTTTGGGGTGTGGGGTGTGGAGAAATATCAATGTAAGGGAGAAATACTGATTGGTTCCCGTACAGGCCTGACCAGAAATCAAACCCACAACCTAGGTATGTGCTCTGCCCTGGAATCAATCCCTCAATCTTTTGGTTTATAGAATGATGGCCCAACCAACTGAGCCACCTCGCCAGGGCCTAAAAGTCTTTTTTTAAAGAGAATTCCATCTAATAGAATTAGTAGTCAGGCAAAAACTGCACACTAAGTTTTTCTTGTCAATACTAAGGCATACCATATCCAAAACAAATAGTCCTGCAGTTCAGTAACCCATTTCTTCTATTAAGAAAAACTAATCACTGTTAATTTCTATTGGGAGGAATACTTTCACTATTCTTTTTGATCAATCATTATTTGCCTGTGGTCTTTCAAGCAACTTTTTAAAGCATCATTAACAGTATTTACATATGAAGTCTCTCCAAAGGCTGTTGCTATTACACTTTCTATTTTTATCTCTCCCAGTATCTGAGGTAAACCCAAAGTCTTTCAAAAATATCTACTTTGACAAAAATTGAGTCTGTCCATACCAAAAGGGAAGAAAAATGAGGCATGGGACGTGGGAGGAAGAACTGTTGGCTAATAAATTTTACCTTCTAAGTCATTAAAATTCAAAAGTATCAAGAATGGCAATATCATGGCTAATGTTCAAAAATTGGCTAATGTCAAACATGCCTAGTGATTTATAATTATGAGGGGTTATTCAAAGTTCAACATAAATCAAAACACCAGAAAATATCCACTTGCCATGTTTAATTTATAAGGTCAACTGAAGGTAAAATCCACACAGTTCTAAATTAATTTCAAGGTTTTTGGTAGATTTAAAAAATCACAGATTCTCAGACTACCTAATAATTGCTCCATTACTGAACATTAACTCACAACAAAATACTTGCACTAACTTAAGCTTCTAAAATTTGCAATTATTTTTGTTTGAAGCAATAATCACTAGTTGTTACACAATAAATATGAACATGCTATATTAATTTCAACTTACTGAACTTTCATATAAGTATTAAAAATGAGAATACTATCTAGCAGCTTGTCTTTAAGGCATGAAAATTTTTTGCAGGCTGAAAAAACAGAAAGATCTGCTGTGAAAATTTATCACAGGGATCCCCAGTAATAAAATGCACGTGGAAGCAATTCTCATAAGAAATGGAGCAGTAGAGTACGGTGGTTAAAAGCACAGACTTCGGGAGCCAACTATTTGAGTTAAATTCTAGTCCTGCCACATAGTAGCAGTGTGAACTTGGATGAGTTACTTAACCTCTTTGTGCTTCAGGCTCCTCAATTCTAAAATGGGGATAATAGCCCTGATCAGTGAGGCTCAGTTGGTTGGATATGGTCCCACAATGTAGAAGGTCACCGGTTCGATTTCCAGTCAGAGCACATGCCTGGGTTGACAGGTTGGTCCCTCACTGGGGTGTGTGTGAGAGGCAGCAGATAAATGTTTCTCTGTCACATCTTTGTTTCTCACCCTCTCTTTCTCTCTCCCTTCCCCTCTTTCTAAAAGTAAATAAAATCTTTTAAAAAGAGCACCAACTTACACCATACACAAAAATAGATTCAAGGTGGATAAAAGATTTAAATATAAGCTATGACACCATTAAAGTCCTAGAGGAGAACATAGGCAGGAAAATCAAAGATATTTCATGCAGCAATAATTTTACTGATATATCCCCTAGAGCAAGGGACATAAAGGAAAGCACAAACAAATGGGATCTCATCAAAATAAAAAGCTTCTGCACAGCTAAAGAAAACAGTATTAAAAAGAGAACCAACCATATGGGAAAACATATTTGCCAATGATACCTCAGACAAGGGTTTAACCTCCAAAATATATAAAGAACTTACATGACTCCACTCTAAGACAAGCAACCCAATTAAAAAATGGGCAAAGGACTTGAACAGACACTTCTCCAAGGAGGACACACAGGATCCAGAGACACATGAAAAGATGCTCAGTATTGCTAGCTATCAGAGAGAGATGCAAATTAAAACCACAATGAGATACCACTTCACACCAGTCAGAATGGCCATCATAAACAAAGTAACAAATAACAAGTGTTGGAGAGGTTGTGGAGAAAAGAGGACCCTAGTGCACTATTGGTGGGATTGCAGACTAGTACAACCACTATGGAAAACGGTATGGAATTTTCTCAGAAAACTACAAATAGATCTGCCTTTTGACCCAGCAATTCCACTGCTGGGACTATATCCTAAGAAACCTGAAACACCAATCCAAAAGAACCTATGCACCCCAGTGTTCATAGCAGCACAATTTACAATAGCCAAGTGTTAGAAACAACCTAGGTGCCCATCAGTAAATGAATGGATCAAAACCTATGGTACATTTACACAATGGAATTCTATGCAGCAGAAAGAAAGAAGGAGCTCCTACCCTTTGCAACAACATGGATGGAACTGGAAAGCATTATGCTAAGCGAAATAAGCCAGGTGGTGAAAGCCAAATACCATGTGATCTAACCTTTAACAGGAACCTAAACAACAAAACAAACAAACAAGCGAAATATAATAAAGACACTGAAATAGAGAACAGGCTGACAATGACTAGAGTGGAGAGGGGAGGGAATTTCAGGGGAAAAGGGGAAGGGTTTACAGGAACAAATATAAAGGACACATGCACAAAAACTAAGAAGGGGTGGAAATCGGAGAGAGGTGGGGAGGGCTGAGGGGGTGGGCCAGGATAGGAGTAAAAGACAGAAAACTCTACTTGAACAACAATTAAAATAAAAAAAATATTTAAAAAGATTGTAAAGCTAACAATTCTTTATGAGCATGGTGTGTGAAAAAAACTTAAATAATAAATAAAATAAAATGAGGATAATAATAGTATCTACTTCATATGGTTCTTGTGGGGAGTACATAAAGCAATTAGAACAATGCCTGGGTAAATAGTAAACACTCAACAAATGCCAGCTCTTACTATTGAATATGTATTAATTTTATTTGTATAAACATTAGAATTGATAATAGTCTGAATATTAGTAATATTCCAAGGAATAAAACCATTTAATGTAAATCAGGGAATCAAGACAAAGATAACTAGAGCACAATATGTAAACCACACTTAGAAACCACACAAGAAACTATACTACAAAATCTTATAACCAAAGTTCTGAAGGATTTTATGTTGCTTAGAGTACATAGTTAGCCACAACATTATTGCTCTTGACAAATTCAGCACATTGTGTTTTCCATGACACAACCCTGTAAGGCATGACGTTACAGTGAGCAATCAATGACTCTTCTAATATGGTACATACACAGGGCAGGATTTTAACTAGCCACCACATGGAGGAGTACCTAGGAATATTTGAGATAAACAAATATTCTACCTTTTTTCAAGTCAAAGTCAATAAAGTTACTATCACTTTACCCAAAAATCTAATAAGACTTACAACCTGAACCATATACACTATGTCTTCCCTGTTGCTTTCTCCTTTTCCTTTGCTTCAATCTATTTTAAATGGCTTTCAAGAAAATTAATTTCTCCACTTTGTTCTTTGACTGAGCTATAGAACTGCTTAGTGGATTGAACTCCTTTGTTTCAGGTATAAAAATATACTTCTTTTCTCTGCTTAGCTACACAACTTCCATCAATAGTTAATCACTGAATCACCTGTCCAGACAGCCACCCCATATTTCCACGGTCAACTCAAAATCCTTTATCAGCTCATTCATTTTTTCCTAAGATTTGGCTCAATTTATGTAAAAAGTAAATTTCTGACAAATAATCCACAATTAGATAGTTAAATATGGCTCATCAAGAGTTGGCAGCTTTTAGCCCTGGCTGGTGTGGCTCAGTGGATTGAGCTCCAGCCTGTGAACCAAAGAGTCACTGGTTGGATTCCCAGTCAGGGCACATGCCTGGGTTGTAAGCCAGGTCCCCAGTGCGGGGTGCGCAAGAGGCAACCACACTTTGAAGTTCCTTTCCTTCTCTTTCTCCCTCCCTTCTCCTCTCCCCCAAAAAATAAAACCTTAAAAAAAAGAAAAAAGAGTTGGCGGCTTTTAGCTCTGACTGCTGTGGCTCAGTGTGTTGGGTCATCCTGTAAACTGAAGGGTCCTTGGTTTAATTCCTAGGTATGGTTTGCAGGCCAGGTCCACAGTTGACATGTGGGTATATGGGATACGACTGATTGATGTTTCTCTCCCTCTCCTTCTCCCCCTAGCCCCCCAAAATAGTAAATAAAATATTTTTAAAAAGAGTTGGCTGCTTTTCAAATGCAATTTTACAATTAAATTTAGACTTCTGTACACAAAGACACCTAACATTAATTTTCTTAATTTCACTAAATAGTTGAAAATTGATACAGTATATACATATTGTAGTATGGCTCCGTCTTTGAGGAAAATATAAAACCTTTTCGACTTTATTTTTTAAGTTGGATCCCTATTAATAATATTCACATTTGCATAATGTAACATTTCCACCTCTTTACACATTAATTTACCTGACCCACAACAATCCTTTGAGCTAGACTTTATCATCCCCATTTTATAAATGAAGAAATTGCATAAGCGTCTATGAATAGGCATCAAATATAATTTTGTCAGGCTCTTGAGGAATTTCTTATTTTTCTAGAGAATAACCCATTAGTGAGAAAGTGGTTAACTGAAATTAACATTCCAAAGTAAATTTTCAATCTCGATGCTGCTAATGCAGGTCCTTTACAATGAGGAAGCTCTCCCACTCTAGTAACAAGTTCGCCAACAGCTAAGGTGGCATACATGTTTCCACCATACTTCTTATTCTACACATGCTAGGCCTGGGGGTGGGGGTGGGGACCTGCACTCGTACTGTTCAGCTACCCAATAAATTCATACAGGATGCATCAAATACAATAATAACCAGGAACACGGCCTTTAATAGCTTTTGTTAAACTGTTCCCTAGTCTTGCAAAAAATATTTGTAAACTTTAAAATTTATTACCTAAGTACAACAAAGAATGGTATAACCAATTAATTTAACTTGGCCAAAACCAAATTTAAACTGTGTTTACATGTCATTTAAATGTCATGGTAGAAGGACATAGGCAGACATAGCTTACCTCTTCACACAACCACATCAAAATCACAACTAAAATATAGAACAACCATTACTCAGGAACATAAGAAATCAAGTTGAATGAAGTCTGACAACTATGGCATTGAAGAAACCACATCCATCCATCCAAACTGGTAGGAGGGGTGTGGACATGGAATGGCTGGCTCCATGCCCATGTAAATAAAAATTTGGGAGGTATATCTTAGGAGCAAGGAATCCCAGACCCACACCAGGTGCCCCAGCTCAGGATTCTAGTGCCAGGAAGATAAGTCCCCACAACCAGCAAGGACTGAGTCAGTGGAGGATGCTGCTGAAGCCCTAAGCAATTCATCCTGGGTAAGTCACACACAGACTCGCCTACTCAGACTAGCTCCCTCTGTGTTCCAGCACCAAGGCAGCACCTTGAAGGCACCAGTGGTATACAGGGAGAGACTGAAATGTTTGGCATCAGGGCAAGCAGAGGCCATTGTTCCTCTGCTGAGCCCTCCTCCCGCAGGGCTAGTAGGCTGGTGCCATATCTGAGACTCCATCAACCTGGCTAAAACTGTGTGACTCACCGTGGAGATCCACAGAGGCTCTGCCCCACCCAACTTACAGGCTCACCCAAGGTTCTTTTCCAAAGGAATGGCTGGTCTTTGCTCCTAAATCCTATCAAAGCAGCAGCAGCTGCTTGGGTGATAGGGGAGGTTGTGCCACCAGACACTACAGGACACCTACTACATTAGGCCACATTACCAAGATACAGAGTCAAAGCAGTTTCCTAATATGTAGAAACAAACACAGGGAGGCTGCCAAAATGAAGAAATAAAGAAACATGGGTGGGGCGGGAGGAAACATGGCCCAAATGAAAGAACAGATTAAAACTCCAGGAAAAAAAGCCAAATGAAATGGAGATAAGCAATCTTTCACATGCAGATTTCAAAATACTGTTGATATGAATGCTCAAGTAACTTAGTAAGGACCTCAGAATCACAAAAAAGACCCAGTCAGAAACAAAGGATACACTAAATGAAATAAAGAACAATTTACAGAGCAACAACAGTAGAATGGATGAAGCCATGAATCAAACCAATGATTTGGAACCTAAGGAAGAAAAAAAAAAAAAACCCCACACAGAACAAGAAGAAAATGGAATCTAAAAAAATTAGGATAGTATATCAACAGCCTCTGGGACAATTTTTAAGAAGTCCAACATTCTCCTCATAGGGGTTCCAGAAGGAAAAGATAAAAAGCAAGAAATTGGAAATCCATCTGAAAAAATAGTGAGAAAAAACTTCCTTTATCTGGTGAAGGAAATAAACATGCAAGTCCAGGAAGCACAGAGAGTCCTAATTATGATGGATGCAAAGAGGCCCACTCCAAGACATATCATTAAAAGGCCAAAGGTTAAAGATAAGGAGAGACTCTTAAAGGCAAGAGAAAAGAAGTTAGCTACTAGAAGATTTCCAGATAGGGAGGGGGAGGAAGAGAATGGGTAAAGAGGTAAAGGGATTAAGAAGTCCAAGTAGGTAGTCACAGACTAGCCATGGGGATGTAAAATACAGTATAGGAAAGGGAGTAGCCAAAGAACTTATACCCATGACCCATGGACACGAACAATGGTGGGGGGAGTGCCTGAGGGAGTGGCAGTGCTGGGTGGAGGGGGGCAAAGGGGGAAAAATCAGGACAATTGTAATAACATAATCAATAAAATATAATTAAAAATTAATGTCATGGTGGAAAACAGTTCTATATTCCATTTGACAAATGGTGAAAACATGCTGTGTACAAATGTAAATGTACTCAAGACTTAAGAAAAACATTCAGTTTAAGATTTTTTCAAAAGTTTAGATACAGAAGTAAATAAGCTGAGCCCTTTAACATAAATCAAAGCAGCACTTATAAAATATTTTTCTATTAATTTTTTGAGAAGCACAAAGGCAAAAGAATATCTAACTTTTCATTTGAAGAAAAATTACTATATATAATTTGTGCAGAAATAAATGTTGGTACCGCATGTGTAATGATGATTGTGAGGAAGATGAGAGGGGGAAAATCCTAGTATCTAATAAAAATTTAAAAAACAAAAGGTATGTTATAATACATTCCTATAGGAATGCAGTGAAGAAAAAAACATTGCATATTTAGAACCGACTACATGTATTTTTTAAAGTGTGAAGCTCAAAGCTCAAAGAAATGTTTCCGTTAACTGGAGATTAACCTGCTAAGAACTATCAAGTATTTTTCCCATCTTTTACTGAACTTTTTTTTAGTGTCTAAAGCACTTATCTGCTTTAAATGTGCAATATCCAAAACATAAAACTCGCAGTAATGTCTTTTCATAGGATAAAGGGAATCACAATGATATATTTATTATCTAAGATATAATATATATATTTTCCAATAATATATACATATAATATGTATATCCCTACATATTATATATTATGTGTATTTTCCAATGTATATGTGTGTGTGTGTGTGTGTGTATTCTAATGATAATGGAAATGTGGCTGAATCTCCAAGACCACATCTGAAAGATATTTTCTAAACTAAATCTCAATTATCAAAATGCTTAACAAGAAAGCCCACTGAATGTGTTCATTTAGTCCCAGTTAATTTTGGCTAACCTAAACTTTCTGCAGTCATTCTTTAAGTATTTGTTAATCACCTACCATGTGCTAGGTAACAGAACTACACTGGAGAGTAAAATAATGACATATACTGGCCATTTGCTTTATATGCTCTAATATTAACCAGTGTATAAACTTTCAGAATCTTACAGTATTAATATTTTCTTATAAATGTTTCCCAAAATGTATATTATTTGGAATCAACAACTCATAATTCAATAATATTCCAAAGAGAGGCTCTAATAACTAAGAAGGTTATCTGGCACAGAAATATGCCAGCAAGAATGAAACAGATATAATCTATTTCAGTAATCTTAAATCACACTGCCAAAATATGGAATTTAATGTCTTACATAATGCCTAAAGTATTTTTCTTTTAATCTATTCCCGATTGCCTTATTATATTAAAAATAAAAGAATTGATTTTTATATCACTTGGCATTTTATGTGCTTTGATAGAATACATTTTGCTTTATTAAACCACAATGTGTTTAGGCAGCACAAATGTATTAATATATGCATCTTAAAAGTGAAGATATTTCTCGCCAACAGTTTTAATTCCCATAATCATCAGAAGCTCTAAAAGTACTATAAACCGGTAAACTGGTAAGACATACAGATGTCTTATTGTGACCTTTCACTTGTCCACCAAATGCATCAGTATCTTTATCCTAGTCATATCTGGGGTACATATAAATACATAAATATCATGTGTCCCATTATTAAACATAAATGTATAATTTCACCAAGTAAAAATTGCACATTTAGGTAAGCAAAACCATAAAATCCTCCATGTAAAGGGTAGGAATAGGAGGATAATTGGGAATGACTACTAATATGTACAGGGTTTCTTTTGGGGGTGATGAAAATGTTCTAAAATTAGACTGTGGTGATGGCTGCACAACTCTGAATACACTAACAGCAACCAAATTGTATGTTGTAAATGGGTATTACAGTATATAAAATATATCTCAATAAACCTGGGGGGTAGGGCCTCTATATAAAAAAAGTCATCAAGTTCCAGTCTCTAAAAGCATCCATAGGTATAAAACTATTGTTTCCTTTATTATATCATCCATCATTTTATTGACTAAGGAAGCTATCGATTGCCAAGTTAACAATGGAAACTATAACACTCCATCTTTGAACAATAGCATTATACATCAAATCATTCAGTTCTGCCTAAGTCAATGGGCACCTTAAACAGTTACGACTTCACATAACATTAATACGGCTAATCACTCCAAAAAACTCTACAGAGGTTCTTATACCTGGTAGTCCAAAATGCTGAATCCCAAGCCTTTATGATCTTTTACTAATTCAACAGTCTTGACTTCAGGAGACCACAGTGCTAACTCCCCATCATCCTCTTCTTCAATGTTGACATCTACATTGTGATCAGCCTGAAATACCAAAGAAAATAAATGCTTCGCAACACTGTTCTTTGAATTCTGAAAAGAACATATAAATAATCTCATTGCTTCTTCTCAAACTGGGGGCTCTCTTTGGCATGCATAGTTTTTCTATCTAATCTTTTTAAAAGGACATGCACTGGAGCATATACACTCTAGTATAAGATTTTTGTGAAAATTCAAGCACTTAAAAATGCAGATTGTTCACATTAGGTTTTTTTTTTAATGTAAAGTATCCATTTCATTCAAAGTATTAACACTGACCTCTTATACTTCAATGAGTTCTGTCATCCCATTAGAAGCATAAAAGGAAAAATATGCAATTTAAGAAAAAATGAAAACATGATACAAAGTCAAAGCTTATAAGACATTTAAGTAGCAATACCTGAATTCGTAATTATAGTAGAGAGAGAGAGAATGCCAACACAGAGAGAGGCCAGGACAGGACACAGAGAAACCACTTCTGTTGTCTCCTAGAAGTTTTCAAGAAAAACTTTACTAGAAAAATAAGGCTGAAAAAAAATTCCAAGTCTTTGGGAATCATGTAAGTCTAAAAACAAATAAAATTCACTGACATGAATTAATGGAAATCTCATCTTGGAGGAAGTACATCAGCACAACTATCCAGTACACTGGTCCTGAGTTATTTCCCCTGACCTCACACCCCAAATCCTGCTATTCCAGGCTTCCCCTCCTCTCAGGGAAAAGAGTCACTGCCACATGGAATTCTTGGAAGCTAAAGGATACAGGGTCAACGAGTTAACTACGCAGAACAAGAATAGCTGCTCCAGTCTTCTTCTGCCTTTACACTATTAATAGCACTGTATTGTTGTTTTTTATATGATTTAACTTCCCTAAAATACTTTGAATTTCCATTTGAAGCTCAAGAATTATATTCTCTTTTTTGTAGCCCTAGCAACTAACAAAATGCCTGACTCACAGGCTAGGATGAGAACTCTGAGCAGGCTACCATAGAGTTTACCATGGTTATTCACTCAACCCACAGCAATGCCTGGTTCAGCACAACCACTCAACAAATATTTGATCAAGATATATTAGAACTGATCAAATACAAATCACCCATCCTTAAATAGGTTTTCCATGCAACTCTCTTAAAATAAAGCTACAGATAAAGTAATGATTTTTAAAAGTAAACTTCTTAAAACTGTAGGTTTTATTTATCCTGATAAATAAAAGTGTATTATTTCTACAAGTATAATTTTGAATGACCTATGTAAGAAAATCCACTTAATGGAATCAAAGTTGGGGGGAAAACCCCCTCTAACATGGAAGAGTAAGTAAGGCACCATAGCTAATACAAAAACATGTTTTAATTAGGGTTGGTCCAAACCTCAAACTGTTCCTGCAGGACATGGAAAGTCAATACACAATTCATGGTGGATTGAATCTAAACATGGGAACAATTTCTTGGTTCTTGAATTACAAAACTTGAAATTAGTGGAAATGTTCTGGATCAATAACCTCTGTATATATCAGCCTGATGTGAGGAAATGACATACTTAAAAAGAAAACACTATACCTTCCAATAAAAAGCAAAGTTCCAATGGCTAATACAATATGATTGATGTTTTACCAGGGTATTTAATACCCTCACTGATTAATAAGCATTAGAATTTTGGCTGAGCTGCCTAACCAGATAGAGTTTAAAAACCTAAGATGGCACTGGGATAAATGAAAATAGAGACAGATGGAAAAGACAGCCAGCATTTAAAAAAAAAAAAACAACACACATACAATTATAAAACCCAGGTTTATAGAAATGTCAAGGCATCTAAGGTACACAAGATAATATTTTCCAACCTGAAATATATCACTTTGATACAATTAATTCTGCATAACTCCTCCATTTACAGAATGGAAAGCAATCAACTAATGGGCAGCAAGGCTGACATTCAGCATAATTCAGAGCTGTCGTTTACCCATTGTGGTAAAGTCTGACAGATGGGAGGATAGAGTCAGCAAGCTGGGCTGGTGATTTACACACCCTATAAGATTAGATTACAAGCATTTTTATCAACCTTCAGAGGTAAGCCATCACCCACACTGAGTTTTAGTAAAGATAGTAAGAATCACAAAATTGTGGCATTTGAGTCCCTTCACTGAAGTATGTTTTACTAAAGATAAACATTTAAAAAGAGATTCTCCATAAATAATTTACCAAGCATTTCTTATATGCCCAGTACAGAATAAAAACACTATGAAATACAAAATAATTTTAAGATATGACCTCTGCCCACAGGAGCTGACAGTTTTCTGGTAAAAACAAACTTAATCATAAGTATCTGTGACTCATAATTAAAGTCACAGTATCTGTGACATCTGAGCTCCTAAAGGACAGTGCACGTCCTTTAGGAGATCAGAAAACAAACATGGGTGAACTGGAAGAGCCAACTTTTACTGAGCATGTTCCACATGCAAGGCGTTGTGCTGGGAAACTTTGCACACATTGCTTCATCTCTTCCTCACACAAACAGATGAGGTGGGTAAGTACTCTAAGTATCCCCACTTTTCAGAGGAAGAATATGAACAAAAAGTCAAGTTATTTGCTCAAAGATTCACAATCACTGTGTGGTAGAGCAGGATTACAGTCCCTGTGTTTTCAAATTCAGACCATAGGAGGTAAAAGGAAAAGTCCCATGATCTAAACTTTTGTTAATAGAATTATAATCTAAAGAGTCTGGAAAGGTAGAAGGAGCATAACAGATAAGGTTACAAATGGCGTAAGATGACAAAGCATGTGCCCAAAATAGTTTTCATAATTACAATGCTCTTTTAAAAAAGAGTTCCAAGAGCATAGAAAGTGTTACTTTATTCTCTGACCTTCTAGAGTTTTTCACAGCAATTTTTAGAATTACTTCGAAATTGGTCATAGATCTTGATATTTTTAAGGTTCTGGAAAAGGGGAAGTCCATTAGATATTCAACACTCATCAATGTCTTAAACTTATTAAGATGAACTGAGTTAAACTGGGAGCCAAAAGTAATAAGCCCACGCAAACACTAAAAAAAAGTTCTCTAAAATCAAAGTGCATGCACATTAATGTCACCAATATTTCAAGGGGGAAAAATGTTTATTACATTAAGTGAGAAGTAACAATTTGAAAGTTATGCATTGTTGCCATTGAAAGCTAATGTAGTCAAATAGAAGACAGGGGAAATATTTTCCCCTGTCTTCATATTGTAATACACCCTCTGGGGCATCCTTGGTGAATGGGCAGGCCTATGGGAACCGCAGTGCATTACTCTAGTACCTCCAGCTCAGGAAGAGAGGCTTCAGTGGTCCTTGGTTCATCTACAGAGGCTTCATCATCAAACAACCGGCGACAGCAAACCAACGTAAAGGGGGGTGGCACTTCTTTAAGAAAGGAGACTGCTTCTCGACGCGATTTCCCATAGAGCTGCACACCATTGACCTACGAAGACAAAGGTAAGTCAGAATGAAGGAGGCTCCAAATGAAAAAAAAACAACAACTCTGGTTTACATCAACCTATCAAAATGAAAATAGGGTACTGTTTTACTTTCCCTGTATACAAAGGACCTAAATTTCACATTATTTTAATAGTAACTAAAAACATTAGAAATCCTTAAAATTTATAAAAACTGAGGCTAAACTTTCAACAAACTTGGGTGAATAAACTAATGTGTACAGAATATTTGGCTGAGTATGTGATCTGCCTAGCTTTTCATACCTCCATGCTTTCCCCTTTCTACACTCCAATGCTACACACTTCTATCTATCTCTCCTTAAACACATTAAATATCGTTTACAGCCTTAAGACCATTTCCTGTCATTTTTTCATTTTGTAAGGACATCACTATAGATATTAACACTAATTTTAAGGTTGTTAATAGCTGTTGAACTTGCAACATGTAGGTAACAAAATCTAGGCTACTAGGCTGTTAAAATTTAGCCTCAGTTCACAAGTTTCTTTTATATCCCATAAGCTCTTAATACCAGACCAAGAGAAATCACTTCTTTTGAAAACTGCAGGACTTCCGGCAACATGCAGGAATAGGTGGACGCACCGTACCTCCTCACACAACCAAGATTAGAACAACAATAATTTACAACAATAATTTACAGACAGAATAACACCCAGAACCAACAGAGGATTTATCTGAATGGAAGTCGGACAGCCAAGAAGTTGAAGTAGACCCATACATCCAGACTGGTAGAAGACGAGCCGGGCGGGCGCGGGTCGGCGGCGCACGGAGCTCATGGAAAATTTGGCATGAAATTGGCGTGACAGCCACCCGGGGCGCAAGAACGCAGCGGTGATGCCTGACTACGCAAGCTGCGGCTGGCGGACCCAGTGAGGCAGCGATTGTGGACCAGGGCAGAGCTGGCAGCCCAGGATCCCAGAGAAGGGTCTGAGCCCAGGAGAACGGAACTACCGTCATTGTTCCCTCCTGCCCCCACTCCCGCCCCTGCCCCCGCTCCCGCCCCCACATATAACATCACAATCTAGCGACTGGGGTGCCCAGCCCCGGTGAACACCTAAGGCTCTGCCCCCCACCGTAACAAGAGCGACCAGACCGGGAAAAAAAAAAAGGAGAGACGGGGAAAGACATGTTTCCAACAGAACAGATCAGTTCCCCAGGACTCATCCTTTTGAGCGACCAAGAAATAGCCAGTCTATCAGATGCACAGTTCAAAACACTGGTGATCAGAAAGCTCAAGGAACTGGTTGATTTTTGGGCGCAATTTAGATGAAAGGATGCAGGTTACCATAAAAGAGATGCAGGAAGATATGTGGAGGAGAGCCAATAGTGAAAGGAAGGAATCTGAGTCTCAAAACAATACAGTGGACCAGAAGGAAGATAGAATCAACCAAGCAGGAAAGCATGATGAAATAAGAATTCAAAAAATCGAGGAAAAGCTTAAGAGCATCCAGGACACCTTTAAATGTTCCAACATCCGAATTATAGGGGTACCAGAATGGGAAGGGGAAAAGCAACAAATTGAGCACGTATTTGAACAAATAATAAAGGAGAACTTCCCCAATCTGGCAAAGGGAACAGTCTTCCAAGAAATCCAAGAAGCTCAGAGAGCCCCAAAAAAGTTGGACCCAAGACACACCAAGGCACATCATAATTACATTAGCCAAGGTAAAAACGAAGGAGAGAATCCTAGAAGCAGCAAGAGATAAGGGGACAGTCACCTACAAAGGAGCTCCCATCAGACTGTCAGCTGATTTCTCAAAAGAGACCTTACAGGCAAGAAGAGGCTGGAAAGAAATATTCCAAGTCATGAAAGACAAGGACCTACATCCCAGATTGCTCTATCCAGCAAAGCTCTCATTTAGAATGGAAGGGCAGATAAAGTGCTTTTCAGATAAGGTCAAGTTAAAGGAGTTCATCATCACCAAGCCCTTATTTTATGAAATGCTAAAGGGACTTATCTAAGAAAAGAAGATAAAGAAAAGACATGTATAGTAAAAGGACAGCAAACTCACAATTATTAACAACCACACCTAAAGCAAAACCAAAAGAAACTAAGTAAACAATTAGAACAGGAACAGAACCACAGAAATGGAGGGCACATGGAGGGTTAGCAGCAGGGGGGTGGGAGGAAGAGAGAGGGGGAAAAGGTACAGAGAATAAGTAGCATAGAATGTAGGTTGAAAATAGATAGGGGGAGGGCAAGAATAGTACGGGAAATGTAGAAGCTAAAGAACTCATAAGTATGATACATGGACATGAACTAAAGGGGGGAAACGTGGGTGGGAGAGAGGGTACAGGGTGGAGGGGAGAGAAGGGGGGAAATGGGACAACTGTAATAGCATAATCAATTAAGTATATTAAAAAAAACTGCATAGAACTTTGTATCAGTTCTATTCTCACATGCTATGCTGACACAGTTATCAATTGTAGAAAGTGTGTCAGATTTCAAATTATTTTTGTGTCCCATGTTTAACAGAACAAAAAGGTAACCACCTATTCCTTAATGAGTAATGTTTATCACCCAAATTATCTAAATTTCACATTCTTTTTAGTGTATAATAACAACATTTTGCACCAAAGATGATTTATAAAGATGTCTATTCTAATTTTCCATATATGTGACTTTAGCTCAAGGACCTCTGCCAGTCCTGACTAAAAGTCCCAAAAAGCTAATTTGTCTGGCTACTCTCAAAAGGCTGCGGCATGAACACAAACCAAGCAACAAATAATCTTTTCATATCTCACTCTACCTTCCTAGGAGGGCTCAGCAACATTACTAGTTTTAAAGACATTTCTGGTCTAGTGTTTACTTCTGACAGGTGCAACACTGATGTCCAGAGGCCTGGCAGGGCTGCCTTTCCTGGGAGGAACTTTCCACAGAATCTGTCATTGTTCAGAGAATAAGAGCACAGTGGGTTGTTGGAAGCAGCCCATCAGCAGTTATCTGAGCCCTGAATCAATTGTCCCTGGGAACCACTCTCAGGCCTGTAACATACCAAGTACTTAGCCATCAGGCCAGACAATCTCCCTGCCTCTTAATTATTTACAAAGAAATCACCACATAGTAAAGAGACCCATATGTGCTGCAGGGAGCTAGCCCTAGTGGAAAAGCAAGTATCCCCCAAGACTTTGACTAATGAAAGGGCCCAGGAGACAGCAAGCTCAGCAGCAATGAAGGTATTCCTTGAAAGAATTACACACCGATCTACATCCAAAAATGGGCAGGGAGGTACCCTTCACTCCTCACAACATGTCCATGGTACCAACTGGCACCACAGCACAGAAAGTTCTAAAACCAACCAAATGGGTAGTAACTTACCCTGAAAAATAAAGCAAGCACCTACAATGAAAGCATGAATTCTACCCATACACAATATTAGTTGGTGTTTCACACTACTTCAACAAATTAAACACTTTTCAGGTTTTTATCTTGGAGTACATTTAAATATTTATTTGGCTCATTATTTATTTATTTGAATTGTCTCCAATTATTATGGCAGTGCCTGGTAGTCCTCCTCACTGCACTCTGTCTCTAAAGGGATTGGTCACATTTCCCATTACCAACTCCTATCTAAGGGGATTTACGGCTGCTGTAAATAGCTGCTCTGGGCTGAGACTTGGCACAATGTTCTAACCCCAAAGCATATTTGTGTTTCTGGTTTTAAACTCTAAGGAGTACATTGCACACACGCGCACGCACACACACACACACACACACTTGAAGTTCAGGAGTTTATTTGGGTAACTTTACAGAGATTTTTAAAAATTATTATTTCTACATTTGGTTACTCAAAAGCAGCCAACTTGTATTTTAGAGTTCACAGTTATTTCTCTAGGTCTTTCAACTTGAGATCCTCAGAAGTGCTGTCAAGTCTCAACTGTTCAGACTGACTAGAAAATGCACACACATGTGTACTCATTTGCAGAATACACAATACCATACAAGTATTGTGCCACTACATTACCACATTCAATCCTCACTCTGCCTATCACATAAAGACTGCTTATGCCTTTCCACAGTGATAATATTGCCAACATCTCACAGTGAGATAATGCTTTAGAGTTTATATGGATGACACTCCATTAGATCCTCATGAACACATAGCAAAGTAGGCATTTATTGATGAAGAAACTGATTCTCAAGAAATTAAGTGACATGGTTACACTGTGGCAAATTCAGAACCAAAAGCAGCTCTTCTGACTTGTGAATCTGTGCTTCTTTCTGTACCCCAAGTTCTTTCACCAAAAAATCTGCACTTACAAATTCATGTTTTCATGCTACCTTATCATACCATGTTCTATTACAAGGTTGAAGGCCTTTGGAATTCTAGTCTTGGCTAAGGTACAGAGGACTCAGTTGATGGCTGGGATCATTTATACTTGGTCTACTCAGATCCAGCTAACATTTCTTTATCTCCTACCACATACTAGTAGTGAATTATACACCAAATTATACACTAAAAATGCTTAAAGTGTAAATTACATGTTATGTATATTTTACCACAAAAAAAGTGAACTGATTTTGGCTCATATTTCCACATCTCCCAAACTAATATATCTCATTTCTCCATATCTAACAACTACATATTACACAGATGGTTTCCAAATGGTCTCTAATCTACAGACTGCCATGTGTGATAATCACAAAGCTATGCCATGTACCCAGCAAATCAGAAAGATATGATTCAGAGCAAATAAAAAACCATAAGTGATATAGTAAAACCTAGAGCATTAATCTGCCAATAAGCATCCCAATATCATTCCATGAACAGCTCTAAAATAACTAACTTACTACATTTTACAAGACTCCAATGTGCTGCCCTCCCAAACCTATGGCAGAATTTGATGACAATTAGTCATAGCCCTTTTCCCCTCTAACCTTAAAATCCAACATACTCTTCTAGGTGGCCAGACACTGCCAAAAAAAGTGCAGTTTCACTCAACAAAAAACCTATTTGGGAGCTTTGTCATTCCACTTTGAGAAAACATAAATTTTAGAAAGAAATTTCTATAATCAAGTCTTGTGGGATTCTAATCTTGGCTAAGGCTACTAGGCTGATTCTGTTAAACCCAAACTAGGGTTTCTTGTGGTTCCTTAACTCTTGGGAAAAATAAATTTCTTCTATGCAGTCTTCTCTAAGTTTGACCATTCCCCACATCTTTCTTTAGGAGCTTACAAGAGTGAGATATATTTAATAACAGTAAAAAAGGAGTTAGAAAACATGAACTAAAGTTATCATCCTACCAGTATAAAAAGTTGGAGGAAATCAATGCCTTATTTTCTTATACGTAAAATTAGTGGCTTCAGTATTGATTGGTTTGTTTATTGTGTCTGTTATAGAACTTTCCAATTTAACAAAATCTCCTGAGAAAGTCAAATCAAAGTAGAAGTGTTCTAGAATTGCTCTGATTGAATAGCACCTCGGGAGCCTGAGTGAGCCCACTAGAGGCTGCCATGTTGGAGCGAGGGAGCCCCAAGGAGACAGTCTGAAAATCGGTCAAGAACAAATAAATCCAGGGTCATCCAGCTCTAATCTTGATTAGAAATAATCGATAAAACCTGCAAATACATATTGCTTCATGTTTCTAAGGGTCATGAATTAGATTCTTAAAAAGAATTTTGCACCCTGGCTGGTGTAGCTCAGTAGTTGAGTGCGGGCTGTGAAGCAAAAGCTTGCCAATCCAGTTCCTAGTCAGGGCACATGCCTGGGTTGCAGGCCAGGTCCTCAGTGGGGGCTACGTGATAGTCAACCATATATTAACATTTCTCTCCCTCTCTTTCTCCCTCCCTTCCCTCTCTAAAAATAAATAAATAACATCTTTTAAAAAAAAGATGTTATTTATTTTTAGAGAAATGGGAAGGGAGGGAGAAAGAGAGAGAGAGAGAGAAATATCCATGTGCGGTTGCTAGGGGCCATGGCCTGCAACCCAGGCATGTGCCCTAACTGGGAATCGAACCTGCAATGCTTTGGTTTGCAGCCCACACTCAATCCATTGAGCTATGCCAGCCAGGGTAAATAACATCTTTAAAAAAAGAGTTTTGCTAAAAAAATACTAATTATGCTATCAAACTAAAATAGGGCATTAACTTATTTCTTAGTAATTTATTTAAATAATCACTCAGACATCTCAGAAGATGGGGAAAATGAAGTTAAAGCATAATATCTACTTCCTTTATCATCACATAAACTGCTTATATTTTACTCTTTTATTTATCTTTTCCGGCTTCACCAAGATATAATTGACATATAACGTTGTGTAAGTTTAAGGTATATAATGTGATCATCTGATGTGTGTGTATGTGTGTGTGATTACTACAATAAGGTGAGTTAACAATTCCATCATCTCACAGCTACCTTGAAGTACACACATACCATATTAACTATAGTCACCAAGTTTTTTTCATTCTAAGTAGGTCACATTTCACTGGAATTGGCGATAATATAACTCAGGGGATTTCTGGTGGGAACATATTCTCCTGGAGCTTAAAAATTCCTGTCTACTTCTTTATAAATTTTACCTCAAGAAGCTCATCCTCTGGCTGAAAGAGGCTCAGTGTATCAACAGGACCACCTGGAGCAATTGAAGAGATGTAATGGTGCCCATCAAAGGAATCCACTTCCATGCCAAGCCTCAGAGTGTGAATGGGCAGGAGCTGCAACAAAATGCAGAGCAAAAACATTAAACACCACAATGACCTGTCTGGCTGTTAACTCTCCAACAAGTACTTGATAGAAAAGTCCTACCCCTTGAACCAGATTATCAAAATCCAAAAAGAGGACAATGTGGGAAAAGTAGCCTCAAGTAAAATATGAAGTTGCTTGACTCTTATTCTGACTCCTCTTTTCATTTTAGATTCCCTGAGAATAAAGAAGCAGACATACAAAGTCCTACCGTCAGATCTAAGCCCTAGGCACTCCAAACTTCCCAGTACTGATTCTGTTTCATTCTTCCACAGAGCTTCCCATCTCCTAGAACACCCTCACTCCTCTTTATTATCTAATTAACTTCCATACACACTTCAATACCACAAGTGCCATTCCATAAAGTACTTCCTGATATCTGAGTGAACCCACCTCCTGCGGGGGTCCGGTCCGATCCTGTGCACACTGCCATCACAGCTCACTACAGAACTGTGTTTAAAATTTCTGTTTTCCTGATTGTTCCCCCTGCCTGAGTGCAGAGTCACATCTCCTCTCTGTAACCTCAGTCCCTGAGGTAGTACCAGGCACAAACATGGGCTCATTCAGTGTTATTTGACTCTAATAGAAAACACTTTTTTTATTTTTTAAAAAAATGTTATTTGAACTAATCCATGAGAGATGGCACCTCATTCAAGATGTCCTTCTCCATCTCATAAACTTAAACAAAAACAACTTCTGATTTGTGGGGAGGTATGGGTGTGTAGTAAGAGGTAATCATTATTCCAGTCTAAGGTCTTGGCTTAAAAGGAATTACATGAGCTAAGAAATGAATCAAGAGCTAAGAAACTAGCCAATGTCACAGGAAAGAGATGAGTGTCCTGGTGGTGTTTGCTGCAAAGTTCAAAGGCATTCACCAAACTCCATTCCTTTGACTTTCAAAGACTGAGCTAACAATCATGACTATATAAACTCAAATATGGTAAATGATACTAATTATGATCAATATTTCCTGTATCAATAGTCCATTTATCTAAGAACACCAGGCCTACCCCAACTGTATATTTGATAAGGAGAAAACCCTACACGAGGACACAATGCATCCACAACATGGCTCTTTCTCTTTTATTCCCTATTCTCTGTGACCCCTGGGCTTGTCACCTCCCTTAGTCACCTGCTCTGAATCCACAGAGTTCCACAGGCCTTGCCTCAGACACCACCTGGGGCTCATCTCCCTCCCACTGCAGACACACAGGCAAATGTGAAGTGGCAAGCAGTCCAGGTGACTAAGACCTCAATGACTTTAAATAGGCATAAATGACTTTTGGCCCTGGGCTAATTTCCTGAAAAGTAAGTGCTTTTGACCACCAAGCACCTCAAGTCTACAACCACCTTTGGCAATAAGATGTTCCAGCTCTCCAAATGAAAGGTCTAGATTGTTTTTACTCTTATTCCCTCTCCGATTTCTTTATTTCCCACTGCTACCACCTTACTCTCTCCTCTAGTCGCTGTACCAAATCTGTATACTGAGCTAGATGACGACATTGCTGTCATTTTCTTCAACAGTGAAAGGTGAATAAAAACTCTCAGAGCAATGCCTCTGTGATAACAACTTATTCACCCATCTCAGCCAATTCTCTTCCTTCCTTTGTTTATGAGCCAAATACTGGCAGAGAGTGGTCAGGGGGTCTGCCTGTAAGTCATCTGCAGTGGGGTACTGCAGCCTACCACTAAGAGCAGGTTGTTCAATTTTCAGAAATTTTGCAAACCAGTTGTTAAATATAGCCAGTATTAAAAATTAGATTATATAAGGTTACAATTAAATAAATACTAAAAATAAATATAATAAGTATTCAAAATCTATCACTTCCTAATTATTTTTAACATTTTATCTGTGTTCTTGAAGTGACTTCTGTTCTACATGTATGATAAAAATACTCTCTGAGAACTTAGAGACTACTGAAGGGGTGAACAACTGAAAGAGATGCAAGGACTGATTTGTTCAGTTGCTGAATGCAGCTGGATTGGGTAAAGAAACCGTCCCGCCCCCACAGAGAAACCTGCAACAATGAAGTGCTACTTGGAATCCTTTCCGACGTAGCCTTCAGTGATGTCATTTCGGTAGCTTAAAGCCTACCAAAATGTAGGATTGTTACACCACACATATGCTACAAATTGGAACTGCTTTTTAAAAAAATTCTTTTTGAGAGTTAGATTGGATCAGCATAGTACTCATCTGCAATTTAGGTTGCTTCCTAGCATATATTTACAGGATATAAACTATGTGCAAGGATTTGAGCTGTGAGCTACAATTATAGAGTGAACGAAAGAAACTGTCTCTGCCTTCATGAAACTAACATCTAGTGTGGAGACACACAATATATAAGCAAGAGAGAAAGCAGATACATGCAAACAAAAAAGTAAACAAACAATTCACCAGCGAACAAGTAAAAAATAAATAAATAATTATTTGTTGTGATAAGTGCTACAAAGGAGCTAATATGGGTCAAGACATCAGGCATAGCTGGTGCAGGCCATTTTGGAAAGTTGGCCAAGAGCAGGTTTCACAGAGATGGGCACACGTTTAAATTGAGACCTGAAGGATTAGAATGAATCAGCCCTACAAAGAGCCTGCTGGGGGACTCCTTGTGGGGGTAAGTGAAAAAGATTAATCTCTAAGTTTTTGGTCTGAGTAACTGAATAAATAATAGACTGTGGTAGCAATTTCCGCATAGAAATGTGTCCAAATTAAAACAAAGACATTGCTGTACACACAGGGATCTTTGCTACTTATAAAACAATGTGCCCCCCATAAAAAAAAAGGATTAAGGAGGGAACTGATTCCAATCTCCCGTTCCAGCCCTTTATCAATCCTGCTCTATTCACATGGTTGAACCGCAGCCCTCTCCTCAAATCCGAGGAATAGCAGGCATCAAGAATAAGCTGAAGCACGGAGGAACAGCAGAGGCTCACCATGGAGTCCCTTGCCCACCAGACACAAGGCTCCACCCTTCTGGGCTATTCCAGCTCATAGCTATAAACACCACGTGCTCCCTAGAAACTTAAACCACAAGCAAACACACATGCCCCATCTTTAATCATGCTGAGCAAATAAACCAGAAATGATGTTTACAAAGTCTGTCAGTCTGAAAGAGGCCTACCTAATATTAGTTCTGAATCTAAATCTGAGTGCAGCTGGGTTTCTGAGACTTTGCATTACAGTGCTGCGGGCCTCTCTGCAGGAGGAGGACTGTTTAATTACCTGTCTCAGCTTCATTTAGCAACCAAACAAATCAACCATTTCGCCTATCTCTGTCCACCCCTTTGGTATTCTGAGATCCTAGAGAACAGAAAGTGCTAAAATGACAGGAGCGGCTGCAATAGACAGATGATTGACATCTTCACACACATGGCCTGTAATGCTTTTTGATGCTTATTCAATGCACTTTGCAAGGGGTCCTATTGTAATTGACAAAACTAATGAGCAGCAGGATTGTCATGATCCTGATATGAAGAGGAAAGGATGCAAGGAAATGTACCCAAGGAAAGTGTGGCCATGGAGTGATTTACCGTCAGTGCTAAAATGATAAAGATCAAAGGAGGCCTTTAACCCATGAGTTGGAGAGATCTGTCATGAAACAAACCACAGCTCATTCACTGCACTAAAAGCTCTCCTTTTAGGCCCCTAAAACAAGATATCAAAATGCTCAAGTAGGAATATAAATGATGTTGTTCAGGAAGAAAAAACACTTCTGGAAAGGAATATGTATGTCAGTGGGATGGTGGAGAATACTTCCAAAAATGTTGAATTCAAAATGGAACAGAAAGAACCCCATAACTAGTTCTAATACACACACACACACACACACACACACACACAGAATATTAAATTTATGTTTAAAGATTAGGTGGAAAGAGGTACTAAATTTACCACAAATAAGAATCAAGCTTTCCAAGAACAGGCTACAACTTCTAAACTAAGGGAGAAACAGTATGACGACCCCCAGAGTTAGGTGTGTTCACCCAGGCGATGCAAGACAATTCGTCGTGGCTTGATTTACACATTAATACTTCTTACCCATCTGAAAGTTTAATTCTGGATATTCAAAAAATACACACTATGTGCTTTGTTGTACAGAAATACTTTGAAGGTTCTCTTCAGTTTCCTAACACCAAGGTCAAGTGTCAGTTGTTACTTACCATTTGAGATATCATTTATGTTAGTTACCTGTCTGGCCCATGTGATACCTGAGCTTTTGACATCTTATCTAACACTTTATACTTAGGACTCTTTCTCTTCCTTTGCTCATGATATTTCATCCGCCTGGAACAGTCTCTGTTCTTATTTTTGCAAACCCATTTTTCAGAGTATAGTTGAAATACCATCCTTCCAATAAACTTCCTTCATCTGTCCTGAAGAAGTAAGCTCTCTTTCCTTGAAAACACTTTAGGTATTTTAGCACTACCTGAGCAACAATTCTCAATGTAGTGAGGCAAGGAAGGGATCACAGTTTGCTTTGTGGACCTTACCCCAAACCTACAGAATCAGAATATTGGTTAGGAGAAACAAATAGTGTTACAGAACATGGCCAAAGAGGCATACAACATACTATTACCGAAAGGATCCCGCACTAGGTTTGCTTGTCTGGCACTAGAGGAAAGTTGTCTCTCAGTCTCTCAATGCCAGAGATTCGTGAATAGGAAAGGAAATGTTTATTTAAAGCTATACGGACTTAAAGTAGTGACCTCATGTCTTCATTAAAATATCAAAGTCCTTTAGGATACCCACAGACACACACACACACACACACACACACACACACACAGTCCTTTCTTCCCCCTCTGCCTTAATTTGGGGTACTGTATCTCAGGAAAAGAAGTAAATTCAGGCTCCCAACACCATCAGCTGTGTCGTCGGCCAGGGTCAAGCCACGTGGTTCTCCTCTGCAAAGCTGTGGGGGTCTGCATGCACTCTGCCAAAACTGCATTGTTCTCCCTGGCAAAGCTGCAAGGGGTGGGGGTCACCACTCTGCCAAAGCCAAGTGGCGGTTCTCTGCTAAAGCTGCATGGTGATTCTCCCTCACAGGGCTGTGAGAGTCCCACTCTGGGCAAAGCTGTGTGGTTCTCCCCTTAAATGGCTGCCATGTCTGGGTTTAAATCCCTGTACCAATCTTCCTCTATAGCCCCATTTCCGACTCCTCCTACAGTTGGCTACATTTGCTAGCACTCTCATATCCTTTCAGCTTTACTGGGCTGCCATAGTGGGTCTGGGCAGGCATGACCCCATGGCATGGAGCCAGTCATCTCCAAGCTCTCACACAGGTGCTGTAACCAGGGGGAGTTACCTCCCAGTTATGTCTTGGATGGAAGTCGCTTCCATTCCCCTGGCTCAAAGCATGGCCACAGCTAATTAACATATCTATGCAACCAGTTAAAGGTTATAGATATGTTAAATGACCATACCAGAGATTAGCTGCAAAGCTGTTGCTATGCAAAACAGCTCTCCATGTTCCTGCTCCATGTGTCCCATCCCCCAGCTCACACCTGTGGGGGGGGGGGGGAGGAGGGAGAACATCTTATATATCTTAATAATGTTTCCTGGACACCTTGAGTTCTGGACCCCATTCCAAATCCCTATTTGGGGCCCCCCTCTTGGCTGCACCCTGTTATAATGGGGCATTGTATTTTGAACAAACTTCTCTGATTTTTCAGAGACATGGAAAGGGAATGAGAAAGAGGGGGAGAGAAATACTGATCAGTTACCTCTGGCATGTGCCCCACCCCAGGACTGAACCCAGGCATGTGTCCTGACTGGGAATCGAACTGGTGACGCTTCACTTATAATGTCCAACCAACTGAGCCACACTGGTCAGGGCTAATCTGATGTTTCTGATAGGCCATTTGCCCCAGTTGATGACCACTGTTACTATAATTGTTTGAGACCAGCACAGTATATAATTACATGCTTGAGAATTGGTGATAGAGGTTGGTTGCCTCTGCAGAGGAATACAAGGGGACTGGGATGGGAAGGAAACTTATTTTTTGCAGTACACACTTCAGTAACTTTTTAATTTTATGTCTTGTCCGTATATTATCTATTCAAAAGGATAAAGAATGGCACAGACTTAGAAGCCAGATAACCCTTGATTTGTTTCCTGATTTTGACACTTACTAGCTACATAGGATCTTAGAAGTCACTTTATCTGCCCGTTACTCAGTTTCCACCTATTAAAAATGGAAAGGAGGAAATAGCTCCTGACCAATAGGATAATTGTGAGAAATAAGAGAGATAATGTATTTAAAGCAAAGAATTGACCCTGGTAATCAAATAGTAACACCCACTGCAACTCCTGGAGGGCCCAACCATCCCATTACCTTAAAAACTATATTCACTCAAGCAGAGTGAGAAGGAAACTCACATTTTAATGCCCTTCCTAAATCACATTCTCTGAACCAGAGAGAATTATGATTTAGGAGGGAAATAAAGTGAAATCTGTCAGTCTGTCTTGTCAAACCCAGGGAACAGGACTTGGTATTTTCATTCCCCATGACAGGGATATTACTAATGCTCATTCCCTACCACAACTGATGGCCAGCAGAAAGGTCACTGGGATGAGCCTAATGCTTCTCCCTTACAAGGCTGTGATTACCTTACTAGTAAACACCTGCCAAGAAAACAGCCTTAAAAGGGCAAGTCTCCCCAGATGTGGGGAAACTATTCTTGTGTAACAATTAACAGCTTCCTAGAAGCAATACAACTAATGCTCAAGCCACTGTAAACTGCTTTCACTTCCCTTTTTCCTCCACAACTCCATTGGCCCACAATATGTAAAGATGCTTCTTGAATCACAATCTCTTCTAGAGTGATGGCTATGGGGTGGTAACTGAAATGAGCATCTAAAGACAGCTATACCCTTACACGAATGATAGCCATGAAACATGACTTCACTAATCGGAAACCTGATGAGACAGAGGAAAAACCTACAGCTTTGACCTCAGTTGCAGAGGGAGAGGCACGTTAGAGAGAGAGTGAGGAAGGGCCTTTCTAGATCAGGCTTAAAGGATGCATGGTTAAATCCTTCCACAGGTGCTACCTGGCATTGAGAATAAAGCCCAGGCTCACCATGGACTCGAGGCCCTGTAGCACCTGGTGTTCCTCACCTGCCTCAGGTAACAATACTCTACTCTTCACTGAGTTTGACCCAGGCACTCTGAGACAACTTCCATTCCTCCCACATGCTAGCCCTCTCCTGCTGATCACCTGTTTCCTAGCTCACCAGTTCTTATCCCTTTTTTTTTGCACTTGTGTGAATTTAATAAACTTCCCTCAGTGTGGCTTCAAGCTGCCAGGACACTGGCCCTACCAACACCTTTAATCATCTCCCCAGCTCTTCTGCTGAAGTATGTGGCCTTTGCAATGACAGGCTGCTTTGGGAGATTCCCTTCCCTAGAACTTTGTAGAAGCCCAATTGCTCCATATCAATGATGGGAGCTTCAGTCTTGTTTTTGGCAGCATTTACCCATGTCTGCTCACTGACCAAGGTCCACAGTTTATCAAGGTTGACAGCTGGGCAAAAGCTCCAGTTCCTCTTTAAGTGGTCATGACTCACACCAACTTTCCCAAAGTAACCTGGGTGATATTGTTAAGGTTGATCCTGTGATGATGCAAGCCACCAGCATTACCTTAACTCCCCAGGTGCTTCCTGTGCTTGCTGATGCAGCCGTGGCCGTGGCTCACACGGCCCCAGAGTTATCAGGTCTCCCTCAGTCTAGATGGCATTTGAACCTGAGCTGGAAAGACTCCTCCTGGCTCTCTCTCAAAGTGCTCCACCCCTAGGTATGCTCTCACCACCCAATTTGTTCCTTTGCATCACTTCTTACAACCTACAACTATCTTACCAAGTTATTTTTTATTATTATGCCCCTACCCAAACCCTGGATCTAAGCTCAATGGAAACACCTTATCCATTTTGCTTCCCCCATTTGACAACAGTGTGGCACACAGTAAGATCTCAATAACTTTCAGGAATGAATGAATGAATGAATGTGCTCTAAGCCTCAACCTGCCTGTGCTATTACCTAGCTGTATAATTTGAGGCAACCTTCAGTATTCTCATCTGTGAAATGGGTGTGGATGAGAATACACATTGTGAGGATAAATGAGAAGCAAATGAATTAACTAAATTAAACTTCTAACATTAAGGGGATTTTAAAAAATAATTCATCAAAATAAGTAATCTGTGGGCATTTATAATTAATGTAATAAAGTAAATATGTATGATAATGTTATGAGGAAAAAGTGTACTTCCCTTCTCTCTTACATATATTACACAAAAGGTTGGGTATATCAACTATAAACTTGTAAATATATACAGGTAACAAGTGACTATGAAAAAGTAGTGAAATTATGAGTGACTTTTTCTTCCAAGCCAAAAATTTTTTTAAAAAAACATTTTGCAACAACAAAATTTCAATTAATAATTAATAACTAAATGTTTCATAATAGCTACAAAAATTGCTTTTAAAGAGGAGCTTTTAGGGGAAATAAATAGTAATAGAAAAAATACAATAAAATAAATAAATAAATAAATAAATAAATAAATAAAATAAGTTTTTATAGAAAAGGAGACTTGGCCCTGGCTGGGTAGCTCAGTTGGTTAGGGCATTGTCCCATAGTCCAAGGCTGTGGGTTCGATCTCCAGTCAGGGCACATACAAGACTCAGTCAGTGAATGCATAAATAAGTGGGACAACAAATCAATGTTTCCCTCTCTCTCCTCTCCTCTCTCTCTGTAAAATCAATAAATTAAAAAAATTAAAGGAGCCTTTAAAAGGTCACAGACTAAAAGTACATGAAGCATACAATTAGGAAACAAAGCTACCATTTATTGAACGATTCTTATGTGTTGGCACTGAGCTACATTAAGTCATATATGAAATATATTTATATTTAATCATCTATAACAGAGTGTAATCGTTCATACATGGTAGAAAAAAATTAGGCTGCTATTTTACCTCCTAAAGTGTTTCCCCAAATGCCACCGTCTTAATGAGGCCTTCCCTCATTAACCTATCTTGAATTGCAAACTCACATTCTCCTGAACTCCTTCTCCATCTTCCTTTCTTTAATATTCTGCATGGCAAGTATCACCCACACTATACAACATACTTCTTTTATATCATCCCCACTAAAATGTAAGTTCAGTAGGGCAGGGATTTTTTTTTTCTGCTGTGTTCTTTTCTGAAATCCAGCACCCAATAAAGGACCATAGAACAGATATTTAAAAATATATGATAAATGTATGAGTGAATGAATGAATGAAGAGTGAAAGAACAGCTGAATGTACTGATGAGTTTCTATAGGTGGTACTGAAAGTCTGTTCAACTCAAAGCCCTTCCACACCTCTATACTAGAGTTGCTGAGTAATATATATATATAAAATATAATATATATATTATATATATACTGAAATGTTGCATAAAGTTGATCTGGAAAGACAAGACTCGTGATTGGCAAGGATCTAGGGAAGAAAGGTGAGAGGGACATCTTCTGCCTGGAGAAAGATAATGACATTCTTTAAGATGTACACAAAGTATGGTTATGATCCTTTTTTTACTTATTATAGATAATGAGGACAAAGGGTTGTACATGGGAGGACCGACAACTAAAGCTATACTGCATGACAGACAGAGCCTGAGCTCAGCCATGTTCTTTACCAAGGACATCTCTTGATTTCTAATGCTCTACAGGAAGGGAGGCTAAAAAGCTAACCAGGAAACTACTGAAGAGCAAAGCAAAGATTTCAGAGGTGCCAAATGAAGTTCAGTTCCCAGCAGGGAGAGAGACTGGTAAACAGCCCCAGGCTCCTGTGGAGCACTTGGAAAGCTATGTCTTAGGAGCAAAGGCAAACCAAACATAGTCTGAACCTTACCAAAACTGTACTCCTGCCATGTCTCAGAGATGATCACCCATCCCCATTCACTCTCTCTCTCCCCCTCCAACCCTCTCTCTCATTCACACACACAGACACACACACACAATCTCCTTACTGGACAGAGATAACATTGCTGAAAGACTTGTAGTTGGCAAACCCAATCTCAGGCATTCAATCCAATTAGAGCATGATGAGAGAGATACAACCAAATAACCATAAGAGAACATCAAACAGTAGAAACTCATTTAAACTTGATCCAGATAATAAAATTAATTACTTGAAGTCCTTATAAACTATGATTAATATGTTCAAGAAATAGAGAAAAATATGGCATATACAGATATTTTTAAAATTGAATTGAGAATTCCACCAAAAGAATTATAATCTAAAAAGGAATAAAACAAATTTTAGAATAGAAAACTGTAACTAAAATTAAGGACTCAATAGATGGGCATCAGGCACAGGAAATTCAGTAACCTGAGAGATGCTTAAATAGAAAATATCCAGTATCAAAAAGTTTAGCATAAATTAAAGCACAATTTTAGAGTAAAAAAGCATTGATTTATATGAATGATAATTGACAATAACAGCCTACTATGTGCTCGAAACTATTCTAGGCACATTATAATTAATTTCTCTAGGTCCCATGAGGTAGACACTAAACGATTCCTATTTCCCTTTCGCAGACAACAAAACTGAGACAGTTCAGATAATCCTACAAGCTAGTGAGTGGATAAGCCAGAATTTGAACTTAGACAGTCTGGCTCCAGAGTCGGTGTAATCAGTAAATTATACTACAGTGATTACTAAGAAGTGAAGCTTGGTGAGGTACTTCTATTTCCTAGTCCCATTTTGAATTAAATCCTTCTGAATATATTTTGATGGAATTAGAAATTAGTGACAACTCTAACTGAATATAAAGATGATTTTGTCAATGATTTAGAAGTTGAAAAGCTAACTAGAAGTCATGCCACATCACTGTCACATTGCACATCTGAGGAAAGCTTGGTTAATCGGCCCACCCAGGCACAGCAAGGAAGTAACTCAAAATGCAGGTTATCTTTGGAAGGAAATACTCTCCATAGCATTGACCTTGACAATTCAAACCTAAAAAATTACAACACATTTAATATAAAATTATGGAAGAGAAGTATTCATAACAAAGAAAGAAATAGAACTATTTAAAGAAATAACTTCTTATGAAACCCACATGGGACACAGAAAACTCATACTGAATATTGCATGTGACAGCATGAAATAAATACACAATGAAGGAAAGAAATCACCAAGGGTAGATGGGATACCAACAGAATCATTTCAAGCAGCAGAGACTGAATCTGTAATAATCCTAACAAGGATATGTCAACAAATATGGAAAACAAAACAATGGCCTACAGACTGGAAATGTTCAATATACATCCCCATCTTCAAGCAAGGGGATGCCAAGGAGCACAGTAACTATAGGACCAGTGCTCTAACTGCCCATGCAAGTAAAATGATATTCAAGGTGATGCACCTTGAAGGCTTACAGCTTACATGGAGCAAGAAATGCCATATGGTCACACTGGATTTAGAAACGGAAGAGGCACTCAGCGCCTAATTGCAAGCATTTTCTGGATACTGGAATGCTACAAAGAACTTCAGAAGAAGGTCAGTTAGGTTTTACAGATGGTTGCTGCTATCATGAAAAGCTATGGGTTGCTCTGAAAGAAACGGGTGTGCCGAGGCATTTATTGTCCCAGGGCTTAACTTGTATCGTGGACAGGAAGCCACTGTCAGGACAGAAGACTAGGAGGAGAAAGAATGGTTTCCTTTAGGCAAAGATGTCAGACAAGGGTGCATTTTATCTCCCTGTCTGTTTAATCTGTATACAGAAGATAGTATATGAAAAACTGGGCCAGACTTAGAGTAAGGAGTATAAATTGTTGGAAGAAATGGCAGTAAGTTCAGATATGCAGTGGAAACGTTTTCCCAGCAGAAAGTAGCAATGTTCTGAATGACTTCTGATGAAAGTGAGAAAAGCAAGTGCCAAAACAAGACTGCATTTGAACATCATGAACACAGAAATAATATACAACTTTTACACAGACAATCAAGACTTTGAAATTGTTAAAGATCTTGCTAACTTTGGTTCACTCATCCATTCAAAAGGAGCCTACAGCCAAGAAATCAAGAAAAAGCTGAGACTCAAAAGGGCAGTAATAGAAGAATTAGGAAAGGTCACCAAGAGCAAAGATGCATCATTAGAGACTAGGGCAAAGATCATCCACACCCGTGGTCCCCATTACTATGTACAGATGTGAAAGTTAGACAGTGAAGAAGGCTGATAGGGAAAAAAATGATTCATGTGAAATATGGAGTTGGAGAACAGCTCTGCAGACACCCTGGACCCCCAGAAAGATGAGCAAGAGGGTCCTACAGCTAATTAGGCCTAATGCAGAGCTAGATGCAAAAATAACAAAACTGAAGGCATCCTACTTCAGGAATATCATGAAAAGGCAGGGTTCTTTAAAAAAGACAATAACGTTGATGAAAACAAAGGCAACAAGAAAAGAGGAGGACCAACTGTGAAATAGATTGACTCTATGAAAGAAGCTGTGAGCATCACGACACAGGAACTGAGCTGGGGTGCCGAGGGCAGGACACTGTGCACATCCCTCATTCACAGTCACAAGGTGTTGGAGCCAACTCAATGGCTCGTAACACACACATATGACAGTAGAGTTTAAGCTGAGCTCCACTTCTACACCCCATGTGGGATTATAGTGTAATTTTTTTAAACTATTCTGATAAGAAAACATTACCTTTCTCATCATTTGTTGAGAAAGCCATCTAGAAGGCTTCTCTAAATTTCAATGCCCTGGCTGTTGACTATCCAGAACAGGAACTATAAAATTAATTTGTAGTGAGAGGACACTAAAAACTGTAAAAGTTACTTTCTGGCATTTTGCCATTAGAAACGAAGCTCTAACTATAAAAATTTTAAAGTTCAAGAAAAAGCATTGCTTATAGTCAAAGATAAACCATTTTTCTGTCCTTAAACATCTGGACCTGAAGGATTTTTTGAAGTCTGTATTTGTGGTCTTGATTTTAGGAGACATTTGCAAAGCCTTCACATAATGAAAAGCTTACACACAGGGTGCACAGTGCTGCTCTGGGGACCACCTTTATGGTGGGTGGAGCAGTCAGACCTGAGTTTCTGGCTTCTGGGAAGTGGTACCAGGGGCCTCAAATTCTTCTCAGGCTTTTCTCACCATTGCCTTTCATAAGTAGAGAACTCACCACATTTCCAGAAAATGTCTAAGACGAAATTCTGGAAACCTTAGGTTTAAAGCACTAATTTATTTTCTTTGATAAAAACTTAGAGAAAACTCTTCCAACAAAATAACTTTTTAAAAAATAATGCTTACCTTTGAATATTTCTGTAACTCAGCATCATCGGCAATTTGTGTGTCCAAAGTAGCAACCTACATTTACAAAAAAAATATATATCCAATATTTATAAAAGCATACTTTTTTCCTATATTTCCTGAAAAAAAAAACCTGTTAAACCTATATATTCCATCTGACCTGCATTATAATCTCTTTTCTATATTTCTTAACTCTATAACACATAATAAATTTTAGAGACTATTGACTATTTGCTTTTCTGTTGTTGTTCTCCACAAAAATCTTTTTTCCTAAGTTATTCAGAAGTTGAATTAGGAGATGGGAAAATATATTTACAAATACTATTTTTAAAACTCCATGACCCCTAAAATTTTTAATATAATTCTCTATTATATTGAATCCATAAAAATTTCATCCTTTTGACAAAACCAAGAGTATGGTCATTCTTACTTTTAAATTCCAGGCTTATAACAAAGCTTGCAAGGTCAGTGAAGTTGTCTGACTTGTGTGGAAAAACTGACGCATCTGACTTTCCACAGCAAGCTCAAACCATTTCCTGAGGAGAAACAGCTGGCACACACACACACACACACACACACAAAGACCTGGGCTGGTGGGAAGCTCATGGAATACCTAAGCTTTTAATCCTGGCCTAAAACTGTTGTTCAGAGCTCCAATGGTGGACATCCACAGAAATGAATGGCTCACAAGCAAAATACTTCACTGATGATTTGCATCTGTAAGTTGTTAATGAAATATGGTGCATCTGGAAGGAGGAGATAAATTAAACAAGGAGCCAACCAAAGCTTTTGAAAGTACTGAAGATAAGTAGGTTCTGGAAGAAAATGAAATGAAAAACACTGGAGTACACACAAGCATGAATCCGATTCATCGTGCCTGGCCTCTACTTTGTGTTCCTCACTCCTCAGAACACATTGCAACCCTAAGGAATAACTGCCACTTTAAATTCCCACTTGGAATTCTGTCTCCTCTTTCTAGCCCCTCTGTTATAACCTCCCCATGTAAGAAATGATATTTGGAAGAGTAGCTCTAAGGAGGATAAAATTTTAACAAAGAAGAGCTCATCACAAAACTGGCCATTTATAAATACTGACACACCAAATTACTTTGATAGCCTACTGACAAAATAGCATTCAAAATCTATGTGGTAAAGAAGCAGTAGTTCCTGATGACTGACAGGCAAGTACAAAATTAGCAAGAAGACAAAGTATGGATTGTTTTGACTCATCTTAATGACACTGGAAAATTTCTGACAACAGATAGTGGCTATATATTCTGGAGCAAGAAGAGGAAAAAAAAAAGATCTTCAAGCAGCCAACAAGTGCTAATGATAAACATATGTAAGAAAATGTGAATGACAATAGAAATTTAATAGAATATTTTATTACTAATGTATTTAGTGAACACTGTAGAGGATTTTCTAAGCATAGCTTTCTGCTTTTATTGTGGATTCATATGAGGAAATGTAATCAATCCCTTAACTCAATGAATCTAATAACAGGTGAAAGGAAGTCTAATGGACCACTGGCACTATAAACTTATACCTAACCTAAATTACTTCCTGTTCTCCCAAATACATTTGATAATCATTCTTTCATTTTTCTCATAAAACTGTAAGATTCTTTATGAAACATAGAACTAATATCCACAGCCCTTTCAGTGTACAATAAAACAAACAGATCATAAAAGCAATCATAAAAATGCCAGCAATTTTAAGCAGCTGAGACAGGTTTTAAATTTAAAGGCAAGACCCCTCTCTCCTAACATTTTTCCACCTATCGTTGACTTAAATGGTTTTAACGTGAACTGAGGGTCTGCTAATTGTGACTGAAACTTGTGTGCAGTCTTAATTGTTGTTATTGCTTAAAATGCTAAAAACCAAATCAATTGACAGGAAAAAAAGGCAGGAGGTACAGATAAGGGCAGGCTGGTTACTCTTTGACTCTCCAATTTCTTTAAATTGTAGTGTTAAGGGCTTGACATAAAATGAGATATGAGTGATTTTATTTGAAGATTTTTAACATACCATTACTTCATAATCAGGGCCCAGTAGGTTTTCCCATCTGGATTTCAGCTCATTTTCTGGAAAGTCAGGGGCTCTTTCTGCATTAAAAACAAAAACAAAACAAAACAAAACAAAATCACCGTAAGAATGTTGAAGCTACTGCGAACCAAACACACTTAACTACTTAATTCTTCAATAACAGCAGTTTCAGTAAGTAAAATGGAAATAAACAAAATAAAAATGCATTAATTTAGGTTTACTGGGTAAAGCAAATCAGAGGTATCCTGTAAGACCAATATAAAAACCAGCATGACCAAATTATGAAGGGACTTTCATTGTTACAGAAAACAATAAAGGGAAGAGGAAATAATGAGTTATAAGTAAAATTTGAATTATATACAGTTTACATGTAAACACCCTATAGTTTATAAGTAAAATGTATCTGGCTTTGCTTTATAATATGTTAGGACAAACAGGATTTAATGTAAATGTTAATTACTTCTAAGAAGTACCTTCCACTCACCCACAGGAAAAGTAAGAACTTATCAACTAGGCACTTAACACAATCCATTCAGACTTTTCACGGGTGAATATAATGGCATGACTAGTTTTAATTTGACCATTGAGTACATGAGATTTAATAAAAACTTCTATTTTACTGTCATCTTTGTGGCTTCATTATATCTTTAAGATTTCCTTACTTGCTATTAATATTGCCTTTTGTGCATAGGTAAGAGAAATTTAAGGAGCTATGACAGATGTTGTGTCCTGCCTGTCTTCCATATGACCTTAGCCAGAAGCTCAGTACACAGTTCGTAGCCTGAGTAATGCCTACTAGGCCAAAGTCAAAGTACTAAAACTATACTTTCATTTTATATATATAGTAGTGACGGATAATAAACCTCCACCTTTTTTGTGTAAGTTGAAAAACTCTCTCGATTTTTGTCACAAGATCAGACAAGTCACCAAACACATCACAACCAATATCACCCTATGTCTAAAATCAAACATAACTTGCAGATATCAGTTCTTTTAGTCCTCAGCAGGGACAGCTCATCTTGGATGCATATGATGCTTAATTATACAATATATAATAGCATAACAAACACATTAGATTTTAATACATAAAAATTACATAATAAGTAAAGCAGGCTAAGCTCAGACATCAGAGACTCAGATTACTAAACACTAAAGAACTTCAAATACTAGATTTACAAAAGAATATCCATGAAATAACTATATGCTAGACAACATTTCAGGGATAACTAGTTAAAGACCCTATTAAAAACAAAAGACCATTTGCGTAGGCTCTGCATCTTTGTGGCTACTTCTGCTAACATTTCCCTAAGAAATCACATTAAAAGTTCTATCATCTGGCCTGTTACACCTCTTCCAGACAGCAGTTTCTTATTGGTAAGCTTAGCTGAACAAAATTTGCAAGGTCTTGGTTAGAACGTAAGCTTTAAAATACAGTATTTAAAGATGATATTTCATATGCATGTATAAAATAATGTTGCCACTTCCCTTTCAATTATTTTGGCTGTATTTCACCTTTCAGTCATATGATGAAAGCACAGAGAGTTGTGAGTTTTTAAAGCACAGCAGAAAATCTAGGTAACAGAGGAAAGGGATTAATTTGTTTTCAGCAGCTCAATAATAAATCCTGGACTACAAAAAATGATCACACAAAATGATCAAAAAAATAGCATGATGATCTGGAATTATTATTTCAATGACAATGAAGTGGAGCAGAGTATAACACCCCAAAATATGCCACTTTGGCATGCAGGTTGTTTTGAGCTGAAGGTAACCAAGACTCCACAAACTAAAAAAAAAAAAAAAAAAAAAGGCCTCACCTTTCCCTTAACTACCTAAAAGAATTTAGACAAGAGGTCTGACTCAGAAGAACTATTATCAGAGATAGCTTTTTTTTTTTTTAATCTAAAAGACCTACCTGCTTGGCAAGACAAGCTTCTAATTACTGGACATCTGCTCTTCTTATGGTACTGTGAACAATCTCCTCCCCTTCTTAGCTCAGAATGGCATAAAGCCTCAAGTGCCCAATTTGCCTTTGGGTCTTATATTATTATGGGATTTCCCCACATATGAAATTTTCTCCTGCTAATCTCTCTTATGTCAATTTAATGATTAAACCAGCTAAAAAATCTAGAAGAGAGGAAAGGGAAAGAGCTAACTTTATAGCTATTAGAGTATTTTCGTCTTCCTCTTGAGTTGAAGTTATATGTGCTCATGAAGAAAAATGTAGTAAGAAGGATCCACAAAGAGGAGATAAAATATTTCTAAAAGTATTTCTAACTTCAGAATGTATTTGATTTTCACCTGATAGTTCACTACAAGTCTCTCTGGGCTCACTTGAATCTAAGCAGTGCAGACTAACTGCAATCTGCTTGGGTGGGAAAGAACAAGGTCAATTTCCAAACCACAGGAAATTTAACCTGAATGAGGGGTCACTCCTTCCCTCAGGCTATCGTCTCCTGAGAGAAGACAAGGAAAGCCAAAAGCCAAAATTTCTGTGGAACACGAATGGTGTTAAGTATTCCATTTCATTCAACCAGCAAGGCTTTCCAGAGCACTCTGTGCAGGAGACTGTGGGAAACTATTACTCTGTATGTTTGCAGGACAGAGTCAACTATAGTAGCTGAGGTATCAGAGTACAAAGTGAAAGAACAAAGTTGCGTACCAGTTAAAAAGAAAAGTAGAAGACAAATACATATGACTCCCAAGTGATTTGATGAAACATAAAACATGCATGTTATTAATTTTTGATGCAAAGGAAATATTGCCATGCATATTACAGGTAGCTATATATCTATACCTATATCAATAATACGCAAGCTAATGTATGCAGTAATTAAAAATGCCAACAAGATTAAAAAATAGCCATCACATACTACTAAAAATGCATTCAAAATAAATATAATCAAAGATTAAACAACAATACACTTGGTTCCCCAATGTCACAAGTGTTAAGATTTTGACTTTAAGAATACCCTATTTTATATCACCAAAATGCCTCTAAAACTCCTCACATTATAACTATAAAGAGAGAGAATGGTCAACAAATGATAAAGTGATTTCATGAAAAGCCAAGCAACATGCTTGGCTTTGAATTGAATGCTTTTTGCCTACCCAGTTTTCCTGAGGCTTGTGTGTTGTCATTTTTTAGATTATCCATTTGTTCTTCCATTTCCTCATCTTCACCACCCAAATTAGTTTCTACTTCCACTGCTCCAGTTGGCAATAAGGCTGGTGTTTGGGGTGGTTCTACAGCAGCTCCTACAATAAGAATTGCACACTTGAATCACCAGCAGCTAAAGATCATATTTAAGTGAACTTATTCCCCTCCTGTTCTACTGGCTCACAACCTCATTAACATCTCAGGTAACTTACATATATGACTCCCTTCTTTAAAATCTCAAGTGTAACAAATAACCAACGAATTCCCTTAAAAAATAAATATGTTGCTCTGGCCAGTATGGCTCACTTGGTTGGAGAATCATCTCATAAACTTAAAGGTCATGGGTTTGATTCCTGGTTGGGGCATATGCCAAGGCTGTGGGTTTTGTCCCTGGGTCAGGGCATATAGAAGGCAGCTAGTCAATGTTTCTCATATCATTGTTTCTCTCCCTCTTTTTCTCCTTCCCTCCCACTCTCTAAAAATCAATAGATGTGTCCTTAGATCAGGATAATACATACAAACATACATACATACATAACTGTCTTGGTAGTATTGAAAAGAATAAGAAACTAGGCAGTGGGAAGAGAAAAGCAAGGTAAAGTCAATGACAAAGCAGGAGTAGATGCTTTTCCATATGGTTCTGGAGAAAAACAAGAGCGCTGGTGACTTAGACTCTTGTTGTTGTGATAGGTACAAAACAAGACCTGCAGAATAAGCTGCTCCCTGTCCTGAGCTCTCCGAGGGTCTGGTATGATATCATCATGAATATAACAAACAATGTGCACAGGCAAACTGGAAGGGACTTGGAGAGCATTGCCCTGGTTGCAGAGATTCCTCCCTCAGCTAAGTACAGTAATAGGATATCCAAAGCTTTTGACCTCAAACATTCAAGTCATGATATATCTCAAATACACACAAAAAAAGATTAAACAAGAGTCATTTCAGATTATTTTTAAATAATCACATATCACTCATAAAAAGTATCCTTACAAATAATATTTAACGTGAATGTAAGTAAAGGTCTACATTTATCTTCTAGAAAACTGTGCAGAGACACAAATTAAATGATATTACAAAGAAACTATCAAATTCAGAATGCAGTATTCCAGGGGCAAAGGAAATACTCTGTTCAGAAGACTACGCCTGGGGGTAGGGGTAGGGGATACTTTTTAATTAAGAAACCAAAGAAACATAACACATGCAGCAAGTGCAATGCATTATTAGATCTTGACTTTATGGGGCTGGGGGAGGGGTGGGAAGGGAGCAAGAAGAGAAGCTACAAAAGACATTTGGGGCAATTTAAGTATGTGTTGGGTATCTGAAATTAGGGAATTAGTATTAATTTTCTTTGGTAGAATAATGACACTATGTTTATCTAAGAAAATATCCTTCACTTTAAAGCTGTATACTGAAGTATGTAGGACCAAAGTGTCATAATGTCTACTACTCACTCTAAAATGGCTCAGAAAAAAAAAACATAAATAGAGGAAGTAAATATAGCAAAATTAAAGCTGCTGAATCTAAATCTAGGGTATTTGGTATATTATTTTTCATTTTTTGTATGTTTGAAATTTTTATAATAAATGGTTGGAAAGGATAACCAGTTAAAAGTTCCTTATGATCTCCACATGAGATTTTAAACTATGCATAGGATTTTTTAGATCATCAATCCATTGATATACACTAAACATACAGCCCAGTGCTAGCAAAAGAAATGCCAGTCACAAGGAATAATAGTTACACACCCAAGTTTACAGTATAAACAGGGCAATAATATGATTGTGGGCTACAAAACAAAGTAGGTTAAATTACCAGCTATCATTATCTAAAAGACAAATCATTAAGTAAGGATATGAAATAATAATAATAGTAGTAGTAATAATAATAATAACAATAAGAAGGTGTTGTGCAAGAGCTAGAAGCTGTGCAGTTTGCTTCAGTAAGATAGACTGAAACACCATGTGGGAGGCACACAGAGGTGTGTTGCGTGGGCCAGGGGGCAAAGGCATACTCACGCAGCCTTATATAGTGGCCGCACAAAAGCAAGAAATGACAATGGAGGGTGACAGATGTTACAGTGGAATGCTCTTCAAAGAGTGCTAGTGAAACACACAGAAGGTCACCCAAACCTTGGAGGAAGAGGTCCAGCTTTAGAGTAAAAACTTATCCCAGCACAAATTTAAAATGTAGGCATGCCCAGTAAAGAACTGCTAATTTGCAGATGGCATACTTCATTTGATATAACAGACCAAAGCCAAACGCCTTATCAGAGCTATTAAAACCATTATATTGATATAAATATTTATGTAAACCTTTTAAGGTCAATACAGCATTTGTACAATTTGTACTATTTAGGCAATTTTAAATTTCATAGGAACAATGCAGTTGATAGGGCTTCCGTCTTTCAGTGCCAAAATTTCCACTATCCCATAAAACTTAAAAAGTTCCAATTTAATAAAAATCAATAGCATTTGAAAGCAAAGGCTCCCAGGCTTATTATATCTTCAGAGGAAAGGGAAAAATATTTATCTTCTAATAAATTCTAATGGAATTATTTCTTACTCACTAGTTTTATGACTAGTCATTTATTTTAAATTGAATATGTGTCCCCATGATTGTTGAATTTTGATCTATACATTTATAAGCTGATAATTAAGTGGAACCTAAGCAACAAAACAAATGAGCAAAATAGAACCAGAGACATAGAAATAAAGAACAGTGACGACAGAGTAGTTGGGAGTGGGGTAATAGGGGAAAGATGGGGAAGGGGCAAGCTCAGGAACATGAACAGAGGACTCATGGGCACAGACAATGGTGGGGGGGATTGACTACGGGAGCTGGGGGGGATGGGGTAGGGGACAGCAATGGGAAAAAAGGCAGGACAACTGTAACTGAACAACAATTAAACTTTAAATAAAAACAAAAATAAATAAATAATATACAAGGTGATCATTAAAAATTGACATGCATACAATAATGTTTTTGTTCCATAATGAAAATTTACTATTCACATAATCAAAATAACAACATATATTACTCTACAAATAAAAATGTTCTTGATGAAAATTCTGGTTTTATTTCCTCTTGCTATACTTCAAAAGGTAAATCAAGAGACATTAGAATCAAATATATCACTGGAAGTAAATGAAACCTGGAGTCTGCACAATGTCAAAGCATTAGACAAATGACAGCTCCTGAACTAAAGGTGTCAAAGCTTTATTATTCAAACATAAGTAATAAATGAAATTTGGAAGCTTTCTGGGAAAATGATTTCCATAACCATTCAGAGAAGCTCTCTGAGCTCGATGCGAGTGAGGGTTCATGTTCTAACATTTGGACTGGCACATTAGAGTAGGCAAAGGAAGCTCTTCTTTAGTGCATGGATGAGCCGATTCATTTCTCCATCATTGCATGACACAAGGTGAGCAGTTTTCCTTCCCAGACTCACAGAGTAACTTACATCAATTAGCTACTCTTCCAAATCCATACTACATGGTGGGCAGAGGGACAGTGGAATCCATTACCTCTGTCTGAGGGCTGTTCCACAAGTGGGGGCTGTTCCACAAGTGGGGGCTGTTCCACAAGTGGGGGCTGTTCCACAGGTAAGGAAGCTGGTGAGGGTGTCCTCCTTCGAACTAGGGTTAAGCGCACCACTTGCCCTGCATTGCGTAATACTTCAACAACATCCTGGTTGGCAAAACCTTGAATATTCACACCATCAACCTAAAACACATTAAATAGGCTTCAAGTCAGCTACTATTTTAAATTCTGCCAAGGCAGAATCAAATTAGGTAATTCATTTTATCCTGAAAATAATTTGTACTAGACCTAAAAATGTATTTGAATAATGCAAAATTAGTGGTAAAACATGCAAACAAATCTCCTGAGACACGAAGAAGCAAATTCAAACATGTACTACTAAGTCACAATTTTAACTTACAGCCTAAGAGGTAAAGGGTCTAATTTTCTGATGCTCTTCAAAATTCCAGGTGGATAATCAGTTGTCACACATAGTTCTCAAGATGTATTAACAGAAGCCATTATTATCAAAATTAAAGGGGTCATGCAATACTTCATTCCTCTACCATATCAATATGTGATATTTTCCTGAAGAAACACACTGATCTCTCTCCATTAGGTCTTTTTTTTTTACATGTTTTAAAAATTTATTGATTTGAGAGAGAAACATTAATTTGTTGTTCAACTTATTCATGCATTCATTGGTCAATTTGTGCATGTGCCCCACAACCTTGGCATATAGGGACAATGCTCTAACCAACTAGCTACCCAGCCAGGGTCTTCCATTAAGTCTTCTAGTGTTCTGAAAAAGTATGTGCAAGAAAGATATTTAGTAATCGAAGTCAAGCCCAATTCTACATTTCTTCTGAAGAAATTCTGAAGTCCCTTGGGACAAAAAGACCTCCTCTTTCAAACTTCTTCAAGCTAGGCACATCATTGCTTTTGCTTTCCCCATAAGTAGTTTCTCGAGTGTCCACTGTTATTGCTGGTCTCCAAACTCTGCAAATCATAAGACAATTCCTAAACCCAGTAATGTAAAAGCCAAGAGTCATGAAAGGTGCTTCCTGAGATGGTCTTGAAAGACAAACACTCAGCCCTAGCTGGTGTGACTCAGTGGATTGAGTGGCCGCTGGCCTGTGAACCAAAGGGTCACTGGTTCGATTCCCAGTCAGGGCACATGCCTTCTTGTGGGCCAGGTCCCTAGTGGGCAGCACACAAGAGGCAACCCACACATTGATGTCTCTCTTCCTCCCTCTCCCTCCCTTCCCCTCTCTCTGGAAATAAATAGAATCTTAAAAAAAAGAAAGACAAAGACTCAAATTACACAAACAAAATTTTATTTCTATGTAAACCACTAAATTAAATGTGTGTAAATTTGTGTATGTATGCTTCAAAATTATTATTAAACTATAAATTTAATTTTCTACTAATTGGAAGAAAGAATAATCTGAATTGGAAAAAGGTAATTATTATATTATCAAATATATAAAACATCTCAATTTTGTTTATAGTCAAATTACTGTTAGAAAAACTACTTTCTCAAAGAAATAAAAAGATTTAGTAAATGGCCTACTAATTTTATAAATGAGTGAGTTTAAAGAACACAAAGAGGTGCCTGAAAAGTGTTTTCTAGAAGAATGCTATAGTGCCTTTCAAATATATATGTATGTATATTAAAATATAGTTGTATATATTATTTTTTCCAACAAATATGGTTAGTGATTCCTTTCTTCACAGTTAAAATGCAAATTAAATGTAGAACCATAAAAGTCCAAATTAATGATATTTCAGTGTACTAACAAATTTAATTTTTTTAAATATTATAAGACTGTATTAAGCGATTCCCCTCTCACGCATAATAAAGATAACTTTTTTCCCTAACTTGCTTCAATTCTAAAGCTGAAGGCAGTTACTTACAGCAACTATCTGGTCATTCACTTGAATCTGTCCACTGTGGTAGGCAGCACTGCCAGGTATCACGCTTTTCACATAAATCCCTGATGCTTCTCCTAGGGGGCACAGAACATGGAAAAAGGAAGAAAGCTCTAATTATGCCTTGATTGCAAAATTCATATTAAGAGGTTAATTAGCTAAAGGGGCTGACTGGAGGCTTGATAAATACTATTTTGAACACCAGCAGAGAAACTGATGGATTATTTCAAACTGTCACTGGTGTAAGTAACCTGCATTTCAAATGATTTGACTGATGACTCTTTCTGGGAAAATAGTGGCAACAGAAGCTTGATGAAATGCACTCAGATACAAGCTGGATTTCAAAGAGCCCAGATTGAGTCTTACCCTCATCTCTTGGTCTATCACACTGCTCACCATTGACTTGTCATAGCTGTCATCATTTTTCACCAGTACTATAAGAAGAGTCTCCTAACGGTCTTTCCTGACTATACGCAGCTCACTGTCCATGCTAGCTTCCCCAAGAACAGAAAAAAGAGAGGTACACACACACTTAAAAAACTAGAATAATCTCAGCAACATGAAATGATCCTTGTATTATAAAAGCAAACATTTAAACAGAAAAATGGCTATATAAAAATTACAACTATATAAAAAATATGCATGCCTATAGGCAAAAGGAAAATTGAAAAATGAAAAACCATAGCTCTGGATGACTTTATATTTTTATTTTTTAATATCAGATAAATTTAAAATATTGTCTGCAAAAGAAAAGTAAACATGATGGATCTTCATCGCCTATATAACAAAAAGTAAATTTCATAAAATCACATTCAAGGACCTCCATAATGTGCCCCAAACTAATATATTTTTTTTAAAAAAATTTACTTCATCCCTCCAACAAGACAAAACTCCAGACACACAAGGGTCTTGATACTCCACCAAAACAAGCATTTTCTTGATTTCAGATCTTTTCTCATTTCACTTTTTTCTTGCTGCCAACCTCACCCCGGTATCTGATCCTTTTCCTTGTCCATGCCCAGCACGAATGCCCTTCTTTGTAAATCCTCCATTGCCCTCTATCAAAATGACTCTTTTATCCACCATGATAGTTTGCTTACATCTCTGCTAAGACATGTATTTCATTTATCATTGAACAACTGAGTTAGTTACATGTTTCTCCCCCTGAAATATTCACTATTCTACCTCCTCCAAAACTAAGCAAAGTAACTGCTCAAAAGTTCCAATGAACGGAATAAAGAGAATTATTTTGAAAGAGTACATGTTAAAAACCTTATTGAGTTTTAAAATGTTCTAGTTTCTGGATTCACCATTGCCCACGCCCCTCCCAATCCAAAAAAACTTCTTTTGAGGATAAAGAAGTAAAATGATTTTTTTCTTTTTTTTTCTTTTAATCATTGTTCAAGTACATTTTCTGTCCTTTACTCCCATTCCAGCCCACCCACGCATTCCTCAAATGATTTTTCTTTATTCAGTAACATAAGCACTAAATTTGTGCTTATCAACTTTCTATCTTTTACTTTCATTTTACTCTGCATGTATATTGTGAGGTTTAAAAGGGCACCTTGAAAACATATAATAAAGGTTCATAAGTCAATAAATTTAGGAACTAAGCCATGATTTCTCTAACCAGACAGCATATTAAGAGCTAGTGATATAGTTTTTTTGCAACATTATTATACAAGCCATACTTAGCTCTCTTGGAACTCATTTAAATTCTGAACCTAAAAAAGGTGGCACTTAGAAAAAGCTAGTTTTGAAAATAGTTATTTCATTAGGCTAAAATAGTACAAGGTGGTCTGACATGAATTTCATTCAGGACTTTGAATACATTAACACTTTTAATCTTTCCACCTGCTCTAAGTAGTCAAAATAATAATTTTTTTTAAAAAGTTAACTCTCTAATCTTGCTAATTTCTAAAAACACTAGAACATTTCGTAACTCTGAATTTTCATGTTACTAGCAAATATCTATGAAAGATTTATTTTTCCTTACTCTGATGATTTTCTTATAATAATAGAGTAACTCTCACAGTGAAAGTTACCAAAGCTTTACATGGAGGAGTTGAGGGAGAATTATTATTCAGAGACACCTGAGCCATGTACTTATTCTTATAAGGTATGCCCTTTACATGAAAGGAAAAGAACTCTAATTAAAGTATTTGTTTCATCTTTTGTTTTGGTAACTAAATATAATAGTAATACTTTTTGACATTCATAATATGAAATATAGGCAAGGATCATTTTACTTTATTACATGTAAAATGTCATAATATGTAAAAGTCACACTATTCAAAATATGTCTATCTTAGAAATAAGAGGATCTACAATTCAAACATTACACACTGAATTGTGTAATTAAATTCTCTTGTTAATGACTATCAAGGCAGCTATTGAGATAAAACTGTGTGATTTTGTGCTATAAGATATTTGGTCTTTATCCACAGTTCCTGGCTCATAGGTCACAAAACCCTTGGCATTTCCTAAGTGTTGAGAGTGGTAAGTCTTTTTTGTTATCTTAATGAGGTAACTTTTGGAAAGCACCTACAGATGGGGGCTGGTTGCCAGAGGAAGAAACCTGTGATTAGAGGTTTGGAACTTAGTCTGAAGCTAAAAGAGGAAAGGGACTTTTATGGGGAAAGGGGAAAGATAAGCTTAATTGCCAATGGCCTATGACTTGTCAACCTTGGCAATGTGGTGAGGCCTCCTTAAAAACCAGGAGGACAGCTCTGCTGGTTCTTTTTCAGGGAGTTTTCCTACTGGGGAAACAGAACCCTTCCAGGTGTAACCATGCTGGGCCCCAGGCCCCAGGAGGACAGGAGTACTTTCTCTCAGAACCTCGCTTTGTATATTTTTTAATCTGGATTTTGATCATGTGCTTTAATATCCTTGGTAACAAATCAATCATCTAATGAGCAAACAGGTTTTCTTTAGTTCTGTGAGCCATTCTAATCAAACCCAAAGAGAGGGTCATGGGAGCATTTGATTTATAGCCAGTCAGTCAGAAGTATATGTAAAAGCGGAGGTTTGCAACTGACATCTGAAGTAGAGTGCGGTTTCTTGGGACTGAGCCCTTTACCGGTGGAATCTGATTCTATCTCTGGGTAGAGAATGCCAGAACTGAGTTGAATTCTCAGGCACCCTGCTGGCATCTGAGAATTGCTTGTTGAAAGTGGGTCTGGGAACCATTTTTAAACTGTGTTCCCCTCATTACTGAAAATTAACTGGTTGCTACTGTAGATTCATGGTTTTTTTATTCAATGTTTACATTAAAATCTGCAGATATTTAATTTCACTGTCTAGAAACCTTAATATCCTCTACAACTATTTCCAAATGTAAACTAGAAATGGTTTGTTTACCTGTATAAGCAGTTCCAACATAGCCAACGATTCTAATGCCAAGACTCTGTCCATCTTTTTTAGTGAGTTCAACATTGTAAGTTTCATAAAGACTAGAATTGTCCTAAGAAGAAAAATAATTTTAATTATACATAATGTTTAGTTACATAACTGTGTACACATAGTAAATTTGAGCATGTTTTGTCAGGTATATTCTTAGCATCTATGATAGGCAGAACTTTAAGATGGTCCCCGTGACTTATAATCCCTAGTGCTATTCTTATATTTGTCATATTATGTGGCAAAAGGGAGGGTATCCAGGTGAGCCTAACATACTCAAGCACCCTTCAAAAGCAGTTTTCACCTGTTGGTGTCAGAAAGGGAAAAGAAAAAGATTTGACATATAAGGACTGGACTTGTGGCTTGAAGATGAAGTGGGTCATGTGAGAAGGAATACAGTGGCCCTTAAGGAACCGCATGATGTCCTTAGCTGCTGATAGCCAGCAAAGAGAGACTTTAGTCTTGCAACAGCAAAGAAGTATATTGTTTTAAGGTTCTAAATGAATTTGGAAATAGATTGTTCCAGAGCATCCAGATTTGGAGCCAGCGCAGCCACACCTTGATTTTGGCCTTGTAAGAATCTAGGAAAACAGTCAGGTTGAGCCCACCCAGTTGTCTGAACCATAGAACTGTGAACTAACAAAGGGTATTCTTTCAAGCCACTAAATTTGCGGTAATTTGTTACAATAGAAAACCAATACAGCCACTTGGAAAAAACTCAGGATTAATTTCTATCTGAAAGAACTAAATGTAAAGAAAAATGTAGAAACAGATAAGATTAATTATTGTAATAATCACTGTAAGCAAAAAATATTGACCTAAAGCTATTTTCATGTCTTGTCTTCTAATGTAAGATATTTCTATAAAAAAGTAAAGTATTTAAAACCATAACACCTTGCTTTCAGTTCAAAGAAGTAACAGCTGAAAGTAAACACTGATTGCATCAAATTCCCACTTATGTTACAGCATAGCTACTCTGGTCCCTCACTACACAGGCAAACAACTTTACAGAAGACACCAAATGGCCCTGCAAAGGAAAGGTGGCTTCACACATGCTTCTCACCATAATCACTCCTCTTTTCTTTTCTCTCCTTCTAGCCCCTTCTTTAAAAAAAACAACAACATATCTTTCCTTTACCTTATTGTCTCTTGATTCAAAGCCTGTGAAATAGTAAGAAAGTGCTCGGAATGAACCAGGAAGAGAGGAATTCCAATCCCACCTCTGCCCTCTACTTTTTATATGACTTTTAACAAGTTACTTAGACTTCAGTTTCCTCATCTTTGAATAGATGGTATGACCTATCTTTTACAATTCTTAGGAGGAATTCAGATGACCCAAACAATTCCAGGTGCTTGATGAAAATTAATAATAATCATTATATAACCATAATGTTACATAGTTATACTATTATATAACTGTATTAATCATAATAAATATTATTATTAATGTTTCTTCCCTTTGGCCAATTTGTTCCTATCAGTGACAACTCTCATACATTGATCAGTTTTTACAGTTTCTGCTCCACCATCTGGATGTCTCCTTACCAATCTCCTTCCACTTCCCCTCTGGTTACTGTCAGATTGTTCTTAATTTCAATGTCTCTGATTATATTTTGCTTGCTTGTTTGTTTTGTTGATTAGGTTCCACTTAAAGGTGAGATCACATGGTATTTGTCCCTCACCGCCTGGCTTATTTCACTTAGCATAATGCTTTCCAGTTCCATCCATGATGTCATAAAGGGTAGGAGCTCGTTTTTTCTTTCTGCTGCATAGAATTCCATTGTGTAAATGTACCATAGTTTTTTGATCCATTCATTTACTGATGGGCACTTAGGTTGCTTCCAGCACTTGGCTATTGTAAATTGTGTTGCTATGAACATTGGGGCACATAGGTTCTTTTGGATTGATCTTTAAGGGCTCTTAGGATATAATCCCAGCAGTGGAATTACCAGGTCAAAAGGAGGGAGGGGTAGAGGGTAAATGCAGACAACTGTACTTAAACAACAATAAAATATTTAAAAAAAAAAAAGAAATGGCAAGAATTATTATTCTCCCATTTACAGGTGAGTAACTCTCAGCTCAGAGAGGTGGAATGACTTAACTCTGAGAAACAGCAGAAAATAAAATCAAACTTGTCTAATGTCTTCAAATTAGGTTCTCCTGCTTCTTCAGTGCTGGACACTGAGATACTACTCACACCCATGTGGCATTTCAAGTTGAAGAGGTTTCTAATCTATGATGTATCACACCCAATATTTGATTTAAGATGAAAGGACAATTTGTGTACTCACAGAACTAGGGCTCCTGCCAGGTATAGCAGGCAGGGCAACAGGCAAGGCCGTAGGGGTCGGAGGGGTTACAGATATTTCACCAATTGGGTCTCTTGCAACTAGCATCCTGACTGAATTCCCGCAGTTCCTCAGCACTTGTGCAACTTGCTCACTGGTCATTCCCTGCACATTTGTGCCACCAATCTTCAAGATGTGGTCCCCTGTCTGGAGTCTTCCATCCTTAAAACCAAGAAACAAAAATTATTCTGATAAATCAATGATATAACTTTACTAGTAAATAATAATTCATCAGACTTTGAGTTGTGGCAAAATGGCTGGCAAAGAAGCCATCTAAAAATGTAGTATTTTAAATGATGGTTGAATTGACAACAAAGAAAGGAAGTCCTTGCCAAAAAAAAAAAGTGAGGATGTGAGGTGGAGGAGAGTTCAAAAGGAGAAGAGCAACCAGAATTCTAAAAGAGGCATTTGCTTGAGGGTATCATTTCATGCCTAATGGCCACTATCCAGGGTATTAATAGCCACATATACAAGGAAGAGATCAGAAACCCCTTGGCATCAAGAAGGAAAGGAGGTCAGATCAGAAGCCTCCAGCATAAAGCCAGAAACTCTGAAGTTCAACAAGCTCAGTGGCCCATTTGAAGAACAGCAAGATGCCAGTGTGGATGGAAGAGAATGAGCAAAGAGGACAGCAGTCAAGGAAGAGATGAGAGCATTAATGGGGTCAGCAGTGTAGACCATCTGCTCCAAGTGAGTAGCAAGGGAAGTCACTGGAGTGTTTTGAGCAGAGAAGTGACATTATATGACTTAGTTTTAGCAAGATCACTCAAGCCTCTGTGCTGAAAATAAAACTATAGGAGGAAACAACAGAAATAGAGATGCCAGCTGTAAAGCAATAATCTAGAAAGAGATAACAATAGCTTGGCCTAGGTTAGCAGTTGAGGTGTTGAGAAGTGAGATTCTAGATGTATTTTTAATGAATTGTCAACAGGCTCTCCTGAGCCTATAGTGAGGTGTGAGGGGGAAAAAGGCATCAAAACTCTAAGTTTTCAGCCCAAGCAACTGAAAAGATAGAGTTGCTATTAATTGAGATAAAGAGGCCCACAGAAGAATGGATGGGTGGGAATAGAAATCAGTTCAGCTTTAGAGATGTCCAGTCTGAGATGTCTATCAAACATACGATATCAGATATGCAGCTGGTTGGATATATAAATCTGGAGTTCTAGAGAGATATGAAAATTATATATTCATATTTGGGAGCATTAGCATATACAAGGTGCTTAAAGTTATGACTCTGATTATTACATATCTTTAAAGAAAAGATATGTAATGTTCTATTTCCTAAGCTGGTGATATGTGTGTGGGTGATTATTACTATTGTTATTATTTAAAATGTTCTGTTAAACTGTGTGATATGTACATTGGTGGTTATTATTATTTAAAATGTGCACAGACATTACATACTTATATATGTATGTATATTTCACACACAGAAAAGTTTAAAACATAATTTATCAAAAAGTATATCAGTTTCAAATGTTTATCATTTTCATTCTAGCTTCATTTGTGAAAATTATGGAACAGTTTATTTCATCTGCATTTTCACTAAATTTGTTTCACTCAAAATTCTAAGTTCTCTTTACTTAACCCTTTACAGTATATTAAAGTTACTACAATGCAAACATAGCAGATTACAAAACATTACACCTGTGGAGCACTTTACAGGTTAGAAGTCATACATCATCTCATTCAGGTAGGGAACTTTAAAATGAGAAAACTGAGATTCAGTTAATGGACTTGATCAAGGTTACAAAACTAAGAGGGGGCAGAACCAAAGTAGCAACCCAGGTTGTCCCACTGAAGACCTGTCCTCATTCAGTCATTTGTCTTCTACTTTGACATCTTCAGGGTAACATTAGTTGCTGTTAGTTTTCCTATTCTCCAAGAAATTGCCTATCACTGTCAAACAGCTTAAAAAAATGAACATGAAAAGAATAAGTATCTTGTAGCTGAGAGAGGAGGACAGTCTGAAAATAGAATAATAATCTCTTGGCTGGTACAGCTCGAGGCTTCCTATTCCTGGCTCTAGGAGGCACCGTCTCTAAGTTGTAGATGAAATTCAGGGAAAAAGTTTTTAAAAATGTCTACTTCCCATCCTCCCTTTTCTCCAATTTTGCAGAAGTCTGAATGAAGAAAGAAAGGTGTTAGAGCAAAATAACGAATAGAGAGCTATATTGTGAACTCTGCTGAAGGAGCTCAACGTAACTGGAAGTGGAAAGGAGCAGGAAACAGAAATTTAATGTCATTCAGAAACATTTGGAATGTTTCTGAATGTTTCCTCTAAAGTCTTAGAGGAAAGAAACAGATGCAAGGAGGAAATTATTATGGAAAAAGGAATAAACATTTGCTGGAATTCTACTTTACACACCGATAATATGATATTCTATTATTACCAATGCAACAAACTTGAAATAAAACTACTTAAAAAAGAGTCAGTGGTCAATGAAAAATAAGGGTAAAACTGCTTCTGTGAATCAAACCATCCTTGAACAGAATCATAGCCTGACCAAAGAATAAATAGTAATGTCAAATAATTCCTTTGATACTTGGCTTGGCCAAAGAAGAGCATTTCATCGTAAGTATATATTTAGTCACTTCCTAGACGCTACTTTTTTCCTATTTAACTCAACTCAATTTAAAATGATGTACATAATTTGCATCTGTCACTGAAAGTCAAACATTTTCTTCTTCCAGAAAAACAGGTGTTCTAGGGGATTTGTAAGTGAAAACAATCATTAGATTGATAGGAAAGACACCAAAATGACAGCTACCTTTTTATGTCCAGCAGCCCCAAACAGTGCATTCTACTGATATTTTCTAATCAACATTCTCCTTCCATACCTGTCTACTGTGCAAGGAAACTAAAAAGCATTAGAGCCCTTTTTTTAATAGAAGTTATAAATCAAGATAACCAATAAATTGCTATGCCAAGATTCAAAGACAGTGTGTGCGAATCAAACATCCAACAAAATTTATTAACTCATAGATTTATTTTTCAAAAAAGAAAAACATTATGCATATATGCATAGATAGTATGAAAGGTGGAAAAATTAAAACAGCTGATGTGACAGGGTACTGCACTATTACAGGGAAAGCACTACAATATCACTTACAGGTTTTTTTAATTGATTGATTGATTTTAGAGAGAGGAAGTGGTGGGGAGAGAAAGAGAGAAACATTGATTTGTTGTTCCACATGCATTCATTAGTTGATTCTTATACCTGGACCAGGGGTCAAACCTACAACCTCAGCATATTGTGGTGATGGTCTAACCAATGGAGCTGCCACGCCAGGGCCTACTTACACTTTTTTTTTAAAGATAAAATACTTTAATACAAATTAGCAGTTATTGGCCAAAAATAAGCGTATATATTATTTGCATTTGAAGTTCTGTGATCAGCTAATGTTATGGATAATTTCAATTCAAAAATATTTGAAAACCTAAAGGAATTCAAGCCTGAGTTACAAAATAAATAAAGAAATCAAATTTGTTTCTTCGAAACTAAAAAATAGCACCAAATACTCCCACAACTCAGAAAATAAAATCATTACTACTTTAATCGTTTCTCGGCCTTTTGGCTAAGATCAAGTGTAAAATCATTACTACTTTTGACTCAAGGCCATGTCTATCATTGGTCTTTAATCCAAAAAAATATATAATAATAAGGCAACATGCCATTGACATCAAGTAGTGACTTTATAAAATAAAATAAACACCCTTTCTACTAAGGAATTAAAAGAAGTTACTAAATCTAAGCATCTTTCTTTTCCTAGTCAAATTCCAAGCCTTCAGAATTTAAGGAATTTGAACTGATTTTTAAGGATAAGGAAAATAGTTGTTTATAGACTCACTCAAAGCAAAATTGCTTGGGAACAACCAGCTGTTTAATGGTCTCACGCTGGCCTTTGCTCATTCAAGACTGAAAATTCCTCACAGTTCACATCCACCTTCCAAATCCTTGCTTGGTTCCATTCCTTCCTAGTATTAAAGGTTACTGGGTGGTTATTATGACTCATATTATAATTGCCTCAGACCAAAAAGTCAATAATTCATAATGACTTTTAAATAGGCTGAGTTTTAAAAGTCCCCTTCTGGAGACAATGGGGTAACTCGGTGTCGTTGATTTGCCTACAATTACTCCAGACCACATAAAACAGTTTTCTGCAAAACAAAGTTGTTTGACACTGTCCACTATCTTTTTTTTTTTAAAGAAAACGTCTAGCTGCTGAAAAAATTTTTAATTTTTGCCATCACTGAACAGATTTCTCAAAAGATGTATGCGTCAGGTTCTGTGAATTTCTGAGAGTACCTGAAGATTACAGGTAGTTGTTAGGTCTCTCAGCTCCTCTTACATGATGCCATTTAATTTCCTCATCCATGGAATTGGCCCCTATTATTGATACATTTACTCATTGGTCATGTTGATTAGAGCCCAATAAATGTTTCTAAAAAGTTTATATGCTTCAATATTTTCCCATTTCATTCACTTTATAATATTTGAGGCAGCAGACAGAAGGCCAGGGCAGGGCTTGGGAGTCAGACATACCCAAGTTCCATCCCAGCTCTGCTCTGATCAAGCTGTATGGTCAAAGGTCAATCACTTATCACACCTAAATATCCCTCTTGAACACATTTTCAGCTCCCTCTAAAACAAAATGGGAATGAATCCTTTCTCATTGAGTTGTGAGCAATAAACCCAATACTGTATGTAAAATCTTTAGCTTAGTACCTTGCTTACACCAAAGCAAGTCCTCAAGTGCATCTGTTTCTTTTTTAAAAATTTCATTTACAAATATTTTAGCACATATCACTACACCACTGGTCCTACATAAGAATCAGCAAACTTCCTTAATAACATTATATATTTAGTCTATTTTCAAATTTTTCCAATAATCTTATAAATATTTTTTAAATTGTTGTTCAGTCACAGTAGTTTTGCCTTTTTCCCAGTTGCTCTTCCCTGCCCCGACCTGCCCCCACTCCCACAATCAATCCATTACAGACAATCATTATTGTCTGTGTCCACTAGTCCTCTCTTCCTCACTTCTGATGCCTCTTCAGGCTGCAGTCACCTTGGTAAAGTGTTCTTTGCTGCACCTCCTCAACTTGACCCCATTTTTTAACTATACACATTGATTTACCTGTACACAAAAGGAAATATAAGGGGCTATTTTATGCAACCCTTTTAAATAAGAAA